>NC_072459.1:4746500-5062750 GCF_027596085.1 Anoplopoma fimbria
CACAGACCCTACTTACCATAAAATAACAGGTGAGGTTAATGGCAAATGATTTGTTGCATTAAATCCACAGTTTTTGCATCTCCCTCACTTTTTTTTTTGCCTTAATGGATTTTATTTGACTGAATATTCTCTGAAAGCATACATAATTCTGTGTGAAAGCAAATCTATTTTTCATGAATACAAAGCAATATTAAAAGCACAACTTAAGAGACTATGAATTAATAATTTTGTATTATTTAACATGAAAAATGCACAATTATGAAAAGAAATTCCACACACTCTTGTGTGGTGGCATAGACAATTTTCTTTTTTATGTTATACTCTAAAACAAATCTGATCAGTCCTCTAAAAGCAAGGGACAAGTTACAAATAAAAAATAAATAAATAATAAATAAATAATTCACATTAAAAAAAGAAAAGCATTTTATTTTTTACATACGTCAAACATACTGCTGGTTCATGCTGTTCAAGACTCCCTTCATAAAACATTGATATATGTGTTTTATTGAATCCCCATCACATCTCCAGACGACTCCTTCACCTACCAGTAACATCATACATTTAGGTTAACACTGAAAGGATAGGTCTGATAAAAAATGCTCAGTATAGCTGGACATTGTGGTTTTCTCACATAGGAGTAAATAGTTCTAACAGTTAGGAACTAGTTTCAGCTTCAGATTTGTTGCGCTATGGGAGTCAAAATAAACTACATGTTTATCTTTCTAGTGGAACATGTCAACCAATGAAAGATTGTGGCTCACTGATGTGTTTTTAATAGTTTTTGGAGAGCAATGGAGGTCCAAAGAGGTCCAGATCAATTAATTGTCAGCTTTGGTCTTTCTTGTCTTTTAATGGCAATAAGAAAAAAATGAAATAATACCAGACTAATACCAGGCATCAACAGTCTACTAAGGCACACATAAAGTGCACCAGACCAACGACCGGAGACTAATTGATGTGTTTGTGGTTGTAACAGCAAGCTCTGTACCAGCAGCTGTGGATGGTGGCACCAAAGCATTTGCTGTCTTCTCATAATACTGTAACTTAATCATGCGACGCAATTTTACATATAAAGAAATTCTGCAGAGTTACTATAATGCTTTAATGCCAGTTTTATATACAGTTTATGTTCAGTACAGTCCCCAAGCTTATCCTACCTAAAGCACACACAGTAATGGCTGTGGCTGCGGCTTTTCCCATGACATTTGGAGGTTAATTTGCTCTAGTTTCATGGTCATCTATCGATGGGCGCTTCTGAAATTAGCATTCACCACGCTTTTTATTGACAGAAGTGTTTAATAACCCATCAAATCAAACAGGATGGTCAGCCAGGAAGTGCTTCTGTGCAGTAAGTGAGTATGCTCTATTCAAACTGCATCTAGTTTAAAGCATAATGTGTGACGATTGGACTCCTGGTGCTGAAGTTTCTGTAAAATTCATTTTAGTAAATCCTGCCAAGCATTGCGGCAGATTTATGCCAGGGAAGCTTTGTGGAAGATATTCTGTAGGGAGTGATGCCTGATGTTGGGATAATGTGTGTGGAGGGATTTGCAGATGATGAACCTGCGTGAGCTGCTTCGATCCAGATGGACCTGGTCAGTGTAGTGGAGACAGATTAGGGAAGTGGAAAGAAAGGTTTCTTGTTCTCACCCCAGGTTTCCCTTTATTTTGACATATTTACAGCCTCGCTCAATCCGTTATATTTTTTTTTCCCTACCTCAACAGCATGTTCTGCCCTGCACACTGCCTGAGATTTACAGTGTTTCTCCTCACTTCCTTTCACATCCCTACTCCACAACTTTGTCAAATTGCTTTGAGCATGAGTGAAATTGTTTACTTTTGCAGCCTGACTTTTGCGCTTGAATGAATGATGATTTTCTTTCGGAGTGGCTGCAGAGGAAGTCTTGAAGGCTATGGAACAATGTACTATGTTCACAAACTTGTATCGCATCTGGAGAGACCTTATTCTTCAGACAAAGTGCTTGTATTAACTGTAAAAGCGGAGAAAAATCATGTGCAATTTTTGTCTAGGAAATTAGTTCAAGCCCATAAAATACATTGCACATATTTTTTTTGTGATCCCCTTTATAATTCCCAGCTTCTTCCTCCACCCTTATCTCACTCTAACCACTGTTGTGTATAATTTCACATCCACAGATTCACACGGCATGTCACCAACTCAGAGTGAAATATACTTATGTTCAAAGGAGTCCTAATGTGGAGTGATGGGTGGGCCTACAGTAGCCTCAGAACCGTTGACACACAGCTGTCTTTGCTATAAATCTTGCAAATCCACTCAAAGAAAGAGTGGTAAATTGCTTCTGCTCTGAAAGTAAGTGTAGTAAGAATCTTCCTGTGAACACCAATATTGAGCAAATCATTTAAATCCAAGTGAAAAAGGCAGTCAGAGCTACAACCGCAGTTCTAATAACATGGAGCAATTCTTTTAGATTATGTGTGTGACCAAAATGTAAGTAAATAAACAAATGTGACTTCTAACGTATAGTTACTGGACAAGGTTAATCCTGCAGGTTAATAAATACAATGCATTCCCCTTTTAATAGTATGCATGGCCTTGTCAGAGTTCCTTTATCTACAAGCTTTGTCTGTGAGGCTGTTATATAATTATATCATTGCATTTGTCATTTGCGTTCACCCTTGGGGCGAAGAACAAATTAAAGCACTGAGTATGTTAGCTTTATAAGCAGAATGTCTGCAACACAAACCATAACAAAAGTTCATATTTTCTGTGTAATGAATGTTACATTATTTATACTATGAATTATGGATGAACTTGTGCAGACCTGAGCAGCCCTGAATTGGATGGCTTGTAATCAATCCTTGTCTGATGGACCTCTCCAACAAACAGTTATTAGTGCTTACTCTGTCTCAATCATAACTGTACTAACTGGTACAGAGCAATAATATGAGCTATAATTACCTGCAGTCAAGGTATAAATTACACTTCTATTCACAGAAAATTCATTGCGAGTAATTTGAGAGTAAATATTAAGATATTGTGGCGATTTAAAGATTGTGGCAAAGGAGATTAAGCCATCCGCTGATTTAGCGACATTGAAAGGCTCACTGAAGAGAACCGTTAATACTTTTCACAAAATACTAAAGAGAATGCACATTAAATGACAGCATCCTTTGAATTAATACACTTTGTAACTTCACAGGCAGGGGCATAAGCACTGAGCTGAGATAGGAAGGAAACATTATTCATGGTGTTTTTCATCCTAACTCCACTTTATTAGCTTATTTCATTCCCCATTCTCCTCATAGTTGATTCAATACATTTCCTATTTGCATAAAACTGTCCGGTAAGATTATCTTCACTTATTCGATCTATCCTAAGAGTCACCTTGTTCAGGATCTTATATGAATAATGAGATTTTAAATTGGAAGACACTCACACAGAGAATGAGGCATTTACAGTTAATTCATCTCATTGAGTTACATTGCTTAGAGGTATTGGAGGGTTTAGATTTTCATTCAAGCATCATATTTAACAGTGTCTGCTTCCCCCACTTTACTGCCATTGAAATTTAAATGGCCTGAGCCTGACAGATCCAATATTGGGGCCCACTGTTGCTATTTTCCTGGGAGCAAATATATCGTCAAAATCCGTATATATATTCGGAGAATGAGGAGGCAAAAAATGAATGATCACACAGAGCCCCTCACCATTGTGCTTTACCCTTTTTTACAAATATTTCAAAAGGACCCAACCCCATTCTTTATTTGCCTATTTATAGAAACCGATACGCATCTGAATGTTGCAGGAATGATTTCACATCTCAAGAATTAGCTTTAAAAATGCTTTAAAGATAGTAGGCTATTAGTCAGTGTTTTATGTAATAAAGACATTTTTTACAATAGCATCACATTCTTTTTTCACATGCATGCACATTCACAGTGATTTGACAGAGAGAAAAAGACAGAATGAGAGAGTGGGAAAGAGAGAGGGAGGGGGGGTTAATTGGCTTTTTATGACTCCAATTAAATAACATTATGCATATACTGGCTTAACGGCTTATATGTGGCCTCCATTAACAATGTCCTCTTGATTGGTTCTTGGGCTTAAGGTCTCCTCCAACTCAGGCAGCGCTTGTCATAGTGTTTAAACCCATATGTGTAGAAAAAGCTTGTGACAATAAGAGATTTTATATGTGTGTGAATAATTTAAAAGGAAAACTACAAATCGTGAAAAGATCAATGACCCTTTCTTTACCGACAAGACCTACGACGAGACCGCTTGAAATGTTACCTGGCTGAGTTGACAATTGAATCAAATAAATCTCATCATTAAGGCCTTAGTGCGTTATCTTGAAAGCAAAAGAGAGAGAAAGAAAACAAGCATGTGCCTGTCCTGAAGCGGAGCTCCTGAGGTGTTAACTAATCTCTGGTGGCCAGTCTATGCACTGCCTCCTCTAATTGCTCCCTGTATTTCAGTCTGGTGTGAGAGCAGCCATTGTAGCGAGCGCCCAGTCAGCCCCCAGAGGTCTCACACCTTCATTATCACTCTTTATTGCAGAACCTTATACGGGCACTCGGCACCAAACAGCCTGCCCGTTAAAAATAGAGCCTTCTCCTCTCCTCTCCTTTTGGTGGTTTCAGTTTTAATTACTAACACAGAGCCAAAGCCAGAGTCCTCAACAGGCCTGGTGTTTTTTGTTCACTAATTAAAGCGAGGAAGGAGTTTATTGAAGGGACCCTGACTCTGCTCTCTCATCTATTATTAAGAGGGCAGGACAAATCATTTTCAAATTTATATGCTGAAACCTGTCCAGGGACAGGCATGGGGCGGCAAAGGTTGGGGGAAGGTGGGGGTAAATGGTGCTGAACACAAGGGAAAGTGGTTGAGACAGTGGAGGAGATCCTGAAGAAGAAGCATAAAATGCAGGAAACCAACTGTTATATAACACAACACAAAGTAAGGGGTGCTGTAGATCAATGCTAACTGCTGTACCTGTGCAATGTTCCTGTGATGCAGCACACCTTAATTTTGACCATTAAGTGATGAGAGTCTAGTAGACCTGCACAAGTAGTATTAGCAAAGATAATGGCATTGATTTGAGGACCCCCTCTGTGTGCTCTGTGTAAACAGTGGGCATAAATACCAAAACAGCAGGGTGGTAATGTGAGAGCACAATGTCCAGCCAGATTGATGTTCTTAGAGATTCACTAACCCCCTCCGTCAAACACTCGTAATTGCCTAAACAGCCGCGACCCTGACAGCTGCACAGGTACCTCACTGAAAGAACAGAAAGACAAACCTCGGACTGGAGAGATGGGAAGGGCCAAGACAGCTGGCGACAAACGTCAAGTAGAGCAGTAATATATTTAAAATGAGACTTTACACATGTACTTTTATGTCATACAAATACTCTAAGTTGGATGTTTGTACAAATTTTGAGCAAAAGTATGTCAAAAATCAGATATAATACACAAACATGTCTATAACAGAAGACTAAAAAAATGGTGACTGATGAGCATTAATTATTTTCTTGGATTATTTTAAAATTCAATGAAATAAATTCAATGAAAATGTTTTGAAAATAAATGTTGTCTATGTTTAACATCAAAATATTGACTGTGGCTTGAATCAACAGAAATGATTCAACACATTAAAAATTAAGAAAAAAATAAAACATTCTCATACTGTCAAACTTTACATGGAAACAAATGTTTTTTTCAAATTGCAGCTATACATTAAATTGGTCTGTAACGGTCACATTATGCGAGTCATCCGTGCTTAACAACACAACAGGGAGAAAACCCACATGGAAAATAAGCATCATACAATTAAAGAAAGAAACTCTGGTTTCTAACCTTTCTAATATGAGGTAGAGTGAATTGAAAAGGAGAAATAATTAATTTAGCCGGGTGAAGAGCAAGAGAATCTTCCCTTTGCCTAACAAGCAGTTCGCATCCTCAGGGCAATTAGTCACTGTCATATGAGGGCAAATGTAGAACCCTCTGCATGCTTGTTAAGTAAAAACTTACACAGAGGTCACTGACATGTAAGAGAAATGCAGTGTAACCACTGAGCTATAGAAGATTTCCAGAGTAAAGTGAGCCAGACAAAACTCGACCATTATGTGATTTTAAAAATAATCTCACAAAGTCTTATTGACCACAAGCAAAGTTGGTAAATGTACTGCAAGACACAATGAGCTTTTGGTGCTCTCACTGATAATGATCACCTTTTTATACAAATCCGACACATTTAATGTTGCCGGCTGAAACACATAAACCTCCATAGCCAAACAATATAATGAATTGGGTTGTTGTTGTTTTTTATTACTATCTGCAAGGCCATATTACCAAACACTTAGCATAAAGTATCTGCAGAAAAAAACAGCATTCTAGCATAACAGAATCTGGACACTCCTGTTTTCATATTATGTTTCATTCTGTGATTTTTTCACTCAACCCCTGATGTGCTTCATGTGCCTGACATCTTTCCATCTAGACAATTTGGCCCAATGCCTCACCCAGTTAACACCAAACAAATCCTCCATGTACAGCAAACTGACGAATAAAGGGAATTTCACAGCCGTTTAAAGTGGGATTGTTTAATTTCACCATTTCTATGCATTATAAATGTACATTTCTATCAGGGTGGATTTTTCCAATACATACAGGGAGGGATATATAGGTCAGAGACCCCAGTGCCTTATCAGTAATTCACCATTGCCTGGTTATTAAGGACAGCTTAGGTGGAGAGGGCTGGAGTACCAGGAGGGGTTAAGGTGAATTGATTGCCTGTGGACATGTTAAACATGACCCTGTCAGGCCTCCACTCCACTCCTAAAATGCACCAACCTGTGCCCCTCACTCCAAGTAATCAGCTGTAGAGGCTTTAATAAAATTCAGAAAGCCCCCAGAACTTCCCCCCAGGGACTCTACCAAGTTGGAAATAATCGAAACCCGCGGCAAGAGACATTTGCGCTGTGTTACCGTAGGAAGCATAACAAAATGCCTGGTGCTCTGAACCCTTAAAAAATGTTTTCAGGGTGAAAAAAAAAGTTGTGGTTTATGGGCGTAATGGAAGCACACTGGTTGTTGTTCACTGTTAAACAGATTGGAAAGTAATCACCAAAGTGTCTGTTCCTCCGCTGACTGGGTTCAGATGCAGCAGCTTGCAGCAGAGGGGCAGTGGCAGGGTAATTACGGGGTAACTTGGGCTCAATCTGTCTGTAGACACCCTCCCTCTTGGAAGGGGGTGTTTCCCTTGATTAGCCCGACTCAGGGTGAAGCCCCCTCTGCAAACGGCAGATTGAAGTTCATCACAGGGGTCTCAGCTGCCAGTATGTTGCAATGAATTGCTGGCTGTAAGAAGGTGTTGACAGGAGCAGCTGGACATCAGAGAGTGATGAAAAGAAAGGGAAATTCATGGAGAACCCAGACAGAACGGTCCACTGGGGAAAACACTGAGCATTGGTCATCTGCTGGTCGGGAGCAGAACTGCAGCCATTGTAGTGTGGCCTTAGGGTATGTGTGTGTGTGTGTGTGTGTGTGTGTGTGTGTGTGTGTGTGTGTGTGTGTGTGTGTGTGTGTGTGTGTGTGTGTGTGTGTGTGTGTGTGTGTGTGTGTGTGTGTGTGTGTGTGTGTGTGTGTGTGTGTGTGTGTGTGTGTGTGTGTGTGTGTGTGTGTGTGTGTGTGTGTGTGTGTGTGTGTGTGTACAAGTCGTCTTTGTTTATGTGAGGCCTTCATTGTGGAGAAAGCCTGCGTTTGAGTGTTAAGAACACTGAAATGTATGAAGTTCAGTCACGCTGATTGATTGGATCACTGCAGCCTCTGGCAATTACTCAAGTGATAACCACCCTGAATTAGATATTTAAGTCAAGTGATAATGTCAACCATTCAAAAAATGCTGATATCCCTGAAGCATGTTGATAAAATGACAATAATATTGAGGCTGCATCGTAAATGTTTCTATTTTCTTTATGTCATCTCTTGGCAGACGGAGTGAGCACTGGCAGGAATTCATGTTAAAAAGAGTGTTGAATGTGTTGCTGTTTGAGAAACAGATCACATCAAACCTTGTTTAGCATCCAAATTATAAATAATGACATCGGACAGGCCTTCAGGGTGGCTGACGGCGTCTGTAGGACATTACACACATGTGTCCATTGTCTCCCAAGTGCTGCTCCTTAGCTCAGCAATGGTGACTAATGTTAGTGAAAATGAGAAATGTGTGTGTTTTGATGAATAGAGATGGTGCCCTAAGGTGAGGACAGACTATATTGGTGTGATTCTACCATTCAATATATTAATGAACTGCCTAAAGGTGCAAATTAGGTTTTAATGGGTGTTACTTTACTAGCTTGGTTCTACCACACATAAAGCCCTCTCACTCAATGTTCCTGCACATTTTGAAAAAATAAAAATAAAAAAAGCAATTACACTTTGCAGCCATTTCAGTATAATGCCAAAATAAAATACAAACATAAGCAGTTCAACTTCTTAAGAAAAAAAAAATGCCTATTCGTTTTGTTATGACACTATGTTCTGACTCTTTTCCCTCCACACTTGAAATGCCTTACCTCATACTGCCAAATTCTGTCTTCCACCAGCTTACTGTGAACAAAGCCAAACCATTTTGCATGCCTGCGTGTTTGAACCCCTTCATGCTGTATAATTTAACGCTCTTTATTTTGTAGCAGGAAAATTTGGAAAGAGGAAATGTAGATTGCTACATTTCAAAGAAATAGGTGAAAAAAGGAGAAGTTATGGGGGGGAGGAGGAAGAGAACAAATGTCTTTTAAGTCAGTGGTTTGAGAGAGCAGCGGTCCGCCTAACATGGTCTCTTAGCATACTTGACACCAGCCACTACTTAATTAGCTGCCATCATCTCTGAGCCCCGGAGAAAGAGGAACAGCCTAATGATTAATGATAGAAATGCCTGGAAAAAAACCCTTTGACAAAACACAACATGTCATCCTGTGTCCTCTACAGACGTGAACTACTGCTGTGCTCCTTGAAGCCAACAGAGATTATTAATGCTCACAAACCTGATTAAGCTCAGATTTGTTCCTGCTTTTCCAAACACAGATGGAATTTTAGGACACTGTTTGCATTTTTAAATGGCCCCGTTCCCGAGCAATCAGTAATTGATAAGATATTTTTGACACACATAATGGCTGACTGTGCAGAGTCTACAGGGAAATCTGGAGAGTCATGTTTCTGTCTGTATGTAATGGTCAGGTATTGCATTTTTCATGCTTTAACTCCTCTACTGAATCTCTCAGCATACTGGAAAATCAATTGCTTTATTGATCTATAACTAATTAGGGGAAGATAAATGGTTCAACTAAACAAATACAGGCTCCATAATGAGCCAATACAGTGCAAGACATATTAATTGACTTCTGCATAATAAGAGGCTATTTTTCTATATTAGACCTTGCATGGTGTTCAACAAGCACTAATGTGACTGATAGCTACCTGAAACTGCAACAAAACTGGAATATAAATTCATTTGTATATGTATTTAGCTTACAGTTAAATAGATGTCTTATCTCCACACCAGTATTTTGTGTGTATTACACCAGTGTAGCAACCAGATCCCATGGTAAAATAAAAGCACCTCTCTGGTGTGACTCGTGTTGTGTGTAGTCACCAGCGATCAAAGGCTAATTAGTTTCAGCTGACACGGGGATGGCCCTCAGGTCAAAGATCATGACTGATGTTATGGAGATGATGGTGGAGAGCGGGAGAAGCAGGGGAGAGCCCAGGGATCTGAATCCTCATTAACCAGAAATTGTTGCTCTTACATCAAATCCCAAACTAAGCTTAAACCGAACACACATCCTATTCTAATCACTTGTATAAAAATCCGAACATTGTGCTAACAGCCCGTCCCTTGGTGTGTGTTTCAGTAGAAAATAGAAAGAGATCAGATTCCATACATTTTCTGTATGTTTCCCCAAGGCATATTTAAAATAAAATCCACAAAAGAAATACACTTTGCTGTTTGCTTTATACAGTAGTGCCAGGTTATGAGTTGTTATGAGTCTGCCTGTGAACTACATAGACTCATAACCAGGGGCTCCCTCTACAGGCCGACTGTTAGCTCCAACAGCAGGCAGCTCAGTCTCTTACTGACAACATGCGCTCTCGCAATGCTTCATTTGTCATAGCAGATGTTCAAAACTATTTTCCCTGGAAGCCGAAAATTTGAAGAAGTAAATTAATATCCCCTCCCCTCCCATTTTAAGTCCCTCAGACTCAGTTCATAGCCTGCACTAAGTGCCCTTGTTGACTCAATTGGATTAGCACTAATATGTAAACACAGGAGGTAAGAGGAGTAATCCTCTAATGAGAGGAGAAAAAGTGAATAAATAAGTTGAAATGCCATGCCTTGCCTTTAACGGAGGCATCTGTCAGGTAAACTGGCTATGTGTAGATTGAGAGTAGGTATTAAATGTGGACTAGGGGATATTCTGAGGTAAACAGTTGTGACCATTCAGTGACAGCGTAATTACTCGTTTGTAACTTAGTTGGATAATAGGAGCACCGCCTCAAGGGGATAAGACAAAGACTTGTTAATTATTAAAGCTTACATCAGCCAGGCACTAGAGAGTTGCAATTATTAATGTTGTTGTTCTTGTTTGTGCTTAAACACTACCTCTGCTGTTAATATGCTCATTAACCAAAATGAGTGATTTTATTACTCTTGATTTGGTTTGGGGTTTGTTAAACGTATCAGGGCTCAGCTGTCGTTGTTCACTGAGAGGTAAACTCTTGTGGACAGGTGACGAGAGAAGCTTACTGATTCTTTTTTTCTCAGATTATTATATATATATATCAAAAAAAAATATATATATATATATTATTATCTACATATTAATCATAAAAATGTAAATAAAATAAAATATATTCTTTGTAGCACTTATTTGTGGTGCAGTGAACTATATTCGTTCTATTAAAAAAATATTTTCATTCAGTTTAATCACACGGATACACCGCAAGGCTGACTCCAGTATAGTGACACTTATTGTACTGCAAAGAATCACTCCCAATTTAAACATAATATTGCATTGCGCTCAAAATTAAACAAGTTTTGTCTAATTAAGCAAATGTTCTAGCTCAAATTATCCAGTGCCATATAAAGTTCTCATTTAAATGGTGCGCTGTTATAAAATCCCATCCTATCCTGTGAAGGGAAAATGCTTTACTAATATCTGTTGCATAGATAAGAATGGTTTAAAATGTGTATGAGTATCACCAAAAAAATCCATAAATCTTGTCTGTTCTTCAGATATTTAAACATAATTTGTATTTATCTACAAAAATGCAATAATCTTGCATTACATGAATTAAAAAGAATGTATCAATTGCTATAGAGTTGTTCTTTACTGTCTTTTAAGGTTACAGCAACTCCACAATTGTTTTGTCTGTAAAACTCTTACCAATAAATGCTCCTCTCACATCTTGCCAATAGTGATTTCAGGTGTCCACACTGTTGTTGCTGCTCATGTTGACTCTCTAATTGGATCTGTCTGTTGAACGAGGAAAGAAAAGAAGATACAAAAACTGCATGCCTCTTTTAGTTCAGCTGTAAGTCTGGACGATAGATAATGTGTGTAGCTGACCTATTAAAATAAATAATTATTCATTTAACTAAAAGTTAAATATATCTGTCTACAACAATCATGAGCTTTACTTTAATTTTTGCATTTCTATTTACTCATCTCGTTTCCATTGTTATTTATTTAGCTCATCACCTGAGACAGTGAGCCGTATCTCCTGTGACTCTTCATTCTGCCTAAAATCAGAATAGCCTTTGTGTAATTTGGAAAAACATTAGGCGGACATATTCTTAAAATACACAAAAACAGCCCAAAAAAAATGTTAAAGCAAACAAGCAATTATATTTGTTCACTCTCCATTGTGAGCTAAAACCATATGCAGCTTGAAAGGGTGTTCCTTTTCTAATGGGCCCCGCGGGGACGAAGGGGTTAATTGATGCAGATGTTGATCGCTTTTACACACGATGCAGGGAGCATCTCCCCGGTGGCTCCTATTAGAGGCAGTTTTAATGAAGTGCTAAACAGAAGGCTTTCCTACAGCGTGGCCTGTCCTCAGGAATACTCAGCAAAGAAAGCACTTCACAGGAAAACAAGGTCCCCTATTGATCGCAGTGCCAAATAACTGAATCCTTTCCAAATCAATGCTTATTTCTCAACTTATGGAACCTAATAGAAGACAACGTGAGAGAAAGTCAATCAGAGAGGCGTTATGTTGCTTAGGGCACATGAATGAGTGTGTGGTCGTCATGTGGAGAAAAAAAAAACCTCTTGATGCTAATGGTCCCTATTATTCAGCTTCAGTTAAATGGATAAATCATATAGAAGCTGCAAAATATTTCAACATTGGCTAAGAATATTTTATATATAAATATGGTTTGTGGTAAGAGCTAAAGTATAGAAATTCACAATAAAGGGAACACAATGGGCTACACAGACAAAATATAAAGCATATACAATAAGTCATACCGAAATTCACATCTGAATCTAATATCTAAAATTACACAAGAAAAGAAAAATCACACCGCATAATGTGTACTAGTCAGTGGAGGTTGGTTAAAGTGATGGTAATGTAATGGGGCTTCTCACGCAGCGTTACCAGCCCATAGTCACTAAATTCTGCTCATTAAAATGACAAACCCAAACACAAAGTTACTCAGGCGTGATCTTCAGCTGTGTATGGCATCTGGCCCTGACGCACCTCCGCCCCCAACTCCCTAGAGCATCACACACAAATACACACACACACACACGTGCACACATACACACACACACATACACACACACACACACACACACACACACACATAGTAACCCCAATCAAATTTTAAAACAATCAGCATTGCTTTCATTTCCAATTTAGTCACCTGCCACAGGCTCCTATTAGTGTCCATTGTGATACAATATTAGAGGTTTATAAATGAGGACGGTGCCGTCCTCCCCTTCAGTCTGAAGGAGTTTCTGCGTTTTCCCCAGTAAGCTTCTCACTCCATCCGTCAGCCTCTTCCATCCTGATTATCAGGAGACACCAATTTCAAAGAGACATCTTAATAGTGATGTCAACGTATTAATTAGAAGTGTTAATGAGCTAAAAGCAACCCAAATTAAATTAATACAGCACTAGACAGAGAGCGAAATTAGCTTCAATTTCTGTAAATGATTCTGAAGTGTGCACAACATATCAGCCTGTCTGAACATTCCCATCCCCCAAAGCTAATCAAGAGCTACATTGCAATTAGCTGCTTAATTAAAGCAACACTCTGCTCGGAAAATCCGGCACAATTAAGTAATGGCTGTTATAGCATGAAGACAGACTGTATTTTTCTTCTGGAGAAAAAAATAGAAAACAACATATTCTATCCCTAATGGCCTGCAGGGGATTGAGCCAGCCAAGACGTGCCAAGATGGAGAGGTTTCTATCTTACGCTTCAATGAGGATCTTTGCTCCAGCTGGAAGCCTTGTGAATCAATGACAGCAAGGCAGATCAAACCGCCGTGCCCAGGGTTGCTAAGACATCTGAATTGGCACGGACTGAGGTGACTGTGTCCTAATCACCAGCTCTGTTTTAGCAGCTCAATGGCTTCCAGTTGGACAGAGGAGCTCCAGACTATTGACACTTTGCACATATTTCAGCAGTGGACCTGTTACTGATCCCTGTGGCTGTGGACACTGTGTTGTCCTTCTGTCCCTGCTGGTGTGGCTGGAATTTATCAGCACTGAAGGATAAACAGTCTCCGAGCCAAAGGGCAAAGTGTCTGTAGCTTTATATTTACATTTAGCTTAGATATCTATAAATTTCATTCATCTATCACAAAAAAGTGAATGCAATGTTTTTTCGGAACCAGAAGTGACACGAAAGTGTGGAGCTTAGTAAAACCGAACCCTGAATAATACATTATTAGGCGATCAAAATGTTACAATTAGTTTTTATTAACCGCAAACACACTCCTCAAAGGTCTAAAGTTGTAAGTATAAAAACACAGACAACCCCCGGGCCGGACAACGCTTAGGTAGCAACCTGTCTCTCAAAAGGTAGCCACGCCCTGAATAATTTACTAAATGAACATCATTCTGTATTGCAGGAGACTTAAAAATAGTTATTGAAACCATAAACTCATGTTTACAAAGTTTACTGAGGCAATAAATCAAGTTATAAGGAGGTTCATTTTTTCATAAACTTCTGTATAGTCAGACTCCTTTTTTGCAATCAGAGTCGCCCCCTGATGGCCATTAGAGAGAATGCAAGTTTGACTTCACTTTTCAGACCTGCCTACTAAATTTCCTTTGTGCATTGTATCGTGAGACAATAGCATCCATCAAATCCACAATATAGCATTATTCATAATGCATACTGACTTTTTTGTGTAATTTATTTTGTCACTTTGTCCTTGTAGACATACTACAAAACCTGATTAATATTTGTGTGTATGAAATTGGGACACAGCTCGCATTTCATCACTATTGGAACAGTAGTTTTCCTTGGATTTTGTCAGAAAAACATAGGTGGTGTCAAAATTCTTGGATCTTTTTATTCCACTGGAGAGTAACAGCTTTCAGAACCTCCTAAAGGTTGCAATAACTGCAACAACAGAAAACACAATTGCATTTCTGACACAGAAACAAAAATGCACTATGTTAAGTTCACGTTAGGAACCACCCCTGCTACTCAGTTATTTTCTGTTTTTTAAAAAGTGCCTGAATGAGTGGTGAGCTGTGATTAACAGCCGCCTCGGAGGTGGAGTCCAGGGACTGTGGTGTAAACGCCATCCTTCAGCAGGTGTAGGCCACAGCAGAGCATATGCCGTCAGGTAACCAGGCTGGTTTGCTCTACAGAGACTCCACTGTGATCGTTTCCCTGGGCCTGCTTCTGCTGGGAACCGGTGTCACTCACAAACACCATCTGCCTGAAAACAGATCCGCCTGTTTAAAGCATTTATCAGCGGGTCAAGGAGTGGTGCATTCTTTTAACAAAAAAAAGCCCCACACACCTGCTGAAGAAAACAAAGGGAGAAGGTGCCTTGCACTTCTTTTATAGCTCCTTATTTCTATTTTAGGAATTATCCATGTAAACATAAAACAGTAAAAGCACCAGGCACAAGAGATTGCTCAGATCCCACAGTGCTCCAGGATACCTTTCCCTTTGCTGAAGGGAGGGGAAAAGACACCTGAAGTGTTTGACGCTAAATTAGCTTTTCAAAGACAATAATTAGACTTCTCCCCCTAAAGGTAAATTACCTGCTAACCAACTGAACTGTGTTCTAATTATAGGACCCTGCCTCTGAGCCATTTCCAAGGATCATTGTTCCTTGCAAGAAGATGTAAAACACATTAAAAAAAAAAATACATGTTGAAGTGGTAAAGCCTACTGAATTCAGAGTGGAAACATGTTCTCTAACACAGAGCTGAAAAACTGACGGATCACTTGCATAACTGCAATAACCTTTAGAGGATTTAAACAAGATAATTTCATACAGCAACCAGATGGCAGCTATCGTTCCTTATGTGCATTTTGACAGAGGAGGTTGACTGAGCAACACTGGATGGGTGACAACTAGGTACTTATCTGTGCTTTGCATATTTTGCAGATGATGTCGTGACACTGCAAATTGATTTGTAAGACACCCAGCCAGTGGAAGGATATTGAATATTTACACTCGCCATGTAATAAAACCTATCGTGTCTGTGATGGGGAGGGACTCGTTGGCCTTTGGGTCTAGGTAATTTCTCATTGTTCTGCCGGGTTGAGTGCTGAGCCTCCCGCAAGGCGGCACTGTGGCTGTGGATCGCTGCAAAGCCGCAGCAAAGGGCCACACATTTGAATTCATCAGCCGTGCTGATAGCCTGCCACTAATTAATATGTAAATTCAACATTGTTTGTTTGCTGCTGTGTCAAACTTTGATGTGAGGAGCGGCTTCCAGGTTAACAGAGATTTAGTGGAGATTGAGGGCTGGAGACCTGCCACATATCCCAACCAGCCAGTGATCTAATATTATATTTAAATACACCGACTAATGCTGTATGTCTCCGCAGCTTAGAACCTGGGAGACAGGCTAATGATATTTTATTAAGCCAGAGTAATTGAGGATCCCATCAAAATATGTAATTAAACACTTAAGCATAATTATCCTACACAGTAGGAACCCGAATGAATTAATTAAAAAAAACGTCAATACATCAATTTATTTGAATTCCTTTGTCCCTTTTCTACTTGTAATAATTAACATTTTAATTGCCTTAATTTGTGATGAGTAAAAAAAAAAAAAAAATCACTCTTAATTCGACACCAGCAATAAAGCACGAAATTTGAGCTCACAGGAATTTATTCGCAGGGAAATGATGATGAATGTTAGCCACATATATCTCATTGCAGCCGAGAAAAGGGAAAAAATGCTTAAAATTAGTATTTTTTGGGAGTTAAAGTGGTGGGAGTGATTGTGTGTGTGTGTGTGTGTGTGTGTGTGTGTGTGTGTGTGTGTGTGTGTGTGTGTGTGTGTGTGTGTGTGTGTGTGTGTGTGTGTGTGTGTGTGTGTGCTTGCTTGCTCTCTTGCCTGGGTATATGTTCATTATCAGCTGGCTGCCTGGGTTTGATGCATACCTGGAGAGCAACTTAATATCCTCAGGCCACTACTACATGTCAGGCCATGAGAAAGATACACACACAAGACAGAGGAACATCTCTGGCCCCGGTGGAGCCATTTACCTTTCTCCAAGTAGGTTCAAGATATTAATTAAGATAAATCTACCTCAATTCACACATTCTGCCATCTGCCTATTTATCAGAATTATGTTAATCATTTCTGTAGGGCAGAAGAATTATTACCCATTTTGTACGTAATTCGTATTAACATTCAGAACTAAATGATATTGCATTCTGTTCCATATGGACTCCTTACTCCATGACATCTTTTCAGCAGACAGTAGTAAAATAAGTGACACATTCATAAGACATAGCGCATGACAGTGCCTTCCCTCTGGTACTCCCACAAACAATATGGAAATGTATCCATTCTAATCAAGCACAGCCTCTCAGGATTTATTCATCATAATGCACCTCATGCATATGAACAGCTTTAAACAAAGCAATGATGTTATGATGATCCATTCTGTCTCGGTGGCTGTGATATTATGTGAGTCAAGGCTGTTTTTTTTCCCTTTTTTTTTGGGCCAATAGATGAGCTAGTTAATTAAACTCTGAGGAGATAATTAAGATGAGACGGCTGCTTGAATCACTCCGGTCATTCTGCCATTATCTGGGGCAAGCCGACAGGTGGCACAGGCCTGCATCAGGTGACAGCTCAGCCAACAGATCGCACCATATGATGGTACGGGCAAATATCATAGCGTCCCCTGGTGCAAGACACTCCTGCAGACACACATGTCATGCAAATCTACTGTAGTTTATAGAGTTGTTGGACTTGATTTCAGCTTTAAGTTTGTGGATTCGGGTGGCACGTCTGGGTCAGAGTCAGGGAAGGAGAGTGCCTTGGCTAAAACAAGGCAGATCATAGTCCTGCACAAGCCAAGGACTAATGAGGGTGAAGACGGGGCCAGGCGATGCTATGTGATTAAATTTAGATCTGGAGGGAGATCTTGACCCATGGTGGCCCACGTCTAAGTGACATTTACCCAAGAGAAACACACTACAGCTGAGGCTTATTAACCTTTTATAGATCTAAGCACTGCCGCCTGTATTAATTGGCAATTGGATTATTAAATAGACCAAATTCAGAGTGATTTGATCCAACAAGGTTTACAATGTGGAGGCTATTTTGAAAGGTCCCGTCAGTGACAATGTGTGCATCCGATCCATGTAAGGTTTAATCTTCTATAGCAAATTCTCTGGGAGAAATCTCAGTCAATTATAGGATTGCAACAAGCGTTATTGGAGGTAAGTCATTAGGTTAACTGTGAATTACACTGTCAGTAGGAAAGAGCTTGAATCCGTTCCTTAGAAATACAAGTCAGAGCAAAAATCTATGTAATGATGGAAATTGTGTTGACCACACTGGATCTGCAGTGCAGTTCAACAACAATTAGTACATCCCTCGTGTTTATTGTTCAATCTTTTCCAGATTTAAGACCAAATGTAATTAGCTTAATAATATAATTGATGAAAATGTAAACTGCCTTCATTTGCCGATATAAGACAAATTTTTTACACATATTTTGTACCTATTCAACTCACTGAATTTTAAATTAAGTGAATTTCAAAAGTGATTTAACCATAAATGTTCCAAACTACTAAGTATTCTATGGCTTTTAAACAAACAAATATTTCCCATCTATGAAACTGAAAAATAAAATGTAATTAATATTCTTAAAGTAATTTTCTCATTTTTATTTATGTATCACCTATTTAGTTTTCAGAATAATTTTGAAGTGTTCAACAGTGGAAACTTCAACTTGAAAATAGTACTAATGTGCTTGTAACTGTGACTGTGGAGCCTATGTTTAATATTGTAGTCTGCTGTAAACTGAAGCATCATTAGCTAATTCAGTGACATAATTATGAACTAATTTGGGGTAAAACGTATTTTCCAATTTTTGCAGAGCTCTTATCTTATTGAGATTTTTATATTAATTACATGTGTTTAGCTTCTGAATTGACATAATTTTTTTGCAGGATTGTGTCAGGTTCTTTTTCATACATAACAGATTTCTGCCTCTTTTTTAAATATGGTATTGAGTAAACTATATCATAGTATATATATCGTAGAATAGTACATATTTCATTAAAAGGAAAGGGATGGTTTCTCTATGGTATTATCTCCTCGTTCTAAAAAAGGAGGCCAAAAGGTTTCAGATTTGTAACATGCATGTTTGACACCTTAACAAATGAGCTGTCAAATCTGTTACTAAGGACCTGAGCTCCACTGGAAATTGATGAGTTACATTCTTAAATTCTAATATATGTTGTATCATTTGAATTTGTACAAAATATATAAAAAAGCATGTTATAACTGCATGTGAAAAATGTAATGTCAGAGTAGACAATATTTGCTTTTCTGTATTCAGACAGACCCTTGACAAAGCCCGGTGCTCAGGTTCAGAACACTTTTTCCCAGATGCAGCTTTTAATCATCAGTTTAACTGTGTTTATTATTTGTTGATACACATTGTATTTACTTCATGAGTCTTATGTAAAATAATGAAGATGAAGTGGCTTAGCCAAATATCATCCGTACAACAGATTTTCCCAGCAGCTCTAACACTTGTGTCTGTCCCGTGGTGTTGATGCAGATATTCACTCAGAACAAGACGGCCACTTTTATGGACTTCTTACAGTCAGTTAAGATGACCGACAAGCACTGGGAACATTAGTTCTGTGCCACAAGTCCCATACATCAACTGTCTTGTGACGAGTAAGGGAGGGGATCAACATATTCTAAATGAGTAGACATAATCCCACTGAATGTGGAGTTAAGCCATTTCATAATTAGCAGATTTTCTAATGTATGCCAGGCTTTAATGACCTTTGCAAATGAGAATGGTTGTTTGAATTTCCATCCTTCACATCGTTTTATCCCTGCCATATCTGCCTGATAGAATGAGTGCACCAGTTGATGATATGCATAAGCTTAATGAACAAGTGCACACACTTCTGAATGGAAACTGATGGGCTCAAGCCAGGGAGATTGGAAATGCATTTCCACACCTTGCATATCATCATCATGCACATAAGTGGTGTCTCTCTGACCCGTTAACAATGCATTTCAAGCCTTTTCCTTCAATTAGGTACACTTCTCACTCAGATTTCGCTCATCAAAATAGCATTAACATACTATAGTATAAAGACAGACTGGACTCCTATATCACAACCCTTTAACTATTGTAAATGACAAAATTATCATTTGTTCAACAGTGTAGATGAAAATCAGGAGGAGCAGAGTATTACCTTCCTAGCTAGTTAATCACTCTCACAACTATCAACAGTGTTGTTTTCAGGCACAGCAAAAAGCTCTGATAAGGGAGCATTAAGCAGCTTAAGAGCCAGATATTTCTGATATTGTAGGTGTTAGTGGAGACCAAAAACAGAGCTAAAAGAAGAATATCTGTCTTACGCAACACAACTCCTGCTGGATGTGTAGATAGGCAAATGTTTGCTCGTCATATTAACTTAAAAGTCACGCCTTGTTGTCACCACCTCCAAGTGGTCAAAAAAATCTGCTATTGTAGATTTAAGTACGCGCTTGGAAATAAATTGCCAATAACTTCCTTGTAACAGTCGATATAAATCATACATTGAAGATGTAATGTTTAACTTCTTTTACAGCAAAGATGGTGGAGCATCTCATGTAACATTAAGGTGTTTCTCCTCACGGTTGTTTATCTGCAGTCAACATCTTATGAATTTACCAAGTACCATGAATGCAAATTGATAATTTATAATATAGCTATTGCATGGATGACGTTCTGCCAGACAGATGCAAAAATACAAATTATCACAATATTTTAATACTGTTTAATTAGAGCATCTTTAAATGACCATGGTTTGTTGGTTTTACTACAATCGTTATTATAGGATAGTTTGGTATTTAGAACAAACTCATATCTTTATTTGTGTCCCGGGAAAGACAACATTCAATACTAAAGTTGTTACCAATTATTCCACTGTAAAAGAAAACATACAATCCACATTAGTCCACAGCGGCAACAATTTGTATTTGCCTACCTTTGAGCAGAGCTGCTACTGATCCCACAGACACTCTGTATCACCACTTACCTTCAAACTGCACACAGAGATATAAAAAGGCAACAATATACATATTTTCGGGTCTGGTTAATTGGGAATCAGTAAACAGTCCCTTTAAAGTGAAGTTATGCAGGCGGCATAACCAACCAGGAAGTCAGAGCCTACAGTAACAACAGTTTCAGCTGGATAGACACGTTTTAAGATATCCAAATTGCTGGCTATGAAAAACCAAAGTTTCATCAAGTTCTACCACTGTCTGATGTATTTAGCGTTCCAGAGTCGCGCTGCCTAACCCTTCCCTCATAAGACGCCTGAAAGACGCCACGTGGTGAGCTCTGCTAAAAGCCACCAACATTCATCATGGCTTTAACGCTATCAAACTCTAATCTGTCTGGGATTTCATGTGTGTTAACACAGCTACAAATGCAGAGATCAAACACTTCAACAGCACTACACAAATGTCTCAATATATTAACTAGACAATAAACAACCTATTCAATTCCAAGGATTTGCATGAGAAACGTGAGCATTAGTGAACAGAGACAAGTCTTCTGCCTTTCTGCTGAGGGAAAGCTTCAAACATGATCCTTTGTCAGACGGGATGGGAGCCACAGACACACAAGCCTCTCGCTTTTTGGCAGATCTGGGCTCACAATGCCATAGATTAGCTACAGCCTGACCAGAGAGCTGAAATAAGCTAATTGCTTAATTAGTTGACCCAATTCTTTAAGCTTCTTTTAGCATATTAACAACAGCTATGTAACAAACAGTTGTGTTTCAGAGGTGGTGTTTGTTTATGGAATTACAATAATGAGGATCAAATACAAAACATACGGTCAATGGCACTCCTTTTATGGAATCTCTGCTTTAGAAAATCAATGTATTATTTGATTTCAGCAACACTGAGGCTCTTTTTGTTTATGTTAAACTTAATTCAGCCTTTGTCTTATGCAAAAGCAAAATATCCTCCTGCTTATTTGTCATTGACATCAATTTGAATCTGCAATCCTTCTATGTTTTTGTATGTAGTTTTTTTTTGTCTGTTAAACAATTAAGCTGCTTCGGAAATAGTTTGACCGCCCTCTCAATATTTCTGGACATTTGAGCAGCGAGGGACAAATGAGAGAAGGGAGGAAAAAAAATCTTATTAGATTGAATGATGATTGAAATGGATTAATTTACATTTCCTGCATGCATACTTTACATACATGATCTTTGCTCAGCACAGGGAGTTCTGGGCAAAAGAGCACTATTTGTATGAGATGAACTCATCTATATGCTAATTCATTGGCATGTAGACCTGCTTCATTCCTTCCATTCAGGACTGTTTACCTATTAGCTCTTATAGATGCAAAGGGAATTGGAATATTAAAACCAAAAAGCTAAGGAATACAGAGCATTAGCAGTACATCACCTGTTATTATATTAATATTAGGGTGGCATTTCTGCCCTTTGTTTAAGCTGAAACAACAATTTCCAAGACACTTATTACAAATAAAATAAGCCAACTCTTTCACTTAACTGAGACTTGTTGCCCCTGACAAAAGCACAGTGGGTTTTCAGAAGTCCTTTAAAGGACTATAACAGACTACACTATCCTGGAAACCATATGAGCTCTCCTGTTTCAAATGAGGAATGATCTGACCCTCAAAGAGGGAAAACAACTTAGACTGTTTAGCATTTCACAAGTCATTTTCCAGGTGTCAAGGAGCTATAGTGCTTTTTTGTGCATCAGAATGCAATTCATAAAATTACATACTACAGCACAAAACCTGACTCAAATGTCGCTTAGAATCATTAGCATGGCCTTATAAGGAGATGTTTGACGGATCAAGTTACAAGTGATGCCTGAATGCTAATGTAATTTCCTATGAACCAGGCTGAAAGAGATGCAATCAACCCATTCCTGATTCAGACCACTGTTGTGTTTAAGAGGATGACAACCCCCTTTCTTATTGTCTATGTAATTCACCAAAATTGCCACTTACAGCCGCTAAGAGCAGGACGTTTCATCTCCAAGCTTCCTCTGGTCTTTGCTACTCATCCCATTTCTACTTCCTCCAAAAGTGCCACCACTTCATTAACCTTGCCAGGCATGAGATAAGAGAGGCAGTGCATCAAAGCTGCCTGCCCACAGAGAGAACAGAGCCCTGCATGGCTCCACTACACAGCAGCCATCACACACACTGGCAGATACACAGTCCGCAAACCATCCAACGTGCAAAAAAGACCTTTTGTGTTGCAAACTGTCATTCAGAATTTTTTCCGTTTGCGATATCACTAAGTTTTAAATATAATACCAAGTAGGGTGAAAACATTTGCTTGTTCCGGAGGTTTTAAAGCGATTGATTGAGAATGGAAACGCCAAAATAATTGGTCTGGGTCAGACTTTTCATTGCCTTAGACCCTGCAGAAACTTATTTATGGTGTCTCATAGCACAGAAGGTCAGGTACACAGTGCTGTCATCACTACTTAAAACCTTGAAAATGAGAAAATTATACGAGAAAAGCATCAAAGCCAACTTCAGCCCGATGAGTAACAACTCCCGACTTCCTCAAAGCATGAAAGTAGATGGTAGGAAATGTATTAACTGAGTCACAATATTGTTTTACTTGCACCACATACAAATCTCTCTGGTGCATTTAATCCCTCTACCCACAGTTTCTCAGAAAGGAGGATATAAATTATTTTCCTTTGGTGGAAACTGCAAATCCCTGTCTGGATTCTGTTAAAAGGCTTAAAATGTCACTAAATGCCAAGGCTGAGACTCCTGCTAACACGTAGGTCTTTAAGACAAGATGTTAAAGCGTTGAAAGTTACCTGAAATTGATGAGGTTAATATTCTTATCGCAAACTGAGGCTTCTGTGAGAGTGGATATTGAAAATAGCCAGGTAACCCTTCATATTAGAGGCTATCACGAGGATTAGCAGCATAAACACCAATTACACATTTAATTGTTTATTGTCAGTTGTATTTAGAAAGCCTGCCACAGTGCATAAATTAAAAGGATTGGGATATAGAGAGGGGGGAATTTGCCACAATATGGTATCATCATAAGTATGTATTTCAGTGAAGAAGACAAGGAAATGTTCCCCTAAAATAACAAGTCAAACTGCTGACTGCTAGGCTGAAAATTAGTAATTTACCATGAATATCCTTCTCTATCCCTTTACGGCCATTTGAATTTCCAAACCACGTTATAGGCTACTACCATGGAAGGGTCTGTCACTGAAATTCGAAATAGAGGACAAAGGGCTCCAGAGCAAATAGGTTTTCTTAGACACCATCCTCCGAGTTCTCTGCCAATGTGAATCAGAGGTAAAATACAGTGCATTAAGTCGACCTCTGAGGCAGCACAGAGGAGGGTAGAGTGAGACATTCTGCTATCTATTAAGACTTGCGCTATGTATATATTGTGTTTTGAAGGAATTTTACTGATCCACAAAACCAGCAGGAAAGGATAAGAGTGAGTCCCTAAGACCATGTGGTAAGCAACTGCAGTGCAGAATCTCAAGCAAGTTGAAAGTTGCTGTGCCGTTAAGGAGAAAGTCTGGCAGAATCCTGCATGCCCGCTGATAACATGGTTGGATTAAGGATGTTTAAGGGAAGTGAAAATTATTCATTTGAGATGGATGAAAGCTGCACTTGTCAAGTCTACCAGTCATGCACTTTATACATTTCATTTCCACTAGCCAGCATGCATAATTTCCCCTCAATGCAAATTTCTACACACTGAAAATTGTGAGCATATTTACCCCGCTGCCTTAACACATTTTCTGACACAGAAAATGGATCATCTCTATTGAACAGGGCACAAAACAATGCAATTTTGTTTGCAGAGGTGTGAGAATCTAATTTTGTGCAGGAAGATAAAGTCACAAGACTGTAGAATACAAACAATGGCTTTCATTTAAAATCCCGCCTGAATCAAAAAGAGACAATGTTTGGTTGCTCTGCTCATCAGAATGACATATATAGAAATCATTTTAGCACTTGCCCAATTATCCAAAAATGCTTTGAGTGTAATTACTGGTTTTAAGTCTTAAAAGTCATGGCCTCAGTGTTGGTCCTTGCGACTGAGTATATATAAACTGTATATCTGTCTCTCTATACAAATATTATGATCTCTCTGATGAGAATTAAGTCTCCAGCCTGGATGGCCAATAAATTAGAGGCACGCTTCTCGTTTACTCATCAGAGCTAATGAGCCTGATAAAATTACCTCGAGGATCATAATTACAGGCTAGTGGCAGAGACTCTGGCAGGGACTGGAATAAGACGACACACACACACGCTCACACACAGAATTTAGATTGTGTTGCAAGTGGCAGCGTACAACAGCTAACTTAAAGCATCACAAAGCACTCACGTCTGATTAATAGAATAACAGGCTAATATCAATGTGCACAAGCAAAGATTATACATTGTACATTTTCATTCAGGGAGCCTAAACAATTCAGCTAATGAGACGTATAGAAACCAGTGTTGTTTGACATCACCACATTTAAAAAAAAAAGAAAAAGTAATGCACTGGATTTACATTTTGTAAGGTGCTGAACAATAATACAATATCCACCTTTTTGTCAGTTCAAACTGATTTTACCACCGTTTCATAAAGATTAAGCACTTCATGGGTAATGGCATATTTTAATGAACGATGGCAGCCTGGACACAAGAGCTCACCTCAGAGGATTCCATTTCATCACACATTCACAGGATGAATTGTTTTACTTATGAATATTAATGTCCCTCTAATTTGAGGCTGTTGTTAATGCTTGTCGCTAGGAGCTTGGCAAATCAGGTCCCATTCCTGTTAAAACCATGTATTAGACACCCCCCTGACACTAAGCCCTCGCCTTTGATTCTTAATTGCAGAAGTGCAAGCATTTGCAGTAGATGGGGCGCAAAGCTTTAATTAACTCTAATATCACACATTCAGTCTCGACTGTCACCCACATCACGCATGGCATTTTGTACCAATATCATCCCCAACTCTGCTCAGCTAGAAAGACGTGTTCCAAGTTCATGATCACAATTTCATGCATCTCAAAATGAGGGATATGTAGTTTATAAGTAGCTGTAATATATTGACGGCAGTGAATTATCTTGATGTCCTCCTAAAAAACCCCCCCAAAAAACATATTTAAAGCATATATTGATGCAGCTCTGTGATTACTGCCCATCTTAAATGCAAACGAGTTGCAGCATTGTTGGTTTCTTACTGAAAGCAACATCTGATCTTGGCGTTGAATCATTGGTGAAGCTTGAAATATGGGAAGTGGTGTGATAAAAAGTTCAAGGATGTGTTTAAATAGAAAGATGTGTGCCAAAGGAAGCTGTTAAGTAAATAACTCAACATCTCATACACACTAATCTTCAAAGGATTTATTGGACTACAGATTTCAAGTTTAAAAATACTATAAATGGAGTACAAGTATATTCAGTAACACTTAAAATGCAACATTACAGTACATTCCTCGCAAACACTGCGAATGCCATTTTCACACATGAATGGCTCCACACAACCTTTGAACATTTTAATAGCTCAGGTACGGAGCATTTCTGATGCAGATATTAGTAAAGAGTAATGTTTAATTAAACCCGGTTTGCAGATAAAGAGCTCAATACAACCTATAGTTTATAAGCCTTCCCCGGCCATAAGCTACTGCTCTACCTAATCCTCTTTCACATAACATTATTGCATCAGCACAGCTGAACATTTTTGCAGCATTTATAAAATTAGCAAAGAAATTAACTGTCCGTACTGTGGCAAATTGGATTTCCAAGTTCTTGCCTTGTGATACAGCATACCCAGGCTGCCACCTACAGTACAGCGTGAGAGAGGAACTACAGTCTGCAACAAGGCAACATGTGTGGCTCTCCATTTTACACTCCACAGCCATTCAAGCTAAATTGTCAAGGCTTTTTTCTCCTGCTAATATACTTACAGGAAATTTGTTAAAATCCATTATTAAATAAATACTGAAATACTTTCATTTTGGATCAAGTCTTTTGAAGGATTACACATTTATTTTCACTCATATTTGCATGTGGAACAGCCAGTGTTCCCTCTGTAATTTAAAAACCCTGATAGTTAAAATGTTTAACTCTCGACATCCAATGTTTTTGACCCAGTGCAAGTTGAATTGCTAAAGAATTATAATTACATTCCAATCATTCAATAAATATACAGAATCTTTACATAACAAACATATCCATGAATGAAGACATTATTTTTCTTGTGACACTCCTCTACTGAAGTCAAATGAATAAAAGGGAAAATACACACCGCTGTATTTCTCACATAATTAAACAGCATTTTAAAGAAAAATTAAACGTGAAAAAAAAATTGTGAAAAAACATGGACACCCATTGTGAAAGCAAAGATTGAATGATATGATATTTAGAAATTTGCACTTCACTTAAATAACAGCAAAGAACAGAAGGTGAATTTTGAACAAAACAACATTTTAACTTAACTTTCACTTCAAATATTCTGAAACAACTAGAAACACACAACACACGATTTGATCCATTACATTTCCTTATTTAACATCTCTTCATTTGCCTTCTCATTAGCACACTATGTACTGCAGTACTTGAATGTTAAAACCATAAAACACATTAAAAGGATTGATAATAACGTAAGTTTAGTAAAAAAGTTCCTTCATTCCACTTGTCTTTTACTTCTTCGCCTGAACATTTTTGAGAGGGAGGATTTCCTCTTATATTTGGCTTTCTTTACTCCTATTCCCCCAAAAGAATAGTGCATATTAGAATGATTCATTCAAATTGGAAAATCTCTTCTAAAAGAAAAAGACTTTCATGCAATACTTACCAAGATTTTGCATCATTTCATTTAACTGCTGATCCTCCTCCACTTCCCTGAAATTATAGTTAAGCATTTTGTCTTATTTGCACATAATTTTGTTATATTACAGTATCACTCAGCATTACTGATCACTCATGTAAGGTAAAAAATAATTATAAGATGGATCGTGTTACCTCAGCCTGTCTTCATCCAGACCCTCCACTATTGCATTTCTGCCGTCCACTATCTCCATCAGTCTCTGCATCAACTTCTTCTCCTTCTGTTGCTCCTCTCTGGACTTTAAATGATCTGTAATACCACGTTTACAGACTTTAGTGCTGGACGAAATAATTCTAACAGAGGTGATGTTCAGAAGTGAGTCTGATCTCTACCTGGTTTCTCCAGCAGCCTGCGAAGTTCCCACTCCACACCTGGCTGCTGCTGCTCCAGCTCCTGAGTCCTGGCTCTGAGAAATGCATTCAGTTATCACATATATAAAAAAAGTAAACCTAATTAATTATGCATGCATACATTTTAATTATTTCTAGCAGTATATAAAAAGTGTATAGGAAAAGAACAGGCTTTCCTTTCGGATTAATACCATTGGAAAATATTTCAGGGCAATAAGTTATTTTATAGAATTAAAAAGAAAATAGCTAAAAATAGCACAAAGTTGAACACAGACTGCAGTAAAACCCTCCCTAATAAAATTAATTACACCCAAACTATGAGATGATTTAAGTTATAAAACAACTCACATGTATACAAGCTCTGACTCCTTCCGAATGTACATCTGCTTCTTTCGTATCAAGTTGAACCAGTCGACCATCAGTGGGTCCATTAATATGTCTCCCTCCCCCTCTGGAAAACACAACGCAACATTTTTCTTATGTTAGTAAGATACAAATTTGTGACCCTTGACAATCTTTTATCAATTTCTAATATCTAGGCACTAGTATGTGTGAATCTGCATATACACACATACGAATAATCAATAATATTAACACCTCTCAACCTTTTTCAGACATTTTTGGAAATGTGCATCTACTAACCACAGTTTAACACAGGTCAACTAAATGTTTCTTACTTGTGAGTAAATTAAATTCTGCAGGAACAAATTAAGCTCAGAGATTTCAGAGTGTTCAGATGGAAATATTTAAATCTCATTTTGGCTCAGTGCTCTCCTTATAATGCAGTGACGAAGGTTACAGAGCAAGCTGAAGAATAATTGTTTACATTCCCATTAAACATGTTGGTTGACTTAAAAAATTTTTTAAATAAATGTTTATATCATTTTATTTAATATAACAATTGAGAAGCCTCCCCTCATCCAGAATCACAGCGCATCAACTCCTAGTTTTCATACCACTGTACTAGATACACATTAATACAATTGAGTGCAATAATAAATGAGGTTTTGGGATTATCGGGCTGCAGGGGGCAGGATTGTTGAGATGGAGGGTGACTCCCCTCCTGGGACCATGTTAACACTTCACTTACGGGACTGCAGCAGTCAATAATAATAATAATAATAATAATAATAAGAAGAAGAAGAACACAGCCCTGCACCTGAGGTGTAGGTAACCTTAAATCCGCCATGTGCTGTAGAAGATATGTACAACGGTTAAGAATTAAATTAATTTACTGTATAAGGCAACGTACTATTTCAATAATTGCTTCATTGCTGACATAAACACCAAACATTCTCTGGTTCCAGTTAATCGAATGTGAGAATGTATTGCTTTTCTTCAAATATGAAGATAATCTAAAAATCTCAGGGATTTAGAGTTTAGAATTTGCCGTAAGAAATTATAATGAACATTTCTCATGATTTTCTGACATTTTACATTTAAAAAAAAAAAAAGAACAGATTAATTGATAATTATCATTAGTTGCAGCCCTACAGTATTAGTAGTAATACACAGGCCCCTGCATTCCCATCTAGAATATAATTCCTCATCTTAACCTCCAAACATGGTCTGAATATGCAAATAAACATGCAGGGGATGTAGAGCAACACAGAGGGAATACATGATGAAGCACAGATTTGTCTTCATAACTTATTCAATAATAATTTAGCAAATATCCAGTAGGGATTAGCTTTAATTTATTTATCTAATGCCAAAGCGTGAAGCTTTGACAAATACTGTGATTAATACACAAATCTAAAATGTTATAGGCTGTTTAAATATTTTCCTAAAGCACTATTCATGGTTTATGCATTCCTTCAGTGCACCACTTTATTATGATATGCACTGCAACACAACTTGCATTTTATGCTTTACCAAGTCACACTGGAATACCTGAGTAGGTGGATTAATAGATTTTTAGAGTGAATATTTTCCAAACCCAATTAGTGACTAATCCATCAAAACACATGCCAAAGACATTTTTACAATAAGGACAGATGGGGAAAGGGACCAAGGACAAGATTCTGCCATCACCAGAATAAAAATGTGATTTTATTCTGAATTGAACTTCAGTGCCAGGTTTTACGATGACAAGTTGAGAAGTAGATGATCTCCTGGGTGTAGTGCAACTGATGTCAAATGGTGGCCAAGCGATTGCATGCTAAGGCTTCCTGGTTGGCAAGTAGGAAAAATAAATAAATAAGTACGCAATCGACCAGAATATATATTACTATACCCAAGTCATGTTGACCTTGAGCAAAGCAATCAGGCCCTCTACTCCCACTACCTCAAAAGAGAAGCAACATCCCTGTGGGCTGTCTGTGCCTCTCACCTCATTTGGCTGCAGAAACAGTAATAGAAACGGCAGGTAAATCCCTCCTCCGCGAGTTAATGTGTGTGTGTTTGTCCCGTGTGAGGCAACCAGGACACACAACTCTGCACCAGAGACGCTCTCACCGAAGAAGCAGTGGGATTCAGCAGTTTGCACAAATACAATAAAATATCAAAGTTTGTGTCAGGTTTATTCACTGCAAGAGAGCAGAATTGACCATTGCATCGTCAACTTCTGCAGCAGAGTAAGCGAGTTTGCGGGAGTGTTTATTTTCCAATTGCACAGCTTGTTTCTGACATGTCAACATTACATTTTGTGGGCATGTCTAAACAAGGAAAAGGAAGAAAATGGAAACTACAATTACCGCCTCCTGGTTGTATGCCTCACCCAGTCAGTCAAGTTGCAGTTTACATCTATGTCTGTCAGAAACGTCATCACTACATGTAATTGTATCCAAGTAGACATTTGTGTGAAATAATTAGCATATGAATTCTTGAGCTTTGGACAAAAACGTGTCTTGTGAGGTCAATATGACCTTGTCTGTAAATCACCGAATTTTAAACAGTTAATCTTTGAGACCAGGTGGATTTGTTTTTTGCCAAATTTGAAAAATATTCACTCAAAGCTTTCCTGAGATATTGTGTTCATGAGAATGAACCGGACGTGCGTACGGACAGACAACGCAAAAAAACATAATGCCTCTGTCCACGTCTGTTGCCGGTGCAGAGGCAAACAAAACTGTTGCAGAGGAAGAGGGACAGGAATAAAGTACCTTCCTCACTCCTGCGGAGTTTCTTTTCCAGCTCCACACCCTCCTGCTCCAAATGAGCCAAGTTTGTCTCAATATCATTCAGGTCCTTTTCAATCTGCTCCACTGGAATGTGATAAGACTTCACCTGATATGAAACAAAAGAACTTAAGAGTCACAGTATAAGTATAGATAACTTTAATTTGAAAATTCAGACTTTGGACACTTAACGTAAAGAAGGTCGTCCATTTTTTACTGGGAATATAATGAAAGCATATTTGTAGAGCTGTTAATTAATCTCTTAAGAGACTTAATGGAGGGAACTTACAGAGGGTGACCTCATTTCAGTCCTGGAGGCGTTGGTGGGTGACAAATACTTTCCCTTTTTAGCACCTAAGAGGTAGATAAAATAGGATTAGATGGTCCTTTCATGGCAGCTTTTCAGAAAAGCATTGTCACATTTGACTTCACCTGATTTATTTTCAGCAAAAAATAACTGCTTATATGAAATCAACAAGATGGCTAAGGCCACATATGTGTGATTTTGATGACATTTTTAAAAAGCTGGGAACCAACCTGACGGATTTCTGTGATTGGCTGAAGCAGTCGATGAAGAGCTAATAGATTCCACAGCTGGCCGTCTGTTTGGGGATTTCACAGGCGAGTAACTCCCATGCTCAAAACCTAAAATAAGGACAAGAAGGTTTACATGGTGTAGATCTGCAGAGAGTTCAATCTGCTAATGCTTGTTCTAGCCATGCTAGGGGTGTGTTGGAATCACAAAGTTGGGCTGTCAGTCATATTTGGGATTTGTGAAGTAACAATAGAATCTATAGTACACACACTCACAAAGAGCACACTTATTTTAAAGTTGCTCAAATTTTCTCAACTTTTTTTTTCAATTTCCAAGTATGCACACAACCCTGCAGTATCATGCCCCTCTCTGTGGATGGCAGGCTGTTAAACTATATTAATAAGGATCAACTATCAATTGGAGTCATTATAAGAAAACAGGTACAAACATTTCTGTGGTTTAAGAGCATGTCAGAAGCTGACACAGTTGGTGACCAACCGGTGAACATAGTGGAGAATTATTATCACATAAAAAGCCAAATATTTCCCTTTAGGAATTTGTAAAGATCAAAAACCGTGCTAAAAGAGAGTGGATTTTGGACTTACATTTGCAAATAGTACATTCAACACACACATAACATATATGGATTGTAACATTAGTCTGCCTAGACATTATCCTGACTAGACAAGCTCAAAAAATAGTTACAAGTACTATATTCTATGCCACAATGCACCTATTTGACAAAAACACTGAAGACAAAGAGTGCAAATTCTAAACTCTAACTACAACCTGACTTCAGTAGCAGAAAATGATTACTACACAGAATGGACTCACCAAGGTTTCCAGAACCAAGCTGAGGTTTAGGCGGAGAGACTTCTTTAAAGTCTTCAGGAACGAACAGAGAAAAACTATCTGGAGGTTCTGCAGGTGATGAAGCTGAGGGAGGCCTCGTTGTTTTGACAGGGACATAAGAGGAAGGCGTGGAATTGAATCCTGATTTATGTTGCTCAGTTAAGGCTTCAGTTTCAGACTCTCTGAGAAAGACACAAGGAAATGACCCTTTAAGTGTGTTAGCATTTAAAAACGATATAAAAGGTGCATCATTTATCAGACACAGATTGAATACACCTACTGTATAGGCTGAACATAAAGAATGAAAATATAAGAACAGGCCTCACCTTTTATTTTGTAATGATAAAAAGGTAGGGATGGGAGGAATCATCAGCAGGGAGTAGAAATGAGAGAATGTAGTGTTAGAAAGGGGGAAAGTTCAGGCCCGGCACTCCCTGGGGCTTGTTAGGATGGGGGACAGAGCTAGCTGCTGCGCTCTCAGCCAGGCAACATTAACAGAGACGGAAGAAGCTCGGCGATTCTGCATTCTGGAGAGTGAATAAGCTGAATAGTCAGCGTTATTTGAAAATAAATCTTGTCCACCTGTGAGACATTCCCACGTCCACCTAGTGAGTTATTAGGAGATAGTGAAAACTAAGATTAATTAGGGATACTTACTTTAAACCTAGCTCGATTTTCACAGGTTTGAGCTTCAATTGTCCCCAGACTGGATCTGCAGACAAATGATTTAGACAGAAAAAGTTTAGGGAATGACTTAAAAGCAAAGCTTATCACTACTTCATCCGTCACTTGAATGTGAGATCATTCTTAATTTCAAAACCAGTGGGACATAATCAAGACTTTTATTTGACATCTGCTTTAGCAATTAAGTGTGCACTCAAAGCAGTTCAACTTCCTGCACACAGTAAACAAAAGACTCTCTAGTCTCTTCTCCTTGTCACACTCACATGAACAGATGATAGTAAGTGCAGCTCCTGGTTTCATTATCTAGTATATTACATGAATGCTCCAAAGTAACTGATTCTCACCTGCATATCTGTAATAAAGACCCAAATTAGGCTCTAGTCTGTGCATGAGACAATTAGATAAATTCACAAACTCCCTGTAAAAGTTTTGGTGATCTGGATTTTGAAACAAGTTGGAGTAATGGTCTTTATGTGGTCCATATCAACAGGCAAAATTAATGACTTTACATGACAACTTCTATAAAAAAAAAAAGTATAATTTGATGACCATTTCTATTAAAAACCAACAGTAATTGTGTTTCTGTCTGAAAAGCATGCGACTGTCAGGATGCTGCACCCATGCATGCACATCCATCCAAAGACTGACAGTTCAACTATGAAAGTTCATTAAAAGTGTGAGACAGAAATTAAAATGTCAGTTTCCAGCATTGTGGATGTGGCTGTATAAATAGGGCAAAGATGACAAAAGGGCTTTGTTTTCTATGAATGCGTTGTGAGACAGACAGGGAGAATGAGGGTGGGGGTGGATGTTGGCTAGATGTCAAATAATGGATCAAGAACAACTGAAATGAATTTAGTAGCGCTTGCCTTTGGCAGTTGTGTGTACAGTTGTTGGCCTTGTGTTGTCTTTGTTGATGGCCTTCAGACATGGCGGTTCCTTATTGTTTGTCTGGCTGGTGGAGGGCTGTCCTGCCCAGTTTCCTGCTGGGACTTGGCTGCATTTATCTTTTCTCAAACCAGGGCTGTCAGCTGAACTTGGCTCATCTCCAAACCTGCAGAGAGGGGAAACCCTCACCATCAGCCTTAATAACAGAAGTTCCAACAGAACTATACAGACAGTGGTATGGACTAGAAATATCTAAATACTGCATAGGAGAGTCCATTCATGGCCACAGAAAGTATACAGTACAATACTCACCGGCTCTCTGCTGATCGGATGGTGAACGAGCGTTTGTTGTTATTGTTGCAGTTTTCCTCTGCCAATTTCTTTCCGATGCTTGTCCTGGCTCTGCTTTTCTCATCATCAGTACTCAGTGGGACCTTTGGCCTTCCTAAAACACTTGAAGGCTCTGTGGGCTTCCTGTTACCTACTGAGGCCTCTGTGATTGGCGCTGCAGCCTGGAAAAACTTCTGCCGGGCCGTCTGCGTCTTATGTGCTGAGGCCGTCCAGGACATGGAAGGTGGATTAGGACTGACTGGCTTCAGGACAATATCCAGAGGGGCTGACAGCACAGAAGAGGGGCGTGGTGCAGGCTGGGTCTGGCTGGCACTATTTAGTCGCCCAGCTGAACTGGTGGGTCCGTTTTTGATCGCAGCCTCGGAGGAGGAAGGTTTGCAACTGTTCTGGTGGGCGTTACAGATAAAAGCGTCTGGATTCTTCCCAGGTTTGTAGCCGCCTGCATGAAGGGTGTTGGAGCATTCACTGCATCTGGTGGAAGTTTATGAGCATGAAATAATGAATGCAATAAACAGCACACGACAGGAAAGTATCAATGAATATTGATTCAATTCTTACTTGAAACAGCTTCTGTGATAGAGCTTGCCTTCCACAAAGTGCCTCTGAACCAGATGAACATGGCTCTTGCATGCAACACATTTGCTATTGAGAGTCCCATTTTTGTTGGTGTTTTCTGAACGAACTGTCTTCTGTGGAAGAAAACTTAAGAGTGAGCCAATGCCTCTATCCAAAAAGGTTTTTCCATTTCACTTTTTAACATTAACTAACCGACTGAAAATAAACAAACACTTCTCGTTCTTATATGAAAAAGATGTACAGTTAACACAATCATAATTTCAAATGTTACAGGACGCATTGTGACATGAGCACTGACCTGAACAGCAGCTCTGGCCGTCTTAGGGGAGGTCTGGGCAGTGAGATTTGAAGGTAAACAATTCTCAATGGCGGTTTTAGACACAAAGCTTTTGGCAACCACTGGGAGGTTTTTCTTCTCTGATGGCTCCTCCTTGGAGCCCTCTGCTGGCCTTTTTACACCTCCCACTGAGGAAAAGTAAAACACTATCAGTTTCAGTCATCACACTGTAGCACAAGAGAGAACTTGCAACTCAAACTTATCCACACAGTTGCTACGGATATTTGAACCAGCCATATTCTCACTGGGAGGCCGTCCTTTGAAGTAGTTGTAGTACTGGGAAACGTAGGTCAGAATGCTCAGCCTGTCTGGGATCCTTAAAGCCACCATATCTTCTGCATCTAACAAAGCTGGAATCCCCAACTTCTCCTCTGCAATCTGAAAAGCCTTAAGAAAAGAAAAATCTCAGTTTAACAAACAGCCCTTGGTTCATTTAATAGTAGTTTATGATGCCCCAAGTAAACACATTCTTTTGCTGTATAAAACAACATGGTTTTCACAGGGCTCTGTAATGTCAGCGCCTACAATTACAGCATGTGTAAAAATGTCAGACAATACAATCCACTTTAAATAGACTAGCAGTATTCTGTGGCTCGGCCCGGAGAGGTCTGGGAATGGCTGCATAATGAATAGCACACTTCCTGTGAGCTTGTCGGGATAAGAAAGGGGATGGAGGGAGCAGCATATCGGGGCATTGTTTAGTATCAGCCTGGACATGCTCATTAAATTTAAAGCAAAGCCCTACTGAATACCAAGTCTGCTAATATAAAAGAAGGGCACAAAAGATAAAGAATGTGAGGATCTGTTTTGCTGGTTTTCCCACAAACCCACAGACAATTTCTTATTTAACAACTCGTAAAATAACCACCTGTAAGAAACATGACACTTTTTCATGAAATATAGAAGGGTGTGAATTACTGTAACATTAACATCCTCATGTTTCAGTACAGGGAGCATGGTCAACAGTTGATCAAAACTAAAACCTGATAAAACATTATTCTGTGGCCACAAGTCTTGTTTAAAGTTCTTCTTCGTAACATTAAAGAATTAAACAACAGTGGCTTCGAGTGAACTGTCATCGTGAGGATCGAGTGGCAGAGGATAGCTAGCCTCATTCAAAATGAATAGCCTGGAGAGCCTCTCCCCTGAGCTCAGGTCTGTTGCTGACACTGCCATGATCATCTAAGACAACAAGGAAGTCGTACAGAGTGCAGGGCCTGTTACCCTCTGCAGGAAGCTGGTAAAATGGAAGAAGTCTAAATAATTGAGATGTCCCAGTCGTGCTGCTCAGGTCAAGTGGGGGTTAACAAATAAATGAGGTCAAGTGGACAGAACCAGAGTAAAGATTCAGAAACTTTAAGTTTGATAAGAGTCTTAAAGTGCTAGAGAGATGTACTTTATACCAAAGAGCTTCTGGTGAAACTTATCTGCTGGTAAAATGTTGAAGCAGCTAAATATTTTAACAATATGCTGCATAAAGTAAATGTCAAGTCAGGGACAAACACTGTTAGTATCTCTGGATGTGCCGTCATGTGTAAGTGTATATTTTATGCTCCATCAGATTTTGAAGCTCCAGTATGAACTCTGTTCCACTCAATGCGACAAAAGGTTCAACAACTTGACATCTTACCAGTCTGTTGTTCTCAAACACATCCTCCTCTTTGAGTGAGTCATAGTCTCTGGGAAAACAGAAATACAATGAACAGAGGGAGAGAGAGAGAGAGAGAGAGAAGTTAGAAGTTAAGTCATAGAACATCATCTAACTAAGACTCTGGGGATTTCAAAATAAATATAAAAAAGGTCACATTTTCAAGTCATCATTTAGTTTAAATCATAGAAATTATATTAAAAAGGCAGCCCCAACTAAATAGGTCACAAGATTTCAAAATAAAAACAAAACTTTTTTTTTGTTAATACTGAAAAGACACAAATAAAAGACGTATAATCCCTTGTAGAAACTGCAGGAAATTATTGCAGTTTATTGCCCCCCAGGACTCAACAAAGACAACCGAGCCCCGGCAGAAGATCATTATACATGTTAACCACATTTCTAGAAGTTCACACTTACATCAGGTCCGGTCTGTACTTGTGTATCAGCGCACAGAAAGCCATTCCGTTCTTGAATGAGGTCGTCATGTTGGTGATGGCCACATCTCGGTAGCCATCACACTGCGTTTTACACCACTGCTCCAAAGCCTTGATGGCAGCCATGCTCCCGGCGCGCAGCGGACGGAGACACTGTGTGCGTCAGGCGGAGGCTCCAGTGTGGAGGAGTCGTAGAGGAAAGAGAGGTAAAAACAAAGTGTGTCTGTCCAGGGTTTGGCTGTTAACTGCGGCGCTGCAGCTGTGTCCTGTTTCCTCCTGTTCTACCTGGATGACCTGCGCGTAAAGCTGCTGGTGTGCGTTTCTCCGCTCATTACACTAATTGACACCGACTGCTGATACGTCATTAACAGCAGCTGAATAAAACTCCACTGAAAGTTTATCATGAACTTTTTTTTTTTTGTTGCAAACTTGCAAACTGAATAAATGCAGATATATTCCTAAAGAAAACATCAGTGACCTTGAACAAACTTTCTAATGCATATTTATCAACATCAAGACAATTCGGTATAGTATAAATCCATCATATTATATTATTTAGTAGTCTGGTCATATCCAGTTGTTGTGATATACTTTCAAACAAGTTGACAAAGAAAGTCTAAGTCTTCAAACTTAACCATTTTCTTTCTGATTCTGCTTTGGTCCCCATATGGAGGGTAAGATTATAGCTAAACTGACATTGAAAGGGTGGGTTTGTCCACAGAGAGCCCCTTGTGTTTAGAACATAACATAACCCTCATATGTATTCTTTTTATCACATTGTACTATTACTTTTCTATGACTTTTACATACTATACTATGGCATTATGACTATGTTGGATTATGACTTTTTAATTGTTTTTTCTATAAACTATACCATGACCTTTTCTTTTACTTTTTTCAGATAACTGTAAAGACATTATCTAGGTTAAATTTAAATTTTTTTACTAACTATATGATCAGAAACCTATCATTTTACATTTTCACACTTTTTCACCAAACTATGCTATGACCTTTTTATGATTTTTTACGACAGACTATAAAGTCACTCAGATTTCCAGAAACTTTACAATTCCTGTCCGTGTTTTACTTTAACCAGAAATACAAATGTCATAAACATCAAACATAAAGATGACAAAGTGTCACTTTGTCATCTTTACTATGACATTTCTGTGACTTATTTCAACATACTATACAATGACTTATATATCCCTTTTTCCCAAAGCATACTAAGGCTTGATATGCTTTTTTATGACTTGTTTCAACATTGGGGTACAATTACTTTTTTTGATATACCATAGTTTGACTTTTTAATGACTTTCAACATATTATACTATGACGTTTTTCAACATATTATACGATGACTCTTTTTTAACTTTTTTCAACATACTATTCCTGTTTTTTGGTTGTTTTTTTTAACAATCTATACATGGCTTTTTTATGACTGTTTTCAACAAACTGTACAATGGCCTTTTTCAACATGCCATACTATAACTTCTTATTACGTTTTTTGAAATAATATACAATCATTTATTTGAGGCTTTTTTTTTAATGACTTACTTTGACCTAGTATACAATAACATGGTACTAAAAAAATGTCGATACCATATTCCATGAATTTTTTCGACATCCAATACTATACCTTTTTTAATGATTTTATCAACAATGAGACTTTTACTCGGCATACTATACCTTGACTTTTTTACAACTTTTTTCAACATACTATTGTATGACTCTTTTCAACATACTAACTACCGCTTATTTATCCCTTTTTGTCATCATACTGAGGTGCAACTAAACTCTGCATTATTTACGACTTTTGTCAACTTTGGGTACAATTATTTTTTTTGACATACTAAATTACAACTTCTTAATGACTTTTTTCGGCATACAATACTTTTCCAAAACTCTATTCTATGAGTTTTTTTATGATCTTTTTCGACATACTACACTAAGACTTTTTTATGATGTTTTACGGCATACTATACTATGACTTTTTTCAACATACTATATTATGACCTTTATCAACATACTATACTATGACCTTTTTATGATTTTTTAGGACACACTTTCCTATGTATTTTTTCGACATACTATACTATGACTTTTTTATGATGTTTTACGGCATACAATATAATGACTTTTTTCGACAAACTATACTATGATTTTTTTATGATGATTTACAACATACTATATCATGACTTTTTTCGACATGCTATTCTAGGAGTTTTTTTATGATCTTATTTATTAACATACTATACTATGACCTTTTTGATGACTTTTTCGACATACTATACTATGACTTTGTTTCTCATACTATCCTATGACATTTTTATAACTTTTTTCAACATACTATACTATGACTTTTCTATGATCTTTTTCGACATTATATAGAATTACTTTTCTCGACATGCTCTGCCTTATTTATTAACATACTATACTATGACTATTTTATGACTTTTTTTGAGATACTATACTATGACTTTTTTATGATCTTTTTCGACATACTATACTATGACTATTTTATGACTTTTTTCGACATACTATACTATGAGGTTTTTATGATCTTTTTCAACACAGTATAGTATGACTTTTTTATGATATTTTACGACATACTATACAATGACTTTTTCGACAAACTATACTATGACTTTTTTATGACTTTTTTCCACCACCGCTTTTTATTAGGAAATACTATACTATGCCATTTTATGGCATTTGTTATGGCACACTATACTTTGACACTTTTTGTGACATACTATACTATGATATTTTTTTGTATGGCATTTGTATGGCAACATTTTTATGACATACTGTTACACTTTTGTGTAATATTTTTTGACATACTAATTTATGACACATTTTATGGCATTCTAAAATAATAAATCTATTTATATTTTATTTCATTTTAGGTTACTTCTGATCACGCTTAAAGACTTCCGACTTATTTGATAAGTTGTGGTCTTGTTTTGTGACAATCGATGTTGCTCTGCTTATTATTTAAAATGTGAAAAGGTATATTGGACTCTTAGTATATCATCTATATTTTTAATTGTATGCTTCTTAAAATTCCCCTTTTTGCGGTCGATGAGGACAATGCTGTATGATTTCTGAAGTAATTAAACAGCAGGCTTGCTATCTCAGCCAGCATATCACGGTCAGTGTGCAGTATGAGAACAACAACAGAACTATGACATACATTTTTCCCCCAGTCATCTTTGTGTGGGCCCTAATTGGGCACTAATTAAGGCCAACTATTGTGATGTAAGGCTCTGCCCTAATTAGCCCATATTACGGTGTCCCACCAAATTTTAAGCAAAACTTATAACTTGATTTTTCTACAAATTTATGAGACTAATACTCTTAACGTTTGTTAGAGAAAGGAAGGTTTGAAGATTCATTCCACTTGAACAGGAAACAAAATAACTATTATTTTATTGTGCTTCTCTGACCCATATTGAAAAGTAGTTTCAAATTTGACCTAGATACCTTGAGTCTATGAAATGTGAAAGACCCACACTAGCCTCATTCACTTATACATTGTTTATTTGACACAGGATATACAAAAAATTAAGCAGAGTAACCCAGCTTTTCCCCAAGTTTCACTATGGGCCCCACAACAAATAGGAGATTTGTGACCACAGAAAAAAAGAAATGTGTGCATTAGTTGGATTTTAAAAGCATTAACTGTCTGAACTATCAATCTCATAGACCTGTCAGAGGACATTGTCATACCCAGAAGGGGGCAGCGTTACACTGCACTGATAGAGGACTGTCTCACTACTGAAAACCCGTGGTCAAATTAACAATGCATGCAACACAGAAAGTGCTTGCATTGTTTTCATTTAGCAAACTTTATGTAGGACTTCAACTAGATGTTTCCTAGCAAATAAATCATGTTGTATTTTGTTTTGACTCAGTGAAGAGTTATGTAAAATATTCTGTGAAACAGTTGAAGACCTAACTCATTGGATTATGAAATGCTTTCAAACTCTCTGCTGTCTTTGTTTAAAGGGTTTTACATGTGAGATCACCGGTAATTATCACATAATAATAAAGTCTGCGGTTTAAGAATTTTGATTGAATTTGAATATAGCAAAACAACATTGTTTTATGGGCCAAAATCAGATAAAGGCTCATCACGGATGTCACATTTTTTTTACTTCATCATTTATTTACCACAGCTGTTATGATCATTTTAATCCTCATATTATAATTCAGCCCTTAAAACAAGCCCTTTTTAAAAATATTTTTAGATTTAAATCTCTTCATGGAATCTGTGTCACTCCAAAGAAACCATAAAAAAACATGTACTATGTTTTTGATGTAAAGAGACATGTGTAATCTATACTCACTAACTCTTCATGATTTCATTTTTCAGCTATTTACATTGTTTCCTGTGAGGACGTGTGGCTGCATGTACACATCCTGCATGTCTGTGAAGGTAACCCGAGAGGTCAGGAATGAAGCAGCCATTAGTGAAATCATTTAGAAATGATTTCACTGCATCCGATTTCAGCTGTGCCCGAACAGCATCATTTGTCATTTGTCACTGTTATCTGTTCAAGACTGACCCTCATACAGTTTGTGCCATTCATTCAGAGTTGTCAACCTCAGTCAAATTAAGGTGAAAACTGCGTTTAAAATATAGAGACATAAACAGCACATGCATGTGAGATAATGAAGCACTTCTTAAAGGAACAGAAAATAAGAGTATATACAGTATTACATTTGACATTACATTGATGTGTTAACCCCCCCCCCCCCCCCATCAAAGAGGTAAGTTGGAATTTACCATGAGGTTGAAAATAGTGCGACAAGATAAATACGTGTTTATAATTTCATAGGAAAGCGTGTTAAAGACCACTTTAAAGTTTTATACCAAGCTAAATAATATAGCTCCTCATCCCAAATTGATTTAAAAAGTAATTTACTGCATATTAATAGTGTCTACGCTGTCTCTATTATTATCTGTACAAACAGGAGGAAGGAAAACTATCAATCGTTGTGCGTGGCATCATCTTCCTGTGTTTGTGACTGTGTTTCACCTCCTGACATGTTTACAGTGCCGTTGATCTCAGCCTTGTGCTCTCTGGCTTTGGCCCTCAGCTTTGCAATGCTGCAGGAGCGGAGCTCATCTGTGCTCAGCCCCTCCGGCCTCTCCCACTTCCCCGACCTCTGGGTCACAGGCTGCATACGCACGCTCAGCGCAGCAGTCACAGTTTTTGTCCATGGATAGTTTTCTCCTTCCTGTCGTCTTTCCTGGTGCTCGCCGTCAGAAAATTCTGTCTGCTGTTTCAAACTCCTGCACGCTTTCTCAGACGTTTCATCATCGTCTCTTTTTACATAAGGCCCTCCAAGCTGGCCCTGGAGTTTCAGCTGCCGCCTCATCTTGGCACGGCGGTTTTGAAACCAAACCTGGAAAGAAATGAGGGAACACTAAATACAAATGATAGGGAAGTATAAATAGATAAATACACTTGTACAGAGTTACAACTTGGACAGGTGTGTTACAGTTTCAAAATTACAAAAAAAATGATATTCTACTCTAATTTAAGGTCAAAGTTCAATGACTTGTTTTATAATATGGTCACATTTTAAGTCAACTGATTTGACTATTTGTCAATTGAAAGAGTCATAGGTTGCTGTAATCATTTCTTTCATCAATAACAGCAGTGAAAAAAATACTCGCCTGACGTGATTCCAAGGTAATAACACTAAAAATATAGCATTTAAAAGACAAACTTTGGAAGATAACCACTTCATTCAACAAACGCAGACTGCTGAAGCCAGAATTTTGGGCTGAAATATTTAATGCACTTTTGCACTGATCAAGTGCTAGAAATGTTGAGCCCCATCTCTTACAGTGCAGCCGTGTTAAAAAGGAATCTCTTTGCAGACAGTATGGTTAAGCGGAACAAGTACAGAAACCAATTAAATGATATGTTTGTATATTCATATAGGGATGTAAGTATTGTTTTAGGATGGAATAAAAACAATAAAACCTATGCTTTAAAGCAATATTGCATTTTTATTGACAGAAATAATTATTTTCCTGTCACCTTTTTTTTTTTTGCCGTACCATGTAATGTAAAATGAGGCATCTCCCTGGAACGCTGTGTGAAATCCTTGGTATTGTTTAATACCATGACATCTTGAATATAATAAGAAAAGTGTGCGAATGTAAATATTGTTTGTCACTTGACACAACGTGGCACTGATGGACCTGCAAAAAAGTCAGCATGGCTGAAGAGGTTAATTTAGACTTAGAAAATGATTTCATTTGAATGAGTAGGAAGCAAATATTTCCAGCAGGAGTTCAGTGTGCCAATTACCTGTACTCTGGCCTCGATGAGGTCCAGTCTGAGGGCCAGGGCTTCCCTCATGAAGATGTCTGGGTAGTGGGTGGTCTCGAAGGCCTTCTCCAGCTCCTCCAGCTGCCAGCTGCTGTAGTTGGCCCGTGCACGACGCTGCTTCACTGGCCTCTGTTCATCTGGAAAGCACAGCGCAAGCACCAATTACACAATCGCCAACGGGTGACAAGGAACTAATGGCTCTAGATTGGATAATTAGCACAGCAATCATTAGCCCCACTTTAACACTGCTTGATAATTGATTGTTAGTTACGAGCTGTTAGCCAATCTTTTGTAAACATTTACACTGCGATCAGATGGTACTCACTGACGGTCTTAAAAACAGACTGTTGTCAAACTGTGCCAGTTTGGCTCTGCACAAGTCCTGTATCATTGGTCTCTTTTTTGCCACAGCAGCTGTAGTTTGAACTCACCTATGCACTCTGTGAGTGGCCCCATCCCCACTGCCTGTGTGGCCAGGAGAAAAGCTTCCTTGCATGGCTCTGGCTGCAGATAATTCCTCAAGGATTCATAGCTGATAAAGGGCCCAGGGATCAGAATCTGAGGTTGAGAGCCCAGTCTGGTTGAGAATGCGGGGAAAAAGTGAGCTGCAGGTGAATGGAAAACTGCAGGCAGCAGAGTAGACACCAGTTGTCCTGGGCCAAACATGTCCATAATGTTTTAATAGCCCAATATTAAGCGTCAGTCCACTGAAAAGGGCCAGGTTGACTCCTACAGGGATGTAGATGGAAAGGTGAAATGCATCCCAATGTCCATAAAAAGAAGGAGTAGAAAACAGTTACAATTGTCCACTAGATGTATCTGTCCAGTTGGTGGTTAAAGCTGCTGCATGTGGCTCAGCTCAGGGATTAGGTGTTGCCTTAAGAGTAAAGGTAACGCTTGAGTAGTGAAGGTGGTCTCACCTTAGCTTTCTGTGCTTTTCCTCCAAATCCTCTCCCCCGCCTCTCGCAGTCACATGACCTCCAAACAGACAGCAGGGCTTGGTTTATAGAACAGAGGTAAAAATCTGTGATTCATCTCTTAGTGGATTATCATTATTCCATCAGTGGTTGCTGTATTCGTCATTGCTTTTTTAACCACGGTCTGTTTTTGTACATTTAAGTGATAGTATGTGATCACTACATGTTTCTCTCTCTACCTACGTGGGACAAGTTGTAACATCTTCTGCTTCCGAAATTTAAATCAGTGAGATGGACGTTGGATGGTGTGTGGAAACTCAGATGTGAAGATGAGTAATGCCCATTGAGAAATGTTCGCCCTAAAGATTTACACAACTCTTTCATACTTGATCGGTTTAACAGTTGTCAGGTATAATGAGAACAAATTACTGCAAAAGAAAAATAATGAAAAGTCATTAATTAAAAAACAAGCACACAAGCAGACCTTGAACAGCAGGTTCTAGGATAAACACACTCCTCCTGACAACAATGAGACAAACCTGAAAGCTCATTTGATGAATGTTTTTAATCCCTAGTAACTTTGTGTTTACTCTATTGCTGATTTAATTTGATTTCCCACATAACCATGACAGGCTGTGTAAAAATGATCACGTCTGTCAATTTAACGAGTAGTAGGAGCGTACACACGTAAATCTCTTCTTTACATGAGAGTAGAAATCCACTAATGAAATAATAAATGAGTTAAACCAGGTGTAATGAAAATGTGACACCTGTGACAAATAGTCCCTAATTTCTGGATTTCTGGAATAGGAAGCCACAGACAAGAAAGAAACAAATAAAAACAATAATAACAACAGCAGTAGTTATACCTTTGATTAACAAAATTAATAAACCATTTTTTAATTTTATATTTTTCTGCTTTGTCTTAAATAGTGAGGTATTTTTTTAAACGACCTTCTGGGTTTTTTCAGAATTTATTTTATAGAGAAACTAACTCTTAACACTGTGACTTGACTGTAAGGTAAATACATTAGAGCCACTAACGTGCTTCTACCAAAGTGCATACTTCAGCACAGACACAAAGTTGAAGTTAAATGTAAACTTTCAACTCAAAGTTATTGAACTGTGATTTGTGAAATATTTTGGTACCAAACTGGAATAACACTTTTTGAAACTGCTCACATGCTAACTAGCACAAAGTTGCCAGATGGAGTCTCACTGTAGAAAAAGTATAAAACCATTAACTGACTGATGTTTGTTCAAAGTATCCATGTTATATCCTCTGTTTGTTAATAATATTAATAACTGCAGTAATCAGTGGTGATATTCTTACTATCGTTGTAGTATGTAGACACTACTGTAGTCTAAGTGTTACCGTACACTTACAGGATTTTTCCATCTCAGATCAAAGTGTACACATCAACACATTATCAGCCAAGACAGGAAGCTTATTAACACATTTTTTTTCTCTGAGCAAGGCAGCTGTAGCTTAGTGTTGATGGATCTCTGATGAGATGATCGTCAGCACTGTCTACGTGCATTAAACACAGGTGTGTCAATTAATCTGAAGATACATATCACCTAACAACACATCTCGCTAACTGCTCATCAGCTTAGACGGCGGTGAAAACATTCAGCTGTCAGCGTTGTCACCGCTAAACTGGCAGGATGAGGAGGCTTTGATCAGCCCGGGACACTCTGCAGCCAGCAGCTGGTCAGAACAGAGGTGAGTCACGGGATGGTCATTCCTCTGCAAGCAGAGCGGACTGCAACTCCCTCACCTGTGGCTCTTTCATCTGCACCTGTTCAAACACTACATTAATGCCTTAGTTGAGGCAGGAAAGAGGTCAGGATTAGGGTTTGACCAACTTAGATTTGGATTTGTGGTTAAATGTACATGTTTTTACATCCAAAGAATTACAAACATTCACAGTTTTACTCAAAATTTGATTCCTGATATTTAAAAAAAAGCTTTGACAGCATTGAGAACATCATGGGACGCTTAAAGTCTCCAGTGAAACTTGACTAACAAATAATTTTAAAGTAACTTATAGGTTTGCCATATCCCGTCTTCATAATGACCTCAAAATACACATTACTGAGAGGTATATTGAATTAATACTGTAAATAATCCAGGCTCTGCATTTCTTTAATATAGGTGTATATAGGGAGGACCATCATCAATGGTGGGCAACATAACCAGCCGTTTAAAAACTGCTTTCATAACTTCAGTTTGTGTGTGTGTGTGTGTGTGTGTGTGTGTGTGTGTGTGTGTGTGTGTGTGTGTGTGTGTGTGTGTGTGTGTGTGTGTGTGTGTGTGTGTGTGTGTGTGTGTGTGTGTGTGTGTGACGAAGGGAACAGACTGACAGCGATTAAGAGAAATCATTTCTTGGGTTTGCAAGTTCTGCGGAGAAAAACAAAATAGATTAAAAGTGTCTTGTTTGAGCTGTGGCTAAATAAACACTGTGTGTGGTGAGACTGACGACTGAATAGCCATCTCCGTTTGTCCCCGGCACACAGGTAGTTACAGGGATTTCTGCTCCGATTGAAAGTAGACCCCCTTCTCCCAACCCCCCAAACTACTGTGTTTGTCTGTGCCTGGGTCCTTTAATGCCCATTGATCCAGATAATCAGGGACAAAATTGGGGAAAAACCGGTGGGGGAGGTTCTGACAGTAGTTACTCAAAAGAGCTGCTTGTGGATAATTGAAGGAGGCATTAAGGCAACAATGGTAATGGCTAATGCCAGGCCGTATTGGCCTCTCAGGTATCTCTAGCTCCCAGGATGACAAGGCAACACTGGAGATCCACAGCTAAAATGGCAATCATTGTATCATTAGCAGACCTTCAACTGGAGGGACAGAATGTGCATTATCTGTGGGTTTAGCAAGCCACCAATGGGATGCCCTTCAGATGGCTTTAGTTTGAAATGGACTTGTTTGAGCTTGTATTCATTCATTACAAAGTGGAGGGAAAGGGACATCTGAAATCCCTCTCAAATGTGTGTTTTTGGCTCTCAGATAAGGTAATGATTTTCAAATTGTGAAACACTTTTAAGTCCCTCTCCAATAAGAAGTGTGTTTTGCTCATTGTTGCTTCACTATGCTGAATGATGAATGTGCAGTTTGACAATAGAAGTCTGTTTAAACATGTATTTGCTGAAGAGGGCAAGTTTCTCTGTGCTTAAATGTGAATTTAAGACATGTGATATCACTACTAGTTTGGAATCTAATCACAGCCCAATATCCAACTAACACAAGTGCGATGTGGAAACTTGAAGCCTCACGTTAAATAATCTATCTTCGAGAGTTTGTTGCAGAAAAGTACTTTCCACAAAATGTGAATTAAATGATGAGGGCTATTTACTCCCTTTTTTTCATTGATAGACATGGCTAAAGTGGATTAACTATTATACCGTGCCCTCAGAGTGATAAGATACAATCTAACATAATGGAGATTGTGAACACTGCACATTATTAGTCTTTCTCATCCACTACAATGGCACTTTAGCTCATAAAGCAAGAGTTCTGCCAAATGTCATGCGAAGATGGATGATTACTGTCAGCTCCACTGTCATGGGAATATATCTATATGGTATAATTTGCAGGCTGGAACAGCAATGAGCACAGATAAGATCAATATTTAATGAAAGTGTAAGTGAAGCTTAAGGGTTGTCACTTGTGCCTCTGCTGTTAATGACATGTCACATTATCATACTTATCAGATTGGGTCAATTTTAACTGCAATAACTGGCCTCATTTCTTTTTAATTCATTACAAATGGTGAACCATTTCAGTCGTCCACCTCTGTGCAAACACACCGCTAATGTATTCTCTGACTGCTTCCATGGGTTCTTTTGTGTCAACTGCCTGCACAAACTTCAAACTAAAATCTATTAAAGGTACCGTAGATTGGTATAATTCAATCAACACATCTAAGATGTGTTTTTAACTTGGAAGTAAAGTGTATTTCATGGATGAGGAAGCCCCTATGCTTGGTGCCTCACTCTCCCTGGTAATAGTATCCCACAGTGAGCAGGCTGATTGTTTTAGTCCTGGATCACTGGTCATGGGATAAACCTGAGAGCCCAGCCTGCTTTTCATGTCAAAACCTTCAAGGGAAAGCGGCCACAATCCAAGAGCAATCACACTTGAGACATCAAAGTGCCAGAGAGAAGAGAGGCGAGAGACGGTCCACATTTTTTCCACGCAAGCCAAGTGCAACTCAAGCGTGGAGGAAGAGGAGATGATCTAAGGCGAGGGTGCCATTGAGAGGAAGACGGAGAGCAGACAGATGTGCATGGGCAGGTAGCGGCACATCGGGGCCCCTCCTGTAGCTGAGAGAGACACCAGAAAGCCTCCGCTGGTCGCATTCCTGCCCGTTGCTCATTCACTGTCCACTTTCACACGGGATGGAAGAGCCACTGACAACCTTATCTCGCAATCTAACATTTTCGTGGTCAATGCTGGATTCAGATCCTGTACTCAAGTTTGTGTAAATTATATACAAGAAGTCAGAAGTGAAAGTCCTCGTGATGCACAAAATGCAAAATGTAGTCGAATCTAAGTAGAATTTGTGTTTTAAGAGGTTGAGGAGTTCATTTTAACTACTACTTTATATACTAAGGGGGTCATGAGATGATTAATGTGTAAGAAAAGATATTCATATTTCACACTTTTTACTATTCTTTGCTTTTTTTCCCGAAATTTTATATTTGAAATGTTTGGTTCTCAAACTACCAAACTATCTAAGTAAACCGATGATCAGTGGGAATACAAGAGAAAGTCTTTGTTAGAATTGCTAGAAACTCGTAGATATCTGAAACAAGACAGTTTTTTTATAACAAACCAAAAATGTTGGGAACCTCTTGCATAATCTATTTATAATCTTTAATCTGAAAAGTTACTACTAACTAAAGATTTAAAATAAATGTAGTGTAGTACAAAGTAGTAAAAATATTATTAAAAGATATTGTATTCCCATTTAGCAAAATGTTCTGCATGGAAAAATGGGCGGTTATCTCTTTGCAGCTGCATTTCAGGGCATCCAGCCTGGTATGATGAATAAAGGCAAGGGTTGTTAACTTGTCAGTCGTCCGTCAGACTATTCAGCAACAGGCAGCCCCCCCCCAACGTCCCTCCTACTACTTCCTCGTTAGCTGTCATTCATCTCTGTTCCGCCTCACTGCTGCCCAGCCAATAAGATTCTGGCGCCTGACCAAGAGCCCAGGCTGCTAAGACTTGTGTTGAAGTTGATAGATAACCATAAACAGAGCTTTTGGCTAGTTATAGGACACCATACAGGTGCAATTAACGCAGCTGACAGAGGCAGCAGAGAGAGACCAGCAGGTACGAGGCATGATGGGAAGGACATGTTGGGGTTTACATACGAACGAGTTAATTATGGGAATGGATGTGTGAATACATATTCATTAATGGGGATTTAGAGTCATCCTGAAGAGACAAAGGCACATATATAATGTATTCACAATGTCTTGGATTTAATTCTATACACGACTGTTTTCACAACCCAGACAATTTATTTCTTTTGTTGACCAAATAGATAAGAGACTTTTTTGCTATGGCTTTTAAACAATAAAAGTAGGCAGTTTTTGATCAACATTTAGAGCACTTTGACCTTTAGCCTTGGTAACTGTGTTACATTTGAAAAAAAAATATTTATTTTATTTATTTAGCCTGAGACAACCTGCTTTCAGCCAGCAAGCCTAGGTATCTTATTGAATGCCTGTTATTCTAAAAGACAGATTTTACTGACCAGTGTGGTCATGTTACACCCTCACTGAGGATCCTTAACAATGCTGCGGCTTCATGTTCATGTCCTCCTGTGTGACAAAACACCAGCAGGAGTCTGTGCTTAAAGGGCCTACCCACATCAGGCCTTCAAAGCACCCTTTGGTGTGAGTGATTGAACAATTACCTCCATGGTTAATTTACTATCAATAGGGATGTCCACTTTCCTAGTTTAACGGCATGCCTGTACATTATTTAACTTATCCCTTTGACTCCATCAAGAGGTTTTTAGATGAAGTCAGTGGCACTCTGCATAACAACTCACACTTTCATGGTAAAATGGTTTCCATCGCAGCATGTGCATCACATCGTTAATTTGCTCGCTACACGCCAATGAAGAGCAGGCGTACCTATGACAGCTGTTTCCAGTTTTATCAGGATCCAAGAAATTATTGGAATGAAATGAAAGGCCACAAACCTTGCACCATTTATTTTTCCTATTCCATCTTATTTGAGGTGCTAAAACATTATTCTGAAAGGTAATAATTGGTTCTTGTGAAATTTGACTTTTTACAATTTCATCATTAAACTGCTTTCCAATTGAATAATGATAAAATGTCTCCAGTGTGTCCCTGAACTCAGTGGTTAACAGTGAGAAATATGTGACAGTATTCACTTTCTCTAAGGTGATAAAAAAAAAAGAGAAAAGGCATATTCCAAAACTTTTTGTTTTATTCAGTTCACATCAAGGTGGCTCATAGATTATGTTAAAGAAACAGTAAAGCATTGTGTCTTGAAAATATATAACTTGTTCTTTTTAGCGATACAAATATTACACAATTACCAATAACACATTTTGTCAACTTGGCTTCTAATTCTGAATGTGGAAAATGATAGCAATATTACCGCCATACTGATACACAAACTGGATGGGGTATTTTGAGAAAAAAGATTTAGCTTTTTTGTGTTGTTCATTAACTACATATGATGGCATATAGTCAGTTTAATTGTACAATACCGTTATTTCAAATTTAATCTATAAAGCCAACAATAGTGTGCCATTTTCCAAGTACACATAAAGCTGTGCACTTTGTAATAATGTATGTTAGTAATTAAATAACTGCAGAAGTGCCAAAACTCCCACACAAATGTCTGAAAATACAATATAAACAGATGTTTTAATTTCAATTTAATTAAAGTTTTTGAGAAATTATAATATAACATTTATAATTATATTACAGTATTCATAATAATTTGGGATATTCTGTGTTGCCTTTAACTGATGATATAATACCATCACCTAATTATATCCCCATTCTTCTTATCTTTTTAATTATTGGTTAATGTTTCATTACATCATCAGTTAAAAATAACTTAAATCCCTTTAGAAGTAATAAATGTACTAATTGTGCCATTATTATGATAACAGCAATTTTACAGTTTTAATTATTATATTTTCAGCTCATTTAGAGGGAATTGTAATGCATTCTTGGAAGTCATTAAATTATCCAGAAGTTATTACATTACTGCTGGCTAGCAGCTCACTGGTGGATCCTTTAATATGTACCACTGAAGAGCCAAAGAGTTTAATAATCCGTCATGATCAAATTAGAGCAATGTTTGAACTGAATGCAATAAAAAAAACCTCAGGAATGCAGAAAATGTACGACAATATTGGATGGGGAGTTGTACGCTTTGTTGTTATGTTGTTGCTTCCATGTGAAGGACCTTCATAGACTCTGAGATCATTGAACTGGTGTCAATTTGTCCGTAGATACCCACTAAAAATGCCTTGTGGAGCAAGATGTCTGCGTGTTCTGTGAAGGAAAAAAAGCACATGGATGTGTGACTCTGATTAGGACTTTGGGTGCATTCTTTGTTAAATCACTTTTTGTCTTTGTAAAAACATTATTGCGCGGTCATGTGACTATGAGGCAAGACAAGAACAGAAGGGGCTGCTTCTTCACAGATCACTGTAAAAAGGAATTTGATTAAGAGTATCATCTTACCTTGACAGAGAAGCACATACTCCGGAAGATTCCTGAGAGCCGTTTGTACCACGTCGAAGTTACCACTGCCCATACAGTACATGTATGTTGGCAGGAAGTCTGTTGCTAGGCTGCAGCAGGGAAAACATTCAAAATTACCTAGTGAAAAGTACATGGTAACTAATAACAGTATGCACACAGATGAACTGAAGATTGATTGATAGACAGATCGTTATCACTATGCCACGCTTTTTTTCTTTATTTATCTCCACACATTTCCTCTGGTTCCAGCATGCTTTCTCCAGGTGGTTTGTCCCAGACTGCTGTAAACCTACCAGGGATTATTCTGTATGCAGCGTAGGGCGAGACTGAAGGCCATGTTCCGACACAACTCCTCAGAGGACATCATGAGCCTCTGCAGATCATTCTAAAAACAGGAACACAAAGCGGTGATTGAGGAGTTACACACCGACAGGAACTAACCATGACCTTTTTTTGTTTGTATTGTGTATGACTCACAATGAAGTACTGGATGATTTCTGGGCTCCTCCTTGATTTATCATCCACCTCTGTCAACACTTCCAGCACATCTAAAGCAGACGTAAAATAACCGCGTTATTAGTCATTAGATTACAAGATGTACACATGTAAAACGTCTGCAGCAGGATGTTTGTTACCTTCGACTGCCTCTCCTCTCGACATCTTTTTCAGGTACATTGTCATGTCAGATGCACTCAGTGAAATTGAGGCAGATATGTTGACCAGGGGCAGGGAACCAGTGGACATGTCATCTGGTAAAGAGCAAAAGCAATTATTTTAGCAAAATTGTAGTTTACAATTAGTTTACAAAATACATACAATAACAACAGCTATCTAGACAGAAGAAAAGGTGATATATTGATAATGCTTTGTTTCAGATATATATGGGATTTTTAACAACTCCATGAACTTAAGAGATCCTCCTGTGCTCACCATCTCTGTCTTCCGGTGCATCCTCTGCAGAAGACCTTTTCACTGGCAACGTGAGTCCAGCCAGCAGAGATTTCAGCTGAACCAGGTCTGGGTTTTCTGCACACAGAACTCTGGCAGGAGAAACAGCAAAACAAAATCACTGTAAATACAGTAAACACATTCATAGTTTGCAATTTAACTATCACATTTTTATCATTCAAACATAAATGTTTGCCAGGATATACTTACTGCAAGATGTCAGAGTGCTTCTGTAAATAGGGAATGGCGGAAGCTGCATCGTGAGTGATGTACTTCTGTGTGAACTGCAAAAACTTGTTGATAAAGACCAACGGAGAACGAGTCCTCTGGAAGTTCTACGGGAGGAAAGATGCACAAACACATATGAACATTGTTAAACGTCTGATCTCAAGAACAAATCCTATTATGAGGATTTGTCAGTGTGTGAGCCGCCTACCCGAAGGACCTTCATAAAAGACAGGAGGCAGTCCTGAAGCGCCCTCTGGTGGTCGCTGTGGAAAACAAGCGGCTGCAGCAGCTCCAGGATGGCGAGCACATTGCTAAAGAACGTCATGTGGTTTTGCTGCCGAAACTCCTGCATGTTTAGGTGAATGCGGCCGTGTAAGAGACCTGCAACCATAGGCAGGTGTCTGCGGAAAAAAAGACAGGGAGAACAGTGTTACAGTCAGTGTTTGTAGACTTAATCCTAAAATACTGCTGCATAGAGAACCACCTAGTTCCTCACCTGAGCAACAGGACAGGGTGAGACACAGCCAGCTTCCTGCATGCGAGGTTGGCATCAGACACACGGCCCTCAACAGACTTTGTGTCTCCTATATCAGCAAGCAGGTTGACCAGACGGTGCACCAGGACATCAAGCTGGGAAAAATGCATAAAATAAGTATATACAACACTGTGACGTATCATGGTGATTCTTTTTTTTCCGTGTGCAGTGGAGTGTTCAGTTTATGGAGCTCAGTGAAGGCTGTAGGTTATGACTTGTGACCTATTTTGTGATAAGCTATAGACCCCTTAAGTGTATTTGTTTCTTTGCTTTTCCTGTTTTTACTCAGTAATGTCAATAATGATCAAATAAAAATAAATGTAATTAGAAAGTTCCTATGAAATCTAACCAAATATTTTACTCAAAATGAAGATCCTCTGGTCTAAGTAAAAAAAAGGCAAGAGCTCTTTACCTTGCAGCTGCTGCCGTCTGCAGCCCCCCCACTGCTGAATGTGCCTTCAGGCAGGGTAACGTGCTGGATGACCTCAGGGAAGTGCAAATAGATCTGCAGCAGCAGGTTCTGGCATCGCTTACTCATCGCACTGAAAGACAAAATAAACAAAATGTGATGCATACTGTATGCATTCCCTTTAGGGGAAATTTTAACATTTTATTATGCGCTTAGACGATTCAGCTGTCCATGGTAAAGCTTCGTAACAAAATAATAAAGACTGTAATCCATGATGTTATTGAGTTGTGTAGCTTGAAGCTACTTAATTGACAGTGACTGGTTGACCAATATTGTGTAGCCACAGAAAGTTTGTAACAGCTTTAAAACTCAAGTGAGCTTCACTCGATAGCAGGACTAAAATTACAAAGCAAACAAGGTTTTGTCAAATTCGCTTTCTCCACAACAAACAGTGTTGATATGAGATCACAGATTAGAGCACGATGAAGCACTTTTCTATTGTTTCTGTCTACCAGCGACAATAATTAATGTACACTTACACAAACTAGGCACATGAGAAGTGTAATGTAATTATTTGGCATTTGCCTTGAAGTCCCTGTAGTTTCACAAAATCCTTTAAGGCTCTTGTCAGGCTCAAATGATGTTCTCTCTTCTAACTGAAGAGATTTATTACAGCTATGAATTAAGCAAATCAGAGCGACCTTGACCAAGAGGAAAGAATCTGCTTGTTGTTCAATGGTTGGTGTGTAATCGGAATAAACACCAGCTTATCCGACAGCGAGGTTTCCCAAGAAGAATGCACAACATACAATCAAGTGTTTATTCAACACAAGGCCAAAACCCTTTACTTTCAACATGTTTTTATCCTGCCATATTTTCATGAGCAACAATTTTACCAGACAGCTTAGCTGTACTTAAAATACTGTAATTCAGAAGCTAATTTTGCTTGACCTTGGCCAAAGTTTCCTCATTAAAGTGGTTTAATAACCAGAGACATATTCATGAAAGGAGGGTTTGCCTCCACAAAGAGTTGCACCCTGATCTCTGACAGCTAAGTCAGAGCAGGAATTCACAACACAGGCAAGTTTAGAGCTTCAGCCTTAATCCTCTTGGCTTCATTATAATGCACTGAGCTTTTAAATAGATCACAGTACAGACGACTTCTGCTGGTTTTAATTTCACACCAATAGACCTAATTATCGAGTTTTCCCTGGTCCACAGCATTGTGGCTGACAGAGGAAGTCTGAAAAGTTCATCTGCAGTGAGAACGAAAATCTGGTGCGTTTTACCCCAAGTTTATCAGCACACTATATAACAGGACAAAAAAAATGACTTTCCATGATTGGGCTAATTAGAAACAACAATACAATGTGTCAAAATGGATGGGTTGAACACTTTGGTGACTCGTGTGACAAGAGGTGATGAGCGTATGTGTCTTTGAATGCAGACGAGAGAGCTACAGGAAAGATTCATGAAAAGAAGATTAGCGTTGAATCAATAAATATACAAAATGAAAACAAAAAGACATCTTACCTGTCCTCCCATTTCTTTGTGCAGTTGATGAGGTACTCCGAGACCTTCTTGATGTTTTCTAGCTCTCCACTGCAGTAGGAGTGAAGGAGGGGCAGCCTGGACTGGATGAGAGAGCAGGAGGCTTGGTCCAACCTGCTTTTGTTGTTGTGTGGTGAGTCGCGACTGTTGAGCTCGGACTCTGACAAGATCAGGTCCACCAGGCTGATGAGCTCCTCAGAACTGAGTCGTAGCACAAACTTCTCTGTTTTCTTCTGCACAGACATAAAGAAAAAAAACATTCAGCTGAATAAACTCTTTGACTTCGGTCTCATCAAATAGACAGAAATAAGGGTGACAACTAGGGAACATGTGCCTGGACTTTTTAAACTTACTTGAGGGATCTTCTGGTCGCGTCCCTGCCAGATACGCGGGATGTGGCTACAGGCCCACAGGAAATCCAGGGCGGATGATGGGTCAAGTCTGAAAAATGTCAACAAATTCTCAATCAAATCTCATCCAAACCAGAAAAAAGAATATTGCTGGCTACAGAAAACAGTCGCTGACAACATGTTTTTAAAAAATGGGTGTACTTGTAGTCTCTGCGCTTGCTGAGAAGAGCACTGATACACTGCAGGAGGGTGGACCAGTTTGACTGATGGGTAAGCAAGGCCAAAAGATATGGTCTGTAGGCAGGAGTTCCTCTTGACTGAAATAGAGAAATTGTAGGAAAGAATGCATCAGGAACGCCAGGCAAACACTAACTCAGGTGTGAAGAGACTCCAGATGTACATTATCTGCAGGCAATGCTTATCTTACCTTGTTGAGGGCAAACAGCAGTTTCTGCTGAAGGTCCGGACACACGGAAGTGACCTCAGGGTCGAGATGCTCCAGCCAATCTACCAGCAGCCCAGAGCTCAGTCCTGACTTCGTCACCTCGGTGCTGCTTGATAAAGCGAAAGTGAAGGGTTACTTCTATGGATAGAGGTAAATAATTCCTAAAGTCTTAATCAAGACCTCAGAATACAACTGTGCTAAAGATCTCATGTCCAATGTTCATGTTCCCAACGTGCTGGTTCAGTACAACGAACAAATCAAACATTTTACTATTAACGTTCACTGCTTTATCTTCACTTCACCTGTCTCTCCTCTGCTCAGTGCGTGAGTGGATGGACTAAGCCCGGGACTCAGTAAAAGCCAAAAGCAGCTGGATATTAATGGTCCAGTGAAATTTTAGCTGTGATCTTATAATTGAAAATGAATATAGGGGGAAAATACATTGAGCCTGTCTTGGTGCTACAAAACACACTATAGTAAAAAAAATCACCCCATAAATTTGCAGCCCTTGCAAAACACCTTGCATGTGTCATTGAGCAATTTTTCAGCGTGTACCTGCCCTACTGACAGCGTTTGTGTAAAGTGTTCTATGATTTCCACAGCAAGTGAATCTGTAAAGCCAATGTACAGCTGCAAACCAATTAAACCTTTTCCAACCAAATCCAATAGCAGTTCCCGACTACAAGGCCACAGACAGCCAACACAGCTTTGCTACTATTTGTCACAGGCAGCCATGTTTGTCATTTAGTCCTGTCAAATATAAATGTTTCTTGCATGACTTGAGAGAGAAATAGAATTGCGGGTCTCACTTGTTAGAATCCACTTCCTTTTTCACAGATCGCTCCTCACTTTCCTGAAGCAGCAAGGAAATCACCGTAGCAACAGGGCCAGCTGTCCCGTTCTGTGTACCAACAGTCATCAACAGAGACAGAAGCTCCTCCAAATACGGCGACCTTACATCCATCAGCCCTTGTAACACTGGAATATAATAAAAAAAACAGCATGCTTAGTTTGGGCTGACACGTATCCTTATGTTACAAAACTACATATTTCACTACAAGGCTTTTGATTTGGTTCACATAGACAAACATTTCACTGCAGGGTTTGTCCTCAAATCAGCTTTCATTTTGTAAAAGCCCTTTTTTTTGTGTTATATATGCTGCTTCGTAAAAAATCTAAAATGTTTCTAAGAAGATCCATAGATAATTGTTTTTGTCAAAATGTATACTTTTATGAAGAAAAATAATATAAAATAATATACATTTTAATATGGAATGTTCTGAACCTTTGCTGTACTGAATACTGAAAACCTGAAAAACTTTGCAAACTCTCAAAAGTGTAACAACAATAATGGACATTTATTATGCAAAACAGTTTTTATTTGATAAATGAAAAAAAACTTTTAACCAGCTAAATCAATAAATCCTACTTTAAGACAGATATAAAGTAATTCTCTGTCAATAGGCTAATTATTTGACTATTGTTTGAAACACTGAATCTGATGCTCAGTTCATACAAAACCAATGCACATGTTAGTACCTTTCCCAATGAGCTCTGGTTCCGCATTACATCGGTCTCCAGATTTCAGCATTGCGATGATGGCCATCAGTGGCACTTCAATTTCTCTGCGATATGCCAAAGCCTCAGCCAGGTGGAGGAAACCTGAACGCACTGCATGGGAGAGACACTTGTCACTCACTGACTATACACAATAAATGAAACAACGTTTGAGAAGATAAAGAGTCGAGATTCTCACCATCATTGTGCCTGTGTTGGTTAGAGTTCTGACCAGCAAAGGATTTCAGCAGAGACTTCAGTGGTCCTGCCTCCAAAGTTGGGTTGTCTAACCAGATTAGCATCTCAACAATGACCTTGAGGAATAGTGAGGAGAAAGCCATGTCCTGGGACACGAGACGCTGGGAGAAACAAGAATAAAAAAAGTATTCTGTAAAAGGTTTTATGATTCGACATGAAATTTTGCACTGATTGACAGCAAGCCTTACCTGGTAGAGGTGAAGTTGGCGCATGAGAGGACAGGAGAGGGCATGGCTGTGGTGCATTGATATGACAATAGGCCCTGCATGAGCCGAGGTGAGCAGGGCAGCAATGGCCTGCAGGAGCCGAAATGCTAGCCCACCCTGCTGAATTTGGCCCTGCTTGGCCCGCATCAACTCCTTAGCAAGGGCCTGCTGCAAGGCCAAAGAAAGCTGGCTGGGAGGGGGGCCATGCCAGCGAGGGTCCACTTTTAACGGGAATATCTGTGAAAGCAAAGGATACAGGAACAGGTAAGTTTGACAAGGAAGTGATTTTTCTTGTAGTGAGAAATTTAGCACACAGAGAGTTATGTTTTAACCCTATGTTGTCCAAAGAGTTTAAATGAGAAAAAGAAAATCATACAACAAAGAAAAAAAGAATAAAACAGCTGGTAAATCACACCTTAAGCAACATGCCAGTGAGATCGTCATCAGGCCCGACTTCAGGAAGCTGACTGGCTGCTCTCATCTTCACAGAGCTGTGGGGCGTTTCCACGGTAACTTTGGCCTTACTTGTTTCAGCAGAATCTGTCAGATGTAGTGAGGACATGGACTAATTTAGATCATTTTCATTAATTTTGTCACTTTATATTAAAGCCCTATGTCATCTTAGATAATGTGTTAGAATAAAACATTTTTTTAATGTGAGTAATCTAAAAAATGAACAAGGAAGATGTATTAAATGTCAGAGGAGAAAAGCTAAAACAGCAAATACATATCATTTAGAGACTAAAGTCACCAACCTCTGTCTGGAGGAAGAGAGGAGCTCAGTAATGAATGGAAAGTGTGCCCCCCAGTGGCACCTCGCTCATGCTGCACTTCAACCAGATGGGCCATGTAGTCTACAAATACAAAATTAGAAAAAATCATTAAAACCTTAAGACTATTAACTCAAAATCTTAAACTATTTCTATATAAGGATATCTGCAGCACTCTTACGCTTGTCCATGATGTTCTCTTCTAGCGTCTGTGTGTCATGAGAGACCGCCTGATCCAAGTACTGCAGTAGTTTACTCATGCTGGAAACAGGAATGCCAAAGGACTGTACAAACAACAGCAGCTGCTGAGACTCCAGGTCTTGTAAAGCTGAGGGAAAACATTTATTGCTCCATTAAAAAGTAAATATACATTTAAATAGTGAGCAGCACATAATTCTGTGTACTATGGCAAGTTGTACCTGCATCAACCAATCGAGAAACCTCTGATCGGATCATCCTTAGTTTCAACCAATCAGGCAGCAGAAGGGCCTCTTCTGAGGTGTCAACCAGGAAGGCAGTTGGTAGAGGCTTTTTGTCAGGAAACCAAATGTCCAAAAGAGCGTAGAAATCACTCTCCCCTGTAAAAATGCACAATTGTAAACATTTTCTTATAGCTTCTTCAACATTGCAAACATTGAACTGCAGAGTTAGCAGGACTACCTTTGGGTGGCCCCAGAGTCAGCAGGATAACCATGGCGTGAACTACAAGAATGTGCATCGTAGCAGTCTCCCCGGTGGTCCAACGCAGAAACACCTGGTCCTGAGATTCTGACTGGAAAAAAAAAAGGTTATCAAGCACAAATTTAATGCTCTTTTTTTTGCCTACAGACATCAAACTGAGATTAACCTTCAATTGCGGATGAAATTTTAGTTGCAGCCTAAAAGACTGGTCATTTCATGTTGTATTTATTTTTTCTTGCATTCACAATCAACCTCTTTTAATCACAGCAAATTGTCAGATCACTAGGTCCAAAACTTACCACTTTATTTTGATTGCAAGTGGTTTTTAAGGAATATGGAACATGCATCTTATTCTTAGATATTTCTCTTACTTTAAACTAGTGAGAGTATCAGTAAGTAGTTATCCATAATATGACCATGTAGTTCAGTAAGTAACACAACTCTTGGTAATGCTCACCCAGCTGTAAAGATCCTCTCCCTCTTTGGTCTTCCTCATCCTCTTGATGTATGCAGAGAAGATGGTGAGGAAAGCGCTGAGCACAGCCTCAGACTCCGGTCTGCCGGAATGTTTGGAGAACAGGCTGTTCATGATGGTGGAGCGCTCAACGATTAGTCGAGCAACGTCCTGCAGAGAGCGATTGAGGATCAGATTCACTTTCATGCTGCTCAACGAAAACAAAAATGGATTAAAGAAAAGCATGTAATGTAATTAATGCAAGTAACTCGCCGTGATTACCAGGGCCAGGTCATTATGAGAAGCCTGCTCCTCTACTGGTGCATGCTGGGATAGGTAGATAAGATAGGCACTGATCGTCTGTGGATCTGTCTCCATGTGAATAGCCTTCAAGAAAGCAAACAGACAAAACACATCAGACAAACTCCTTGTCATTAATCCTCCTAAAAGGTTTGCATTTATTTCATGTTATTGACAGTTAACCGTTGAGTCAGACACTGACCTGCTGCAGAGCAGTGGACGTCATGCCTCTGACGCTGTCAAACAAGGGGAGCTTTGGGAGATCTTGGAGCAGCCACTGGTACCCTGGCAAGAGCTCAGCATCTGCAGAGTCTTCTTCCATGGGCTGATCCCGCTCATCTCCATCTTTCAAGCCTCCTTCACTCAGCACCAATGACAAACCCTACACACAAACATAGAATGTAAAAGGAATCATGTTTAAACAGTAACACATTGCTACTAGAGATGGCTTTTTTTCTGCTTCCAATATGGTACCTTCATGGCCAGGACTCTCGATGCCACCTGAGAAGAGCTGAGACGACGCAGAAAGTAGTCCAGCACTTCACATGTGGTCTGTTCGTCAGCCTTAGGACCTAACAAAAGATCCTGGAGCCGTCCAAGTAGCTGCCTTTGTTTTTGCTGTCTCTAACAGGAAAAGAGATAATATTACAGGATTATTCAAGAGTCAGTAATTGGCTGTACAAAGTAAAAACAAACACAAGTGTAAATGTAGCAACTAAAATGAAACATTAAGAAAAATTCAAAAACAATGTAAAAACAGGACAATTTCAGTAATTGCTGCATGCTAACAGTAAGGTACGGTCTTATGATCAACATACTTGTCTCTTCTTGGCTTTTTGCTCTTTGCTCTCTCCCTCGTCGTCATCCTCTATTGGCAGACTGTCATCTGCAGCATCATGCAGAAGAAATTCACACAGGCACTGCACTGGAAGCACATCCAGGGATCCCTCACTGGACTGGACCAAATCAGCCAACCACGGCATGGACTGAGAGGAAGCCTGAGTAGCATTGAAAATGTACTACAGTTACAAGATGCACACTGACAACAAAAGTCTTATAATAATGTGTCAAACCTCCTTCTTGGAGGCCGACTTTCATTTCTGTTCTTGATCAATGTTTTTCTGCCAAAAAATCCCTCAGTTTGAATTCCCAACAGGTTTTCTCCACTTGAAGTTCAGCTTTAATCATATGTTTACTGTACCAAAGATCCTGGGTTCTCATCCAAAACAAGTCCACATGCTTGTTAAGACACAATATCCTTGTTTTGAAGGAAACATAGCTGTCACCTACATCTGTTAATTATAGTGAGTCTACTGGACTATAAGCAGTAGAAAGGTGTTACAGTAAATGTTGGGCAGTTGTGCAGTGTGTGAGTGGCCATTACCTGTCTCTGGATGATGTTGAGGAGGAAGTCTGGGTTGCGGCTGCGGCAAAGGAGATGTCCCAAACGCAGAGACTGGTTGAGGGTTTTTACCTGCTCCTGGATCTGAGGAGGAGGTCGACGAGGAGGACCCCTGAACACAAACAAAAATTAGGAATTTATCTTATTGTCACAAAAAAGTCGATATTAGATTTACACAGGACTTCTGATTCTAATAATAGATCGACAATGATTTTATAGCGGCAATAGCTAGTTTTAACTGTCTGCTGTATTAAAAGTAATGGTGTAAGTTTATTGTCTTCCCTCCTATAAAAAAAAATGGAGGTTGGTTTCTTACTGTGGGTCCAAACTGGTAAGCTGAGACAACAGCAAGCTGTTGCTCTCTGTGATGGTCTGTTTGGTGGAGGCTGCTGCCAAGTGGCTCTCAAAGGCCAGGATCTCTTGTTTCTCTCTCTGGGAGACCTGCAGCTCCCTGTTGATCATCTCTGTCTTTGTGTCCTCGTCAGTAATGGTGCAAGGAGGGTAGGAATAGTTACTATGGAAGCAAAGAGAGATGTGTGTTAGTTGTTCAGCATTATCATCCTGGAAATGTTCTTCTTTTTCTAGAAGATAACCTTCACCTACTTTGTCATAACCATCTCCATGAGCATTTTCAGTGTAGGATAGCCATCCCAGGCAGCCAAACCTGGAACCAGAAAAAAACATCAGACAATATATTAATAGGGTTATTTAATAGCTTAGTAGCTACTCTTGTGAATGCAACATAGAAAACAGAATGCTTTACCTATTTTCTGAGGATTAAATGCAGCCACCACAAGCAGCAGCAGCCATGCCTTCCAATACAGTGCAGATATTGCCAAATTTGGCGGCTGGTACCTTAAACATTGAGGGTCATTTGTTATTTCAGAATGTAAATGTGTGAGCTGAATGTTTTTTTAAAAGATGGTTGAAGTACCCTGCAGGCAGTTGAATGTTCTCTGGGTGGTGGTATGTACATAGATTCAGCACTGCATCAATGAGCTGGATCCTTTCCACTCTCAGGACCTCCAGATCTACTTAGAAAGTAAGAAATCATACCAAGAAGTATTCAAACAATTAGAATCATATTTTCTTGGTTCGTACGTTCCTAACATGCATTATTCTGGCCTTGTGAGGAGAAGATGTAAATAAGGAGTTGGCACTTTGAAAGACGTTTTAGGTTCGCTGCTAAATTAAACTGAGGCACATGTGTTTACTAAATGTCCAAATATTCTGCCAGAGAGTAATATACACAGCTTTAAAAGAGATCATGAACAGTTACAGGATACAAGGATCTTAACACACCATCAGACTGAACTCCAGCAGCCCGCTTAACCAGGTGATCGGCGAGCTCCATGGCATCGGCTGGGCCCAGGGGCAAATCACGTGACAGCCCGATCACCAGAATGCGCATCAGTGTGTCCTCCAACAGAGGCACCTCGGAGCAGAGGCGAAGGAAGAAACTGAGGAGTAATTTATTCAGAATTGCTTAGTAAGGTGACTGTGCTATCTACAATCAGAAGAAAACATGGCTCATTTTGAATAACGGAGGAATACTCACTTTCTGTCACTCTCTGGAGGCCAGTTGTCCCACTTGTAATATGTCTCAGGTTGCTCTGTGAACAGCACTTTGTGAAGGCTGCAGACATGAAAGAGATCATTTTATTTATAAAGTACCTGAAAACATTGTTATCTTTTGCAGTTTTAACAATTAACACCTCAGATGAATGCAGTTACTGACCAGTGAACATAGTCTTTTGCGTTAACTTTGCTGATGGTAGGAACCACGGTGTGAAGCCACCACACAGCATCTCTCTGGATGGAAGCGATCTGGTTCTGAAACGACCTCAGGCTCTCCAGATCTGAAAGAAACCAGACGTATGTTTAAGACAAAGCCTATCATGCATATTATGGTTAATAGATACACCATTATAAAAAAATACACAGCACTGACTCTTCTTCTCTCCTTTGTCCCATGCAAGGCCAGCCTCTTTGACCTGAGCGGTGATGCCCAACATCATGGAGACAGTCAGTAAGTCTGTCACCTGGATAACAAAACGCTCCTATAGGAGAGTCACAGATAAGAGTCCGGAGTAAATACATGAAGATTAAAGCTGAAATTACTGAGGGATTTTCACAAAGACATACTTTCAACTCCAGGTCCACATGGGTGGTCTCTTTTCTCTCCTGCATTAAACCAAAGCAGAAGGACTGGAAGTTAATCTCATGCTTGGTCTGTTTGATGATCTCTCTCAGCAAAGCTCGGGATGCACGGAGGTAGTCGTCCTTATTGGTTAGCAGGTCCTGGAACACCATCGCCAAGAACTACAGACACAACAGAAGACAGGGAGAATATTGATTTAGAGAAGAAAACAAAAATGTAAACATATACGCTAATGACTGATTGAGATAGCAATACTATTTCCAAACTATTATTTGTTTAAACAATTCAAAAGTCTATAGTTTCACCTTTGGAGCCTGCTCTGGGCTGTGCTGCAGCACCGTGTGGAGGACTTGCATGTTGTTAGGATTCCTGGCATTGGACAGCTCATTGAAGATCACCAGCTTCACCATAGTGCCCAGGTTGTCTCTGTTAGCATTGAGCAGCTCCCTGGATGAATCACAGTCAAAGTACCAGTGAGTGCAAGTCGCTGCACGTAACAACAAGTTAGGAGTAAGATGAAAAGAGACTCCACAGACCTGACACACAGCATGTAGTGGTTTAGGAGGACCTTCGGTTTGAGTCGGATCTTGATCAGGTTGGAGATCACCTCCATGTCATCTGCTCCCTGGGTGTTGCAGTTCATACATAATGACATGAGGAGGTCTTGAGCTGGTCGAGTCAGCTGTGCACACAAACAGACAAAGAGAGTTAATACTCATTAGTTGGAGTTATCAACATTCATCTGCATAGTCATGATTTCACATAAACAAACAAAAAAACGAAAAATATTAGATGCTGTAATTTAGCAGTATATTGTTGTGTCTCTTGCATTGAATCAATACACTGGTGCAAATATTGCAAGATAATGCATGTAATATTGATACCAAAGTATTGACTTCATATTGTTTAACCATTATAAGCTACCTGTCACTTTTCATTGTAGAGATACTGTAACAAATTCACCCTGTAACTCACTCACCAAAGCAGTATTTAACTACAGATTGTGGACAGAAAACATGGCAGCTGAGACACGTGGAAATTGATCATTACAATTGGACATTTCATACTCACTTTTGGGTTCTGGAGCCACATCTCCAGCCTCTGCACGGTCATGAGTCGTGCCTCTTTATAGCCACACGTGGCCGTGAGCAGACGCAGCAGGTTTCGTGACACGTTGTCCATCGGCTGCCTGCGGTTCAACTGATCCCTGAGGACGTCAAGCACGTAGTCCTCCACGCTCTCTGCCAGTTCCTCATACCTACAGTACGCCAGAATCCTTCTCAATGATATGTAATTATTTAATACAATATTCAAATCTTATCTAGGATAAAAATAGAAACTCAAATTGTAATTGTATCCTAAACTCAAACACAAATCAGGCGATTTCAAGTGGTGTCTGTACGAGTTTTCTTACCTCGGCATAATCTGCCCTTCCTCCTCAGGGCTGAGTTTCTCCTCAGCTATCAGCAGTTCAGTCTGGCTGTCCTCCTCATCGGGGGTTGAGGGATGAGGGCTGCTACCTAAACACAAAATGTAAAAAAAAAAACATTAACACTTAGGACTTGTTCCTTTCATCAGGAATGCTAACACCAAACAAAACAGCGCGTTTTCTCAATGGAACTGTACCTGCACTTAGATCGCCACCAGTGCGGCCAGTATCAGCCTGCAGCAGCATACTCTTAGGGGGCATCTTTGTCCCGAAAGCGGTCTGGATGTTGTCTACAAAAATCTTACAGTGAGAACTGTCCACCCAGATTCTTTCCCCCAGAGAGTCCTCAATGTACACCTGAAAATACATGTTAGATTAACATACTGCAAGATACTTACATGACTTAAAATAAGGGAATTGCTAGAACAGTTTGGAGTGTTTCGGAGATTCTCACTTTTACAAAGATCTCTGGCCAGTTCTCATCCTCCTCGTAGGCTGCCATCAGCAGATTGCAAGCAAGAACAGACACAAGGCTGTTCCCCTTGGCTTTAAAGTTGATCGAAGCATCCCGACGCAGGAGGCTGCACAAGGCCTTGAGACAAAAGTGGAACAGGTGGTAAGTGACAAAAATCCAGTCAAATTCAAACATCTGTAGGGTTAAAGGTGGGGCAGATTTATTTGCAAGGCTAACACAATGTCAATGAGAAATCTTACCTCAATAATTCCTTCAGTAGCAAAAACGTTAGGTTTGATTTTGGCCAGGAACATGAGACTGAGGTACAGAGTTATGTCAGGCTTTGCCCGGTTCAACTTGAGTTGTTTCACTGCTCCACACAGCAGTCCCTCGATACGATCATCATTCCCTTCAGATTCTGCAGCTTCAATCTCATCGAGAAGAATTGCCGGTGACACTACAATAAAAAAAAAAGAGTAGTTTTAACTCTCCTTGCTGCTTTCTATGTTAGCTTTTTCAAGTTACAGAAAGGTACAGAGACAGTGATTTACCTTCAATAGGTACCACTGATGGCTCTTTAATTGAGGGTGATATTGCCCTCTTGTCCACGGCTGCAACATCAGCGAGCCGTCCCAGAGCACTGACTGGAGGGGTGGTGGATAGTTTGGGCCGCTTGGTGAGGCCGGACAGACCCGATGAGGAGGGCAGGGCGGAGGAGGTCTCTCTCTTACGGTCAGCTGGTAGATTTGTGGATGCTGGCTTCAGCAGGACTGCAGGGGCTTTGGGCTCTCCTCCCTGGCTCTTTGATCCAAGAGCTATGAAATCTCCTGGTGGAGGGTGACCTGGAGCAACAAGGGGCACAATCAGTGTTCTTTCTTTTTTTGATGACTTTGGGGTGGGCATTATACACCAGTTGCAGTTTATACCTGATGGTTTTGCAGCACTGGGGCGCCTGAGAGTTGCAGGCTTTGGGCGATTCATCTTGACTGTCAAAGCCAACGTTAGGCAGGTGACATTGCTTGGACAATAGTAGTCTGTGCATGAGAAAACAATAAGATATACAAGTTAATAAACGTAAAACACAGCCTGCACGCTTTTATACTGGACAAAAAAGGCTAACAGCTAGGCTAAAGACAACAAATACGGCTGAAGCTAGCGTTGAATGTATGGCTGTTAGCATCTCTAGCTAGCTATAAATGTAGCACTGAGAGTGAACTAGCCTTAATTGACGTGTTTATTTTAATTTAAAGTCTCTCACATATTAATTCAGTCTCATAAAACGGGTCGTGTTTAGTCTGAACGATGCACTGAAACAAGAAGATGCAGTTAGCCGAGAAGCTATCACACAGTAGCAGCCATGACGGACTCTTCTTCTTCTCTGAATCAATGTTGGTTGTCTTTTTCTTCTTCGCTGAATCAATGTTGGTCGCCAAGAGAGGTAAAAACGCATTTGTCGCCACCTAGCGGCAGGAGGTGTTGTTGTTAACGACAGCACACACAGTACGACTTCTTCAAAGTAGAATAAATATGTATGCCTCCCTTTAATACACCAAATGTAAAAGTACTCGTTATTATAATAATAATAATAATAATAATAATAATAATAATAATAATAATAATATAATATAATAATAATAATATTATTAATTATTATTATTATTATTATTATTATTATTATTATTATTATTATTATTAACTTTATTTAAAAACAAGGTTTACAAAGTGCTTTACAGACAAGGCAGCAACTAAAAACTAAACTAAGAAACAAAATGAAATAACAAGTGACAATTAAATAAACGAACAAAATAAATAAAATCAAGTGAAATAGATAAACATAAAATAGTAAACGAATATAAGATAAAATAGTAAAACAAAACGTAAAATGTAGGTTTTACTTTGAAATTGTGTACCGGAAGTACCACTCTACATTACATACGTCTGGCTTGACACCCGAGGAGCGCAGTTGTAGTTACTCACTGTGACCACAAGAGGGCAGGAAATCTCAGCATTAAATACACACGTTGGCCACTAGAGGGCCATTGATACGTGTGTTCCCCATAGATACAAAGCGTGTATGTGGTGTGCCCTCTTGTGGTCAAAGTGGGTAACTGCAATATGAAGTTAGATAAAATATCATAGTAAAGTTCCGGTTAATATTTTCAAAAGTACCAATCAAAAGTTTGGACACACCTTCTCATTCAACTACTTTGAAGAATCTAAAATATAAAACATATTCTGGTTTGTTGAGCATTTGTTTGTTTACCACATAATTCCATATGTGTTCCTTCATAGTTTGGATGTCTTCAATATTAATCTACAATGTAGAAAAAAATAAAAATAAAAATAAAGAAAAACCATTGAATGAGAAGGTGTGTCCAAACTTTTGACTGGTACTGTAGGTACGCACTGTGGCCACTGGAGGGAACTAAAGACTCATTACTTTTTCCTTATAGTGTACACTATTATGTACAAATAAAAAACTGATCATAACTGCGATAAAAGTTTTAAAAGTAATTCAAAATAAATTATAATAAAATGAAATGATAAAATATGACCCTAACGAACGGCAAAATGACAGATGACAACAGTGAGTTCACTTATATTTGACTCACAGTTTCTGTCCTGTAGTTGATCAATATGTGCAAAGCAAATGCCAAGGAATATTTGACTGTTTCAACTACTTCAGTGTTTTTGTATTAAGAGTTGGGAAAATCTCATCATTTAATCTGATTCTTCTAATTACTGTGAGAGGATTGTTCCTCAAGAAAAGGATGACTCAGGATCTCTGATTAAAAGGAAAAACAGCACATGTTGTAAGCAGCAAAGCATACCTCTATATAAATAAACTTAAAGATGACTCAGTAGCTGTTTTCCTGTTGGAAAAAATAAAAGATTATATATGGTTATATATATATAATTTTCTATTGGCCTTATTAATATTTCTCTTCTGTTACATATGAATACATAAGATTCACTTTCTTTTTATTAGAATACAGTAGATTCACTTTCTATTTGATATGAAAACACTAGATTCACTTTCTCTTTTAGAAAAGCAAACCTCTTGATATTTTCAGGCTTTCTTTAAATACCAGTAAAATAACACAGTGTGGCAGCAGTCTCCATCATAGTGCTCTGAACCAGTAACATTAATGTAGGGTGAGTGGTTTCTATCTTACCACAATAGATTAATATGATGTGAATACATAAAGATAAATAAAAAACAGAACAAGACATAAATCTGAACTGAATAATCGGCATTGATAAAATCACAGCATTTTGTGAGGACTTTATCAAGGACCACACACCTGAGAGGAAGAATACTTTATCATAACTTTCCACATTTCAAAAAAGATGACACCAAAGATTACAAAAACAGCCACAATTTAGCACACCATCACATCTAAAATAAACAAGAGACAGACTTTCTTTCAGTCTTAAGTCATCAAGAAACTTTAAGTACTACGTGTTGTGAGTCACTTGCATGTGACTTTCTAAGCATAACAAAATGTAAATTTTAATCTCAACAGATGTTTTCATTTTTTTTTTTGAAATGTCAATGCCTCGAGGTGAACAAAGTCTGAGCATCAAAGCTTTACCACCCTTAACAATGTCCATATTTAGGCACACCCACAGTCAGCGGCGGTGCTTTGTTCATTCCTTAAACATTACGAAGCACTCTCAACCAGGCTGCATCATTCCTGCTTTCTGTCCTCAAAATCCCCAACTTTTATTTTTTTACAATCAAATAGTTTTATCTTACAGAACTAGTAGGCTGTGAGCGTTCCAGCAGTGCCGGCTCCAGCTGCTGCCACCACTACAACTGTAACTTCACCATGGTCCTTTTCCATGCAGCTCCAACCTGCCAGCCGGTTATGTAAAGTGTTTTCATATGAAACAAATTTTGGTGACGTCAGTGGAATGTTCCATGTTCCAAATGAAATCTTGTGTCATAAGGGAAATCTGTAAAACTGCAAAAACAACCGCTTTTACTTCTGAAATTACGTTTGGTCCAAACTGTGCCAGGGGCAGCTGTCTAGTGTCAGACATCCTCAGTTAGCTCCTCCTGAACACACTTAGAGGAAGAAAATGTGATTCTTATTTTATGTTTCGTATCCAATGTGATTTAAAATGATATGACCTCAACTTTAAACGATTCTGCATGCTTAATATCAGCCTTTAACTCACTAATAATTCACAGTATTTGGTAGAAAAAATGTATCCCCCTTACAACAGGGGGCCTCTTTGTGCCGGATCACATTTCTGAGTTCAGCAGTCTGAGTCACAAAGAGGAGAGTTTAGTGACTCAATGTTACTTCCTGTAATCCAACACGGCTTGTGAGAACTCAGACCCCACAGCGTGTCGATCTAACGAAGAGAAACCTGACAAGTCGGCCGCACATGGTCCGCTGTTTTTATTTTGTTAGACACAATGGGTGTACTTGGGGTCATCTGTGTACACCGCTAACAGATGGACAGTAACTGGGTGGTGTGGTGTTGACTGAGCAGCTGGATGTTTGACAAGAATATCAGTGGAGGCTCTGCAGAAACTTTACACCATCTATTGTTCTTCATTTTTTTGGATACAGACAATAAACCAGAACTATAGTCTTGTTTCTATTTTGTTTGTATGTTTCTATTCTTCATTTTCTTCACTATTTCTCATCTCATCCCTACTATCTCATCTCATATCATTCTAATGTACTTCAATGTTCTCTTAACTCTAATTTAATGTAATATGGTCTAATATCAACGCTAATATAATATAATATAATACAATCTCATCTCATCTCATTTGTGATAAACATGAGATGTGATATAAAGTAATGTAATCCAATCTCATCTCATCCCATTTCATCGAATGTAATCTCAAATTGAATGTAATCTAATTTAATATCTAATCTGATGTAATCTAATCTGATTCTGATCCAAACCAATTTTATTTTGTCTTCTCATCTAAACTAATTTGATAAAACTGAACCATATTCTCATTTAATTCCATCTAATGTATATTGTAATGTAACCTGTAACAGTCACAACATTTAATGTAATCCCATTTAATCCCATATCATCACCCTTAGTCTAAAGATAATTCCTATCTCATATTATGTACTCACATTTAATCTCTAATCCAATGTAATAAAGTTTCATCTCATTTCATCATCTCTCATTTCAAATGTCATGTTATCAATCTCTCTATTAGATTTGTCCAATCTCATCTAAATGTCATGTAATCTCATATCATGTATTCTCACCTCTATTTTAATATCATTTAAGTCGCCCCATTTCATCCCTTATCCAAAATAATGTAATCCTTAATCATCACATCTCATCTCTAATCTCATTAAATCAAATCCCAACCAATTGTAATTTATCTCAAAACTCTGCCTGGTGTATTACAAATCTGTTTTATTTAATCTAGAGAACACAGAAGGAAAGTAAGAACTGTTAAATGATGCTTGTTTAACTCACTACAGGAAAGCTACCAAAGGAAATTGTGTGTTTTTGTTTGTGGCCGACAAGAAAGGTGACACAAAGTACAAAGCTTCTTTCTCATCTGACAAAATTGTTTTGGTTTTCACTGGAAACAAGCTCCAGTGAAAGAATCAGGCCAAGTAATGGATTCCATATGGGATTCAGGGGAAGAGCTCCATCTGAGTCACCAACTGTAAATTACGGCAGAAAAAATACACCAATCTGCGTATTAGGAAAAAGGTTGAAACAAAAGAGATGATTTGTCAGGTGGTAGTCAGTTTTACTGGTAGAGCAATTTATATTGTGACTCAGAAAAGCCAATATGCAATGTTTATTTTTGTCTACCGTCATTGCTTTGGAAAAACAATAAAAGAATAGAGAGACGTCTGTACAGTAGTTTTAAAAAAATATTACTTCATTTGGTCCAAACAGTAACACTAGTCACATTTAACTAAACATTATGCATTTATTTAAAAGTCATCCGCTAGTCACACTTTATCTAAAGGTCAAAATTTCATCATGCATCTGAGTTGTGCGTCTGTTTGTTTCCTCTTTTGTCTCAGCAGTGGTTAAACACAGGACCATTATGAAAACCATCATGGAACAAAATGATTTCAATGATGAAGCAACTTTTGGTTCTACACCATGTGCGTCTATAACTTTCTCTGTCAATTTCTTCCAATCAATACTTCTTAAAGAAGCTATTTGTCAGTATAACGGCTCCAATAAATGCCAAATTTGATGATGGATGTGGCTCTTGATAAACTAACCGGATTCCATATAATTTAATCATCTCTGCCACACAGACTCCAGATGTTTATCTTTCCCGTGCATGTGTTGAGATCTTAAAATGTGTTTTACGTTTCTCCAAATTCCATGTACACTGAACTACAGATGGACATTATTATTATTCATATAAGCTATGATATTAAGTTATTTACCAGGCAGTTTATCCTTCAAGAAACTTGTTGGCATTACAAAAGAAAATGTTTTAGTCTTTGAAATTTTGTTCTAAGTCATGCTGTTGCAGTCAGCAGAAAAACATGTGAAAGTGCATTTTCCTGCTCTTTTTCTCTCCTTGTTTGAACTGTGCAGCCCACAGTGTTTATAGAGTAAACACACGGCATCTGTTTTTAACAGGCACTATAGTCTGAAGCAACCTCAAGGCTGAGGTCTTCTTTCTATCGGATAAATGAACAGGGAAACCCATAAGAGTGCAGCCGCCCTTAAAAGGCTACTGACTTAACATATTTACATTCAGTACTTAATTACCCAGAATAACCTCTGACGCTTCTGGCAGCAGTGTGGTTAAAATAAAGAGAAATCCTGTGACTGCTGAGCTACTACGCCACATACTTTCCTCAGGAAAGGAATGCTGCTGCTGATCCCAAGTCAGACAGAGGGAGGCGGTCGCTGTTTTCTCCCAGTTAATGCACATTTTTGAATACCTTGCACCAAAAAGGAGTCTACTTATACGAGAGGGGGTCACCAGACTGAGAGTTCATGACTTTCTTTTAGAAACGTGAAGTTTTTCCTCTAGTATTCTCAGTAATATCAGCCACATGAGCTGACTTAGTACAGATTAGTTTTGTAAAGTAAGCAAAAGCAGTCTCCAGCAGCAGGCTCTCTAACTTCTATTTAGAGAAGTTAGAGAGCCCCCCCCTTCTCAGACTGACGTCAGCAGAAAGTTATTTTCATGAATGGAGGGGGCGGTCACGAGGAATCGGTGACGTGAGTGCTTGCGGAAGCAGAGTGTGGAATGTTGGTACTTTGTTGTTGTTTTGGAGTTGATTCAGTGCGAGGATCCACTCTGCCCGTCTGCAGGACGCTTTACACCGACTGCGTCAAGTTACTGCGTCAAGTTACTGCGTCAAGTTACTGCGCCGCCGGAGTGGAAACGTCCTGCGCCTTTTACGCACCCCGGTCCACAGATACCCGCGTCCACAGAGGTGAGGCTGTGTGTGTGTGTGTGTGTGTGTGTGTGTGTGTGTGTGTGAGTGTGTGTGTTTTTCTTTGACATCCCTTTTTTTTACTAAATTGCTGAAGTTGTCACTGTGACATATATTAGGGCGCATGCATATAGGATCATGTTGGATATGTTTTTGATCCCAGTTATGAAAAGTTGATGTTGACTTTGTAGATTGTTTCAGTCGCGTGGACACGTGTTGTGTTAGAGTAACATAATCATAATCATCCACAAAGTCCATATGAGAGCTGAGCAAGGTAGAAAAAAGGTAGAAAAAATAGACACAAACTGTAAAGAAATAGAAAAATTATAATATTTGATGTTTGTTTTGTTTTTTCCCCCCGATTTTGACTAAATTAAATCAGCCTGTTTCTTTTTTTAAATGATTTTATGTTGATTTATTGCCTCAGTGATTTGAAATATTTGAGGATATCATTTTATTAAAAACATATAAAATCTAGAAGTCTATATCGAGCACAGAAAACTTGTGTTCAACTAATTTACTGAAGAAACATTATAAATAGAAATCACACACAATGTTTCCCAAGTAGATTGATCTTAATGTGACTGTTACACTCTCAGCCTATGTGATGTCGTTAACATGTCCTCATGCATGACTAAGCGTCACAGAGCCACTGTAATGACTTGGTGTAAGGTTTTAAAATAAAGCGGATTTGGTTATTTATAGCCTTCTTTCTGTTACTCCAATGGGCTTTTTTGGGGCGGAAAATGGAAGTGAAATAAAGCCTGACTGGCCAGTTTAAAGTAAATCATAAAGAACATTCTCACATCCCCCTTTTTAAGTCTGCCACTCTTACCGATTTCAACGCCGGATTTAATATAGGCTGCTCTAATGCAAAACACCAGTCTACCTTTGACATTGGAGACAACACGTGGGCTGCATTTTAGGCATGTGGGACAAAGGGCACGATGTGAAGTCGGACCACCAGGGCTGACTGGCCTCCAGAGGAGAAACAAGCAGTCACTTAACAGCAGGAGGAGCACACATGTCCACAAACAAATCACAAGAGGGAAAACAAGGGTGTTATCTTATCGGCCTGTTTACCTATCATTTATGGTCTACATAAGTCTTAACTACATGAGTACATATAAGGAAACTGTGTCCTTAAAGTTCAAGTTATTCTAATAATTATCTGATAACAATACAACTTTACTTATAAATAAAACTGCTTGCCTAATGGTTTTTTTGAGTAACTTGGACTTGTGACCTTTTAAGACCACTGTCATTACTTTATGGAACATATTTGTCTACCTTGTTTCACTCAGATGGCCACAGATGTCTATTGTGATTCACTGTTGTTTCTGCATTGTGCACAGTGTCTGTTGCTTTCATGCAGGCAGTGGGAGTGAGTGCACTCCTCTGTCATGAGGTTAACATGTGGTTCAATCACCACAGTGATGATGTCTTCTTTGGATGGAGAAACAACTATGGCTGACTCATTTAACCACCACAATACTCTGTGGCAGTGACAAGGCATTAAGAAAGAAATCCCCCTGAAAACACAGGATATAGTGTCACTGTCATCAGACATATTGGGTTTCTCTTTTCACTGGTCCGTAGTGATGGATGAAAGCGTAGCACAATGCATAACGTTTTTGTGGTTGAGTGTTGTGAAAGTGAAATAGTTGTGGTTTGCGATGCTGTGACTCATAAGGAACATGCTCACCATGATGTGTTTTTACTCCTCTCACTGGAAAAAAAAGATGTCAAGTTTTGATTATTGTCTTTGGAAACCGGTGATTCTATCCACAGCTGAACGTGCCAAACAGAGTGTATACAGACAATAACAGCTGAATGTGTGAACAGGCCTGCGGTGCATCTGTCCTAAGTGACTCCCTGACAGTTATATAGTGTATGAAACGGCTCCCTCTGCCACCCACAGTGATTTGCATCATGCTTTTTTGTTACTTTTCTGTCAGTGGCCAGATCTCAACCCGCTGCTTTCACCGCATTCTGCTCAGAGGTGTGGCAAGTGTCGAGATTACTCATTTATGTGTATGTTGCCATATTGGAAATGCCTTGTTGTTGGTTCTCACTGGGGCTGACTTGCTGATTCAATTGTTGATCATCTTCCTTGGAAACTTCCTGATTCCAACATGACTCAAATTGCATGTTGGCAGCAACACAAACAAACACTTAATAGCTCCGCAGCATTCAGAATGTATGCTCTGCTGTCACATCTTGTCTGACCTTTTGCAAAGTGTCTCAGCTAGCTGTTTTGTAGGAGAAAAATTGAAATCAGATTTTTTTCGGGATTATTATTAACTGTATTTTTAACTGAAGAGCCTGGCTTTGTTCTTTGTATATTTTGTTAGAAAAAGGGGGATGTGATGTATGCTTTTATTTGGAAATGGAATATTAACATTTTCCTATTATTGACACATTATTAGTTTCCAAGCAGTAAAAACTGGGACAGGTACATCCTTGTTTTGTTTTTTTTAACTTGCATTCTTGACATTTCTTTGAATCCAAGTGTCTCTGGTTGGGACTATATCTTTGCTCAGATATTCTGTGAGTTCTCCTCCCTTTCCGCACAAAAGCTCTGGAATTAACACCAGCCATTTCCAAGGTTTCTGTACTTTTCCTTCCTCCCCGTGAAACAACGGGATTTTCCAGGAAACGTCAGATCGGGAGGGTGTGATTCCCTGCCGCTGGTCGTCGCTTTTACCAGTAAACAGCATGACTCACTGCTCAGCTATGCTCTCCATTTCCTTCACATAATATCCCACCAAATGTGCTGCGCTGGAGAAAGAGCAGAGAGCCGCGCGCACCAGTCCGTAGACAAATCTCTCCACCTCCCCCTGAGAAAAATGCAAGAAAAGCAAGAGCTTTCTCAGAGGAGTGTATCAGGCTGTCAAGGGCAGCAACATGTCTGCTTTATGCTTAACCTACTCCCAAATTAAAACAAAAAGAGAAGGTAAACAAAGAGTCCAGACAAGCCAACTCTGCATTTATCACTGCAGCATGAGCGCATAACTCATTGATATGCTTGTTTATTTTAGGAGGAGGCTGCACCCCCCAGTTACCTTCTGTCACTGAAGTGCAGCCTTGAACTTGACCAGATGCCTCACTTGAAAAACAGTTCAAACAATGAACAGATGAGACATAGGTTTATTAAACGGACTTTGTCTCAAGTATAGACTTCGCACATACTCCATTCTATGAATTTGCTCATTAAGAGCTGGGCGGATTTGTGCACATGTAAAAATGTGTCTTTGGTCAGATCTGAGATTTTTTTTAAGGCATTCTCAGAAATAGCCTTGAAAGGGTCAGTTAATCTTCAAAGCAATGTGTACACCCAAAGAACAAAGCAGCAGGTTTACCAGAAAAAAAAAATCTGCTTTCAACATCAAATAACACACATGCTTTATACACAACCATAGCCATAAAACATGTGTATAGCATTTGTAATGGACTGCAAGTTGAATAGTGTCACCCCATGTCTCTAATCTGTGACACTTTGTCATCATTTTGTGATAAGATTGCAGCTGATTAATAGTGCTTTTTGGGTTATGAGCCATCAGAGTATCATCTTGAGGAATGAAACATTAAGTTTTTGTCGTATGAGAAAGTAAAATGAAGCCTTCCACGCATGTGCACACAGGCTGCCTGTGATTTGTTTGGGCAAGTAAAAGATGTGAGACGCTTTTGAATTCCAGACATTTTGTGAATATTGCAGCCGTTGTTTTACAAGTGGGGCTGTCTGAACTCCACCCCCATATAGCCGAGTGCATCGCGGGACATATTCAGACAGAATGTTCCTTCTTTAGTGAACACTGTTGTGCATGTGAGGGTTTGCACATGTGTGTTCACTCAGGAATGTGGTTTTGTTCTTTGCCCGCCATCTGCAGCTTTTCTTTGAGGTATTTTTCCCAGACTCCTTTTCTTACTGTTATGAAAAACCTAATATGAGTTGTTTTTGACTATAGTGAGAAACCATGATGCGTTGTGAAATATGCCTGTCTGGTCTGAGTGGCAAAACAGTAAAGAGCGGATTTGACTGTGTGAAATAATTGCTGTTTTTCCTCTGAGGAAACTTTGGCATCTTGATCAGGAAAACATTGTCTCTCTGCGAGTTGCAAAAACATAAGCACATGCTTAAAGAATTTTGGGGAAACAACCTGGCCTCTTGGTCCAAGCCGGAGGCCCTTTGTATGGAGAGAGGGAGGCCCCTCACCACTTTTCCATAATCTTTGAAAGGAATATACCCAGGGACCCCCTCTGATGCAATACCACTTAAATCAGGCAGTTTGGGCCAGCTCGCAGTCGAGGAACATAGTCAGTTCCTTATCTATATTTAATGCCTCTGAACTCTCAATTATGCAGTTCTTTGCTGCATGTGTTTATTCATTTTTTTTTTGCAAAATAAATTCAGTACACCAGAGAGAGCAGCAGATGTCCTCTGAATGTATAAGCATGAGTTCATGTGGCACTGGATTTCGCTGCTACGCCTATTTATCATCTGTTTATTTTCTGGAAAAGTCTTAATTTTAAGTGTTTTTGTCACACACAGATGAACCTCATTCTGTAGACAGCAATGTTGAATTTAAGCTACAGTATCATAAGAAAAACAACTAATGTTTAGGTTGCATCAAAGACAGAAAGTTGTTTTTTTTGTGTCGACTGCAGTATTTCATGCAACAAAGAACTGTAAATCAACAGTTGCAAAGTCCTGATTTAGCAGCTAGCCAAAAGGATGTGAAATTGTGATAAACATCCCAAAAAGAGCAGCCACACCCAGACTATGTTCTCTGTGGAAAGCTGCAGCCAACAGGACTGCTGAGAATATTTGCCCTCTTACTGAGGTATCACTTATCGCATGCTCACTTAAATTGTTTAGTTGGCAGAAATTTGTGTCAGCACTGTGAGCTAAATATATCCGCCAGAGTTAAATAAGGGCATAGAGCGGCTCAGGAAAGCCCAGTGTAAGAGGATCCAACCAGCGAGACACAGGCCTAAATCCACAGACTACATTGTCTCACAGCAATAAATACATCAGTGACTATAAAGGAAAGTATTTCTCTGTGACATTCTATCTCCAGGAATGTTCCACATGCGTATCTCCTGCCCTGTAAAGTTCAGCATAACTGTAAATGTTATGCTGACGGTCTGTTTTAACATTTGATGAGGAGGCAGAGTTGTGTCACTGTAGAAACAAGAGACATCAGATTAGGGGAATAAACAATGTACTAAAAACTGGATTTAATGGATATTTCAGGATAAACAGACAGATTGAAGACACAGGATGCCTTTTAAGTTATCAGCACAAGTTAGTGCTTTTTATTTGTACTATGAATAGGCTGTGTTGCGGTTATGAATGAGACTTGTTTACCCTTTTGGTGACCATGTGACTCACACTCCCACGCCCATTTGCAGGGCGTTTCCATGGCAGCAGTCGAGCATGGAACAGTGCACTTGTAGTCAGGCTGGTTTGCAGGTCCTGAAATGGAGCCTTGGGGGGATGTGTGCCTCTCACAGGATCACAGCTCAGCGCACTTGCTTTTTTCGGCCATGGCAGCGGTCCGGAAAGCATGTGCCTAACTGTAACGAGTACAGAGAGGTTTTTTATGCTCCGGCCCAGAGAACTTTGATGCAGAGTTATGTGAAGAGAGCTTGTCTGATTCTAAGCTTGCTTGGTCTAGTGAACTACATTGCCAGGGCTCTCCTCCTCTAAGAAGTAAATACAGGCATTCTCCAGTGCTTGTGTTTAATGTGGTCATGCTGCCCTCTGCTGGCAGCAGTCACTCTAACATGCAAACATAAACGTTGACACATGACGCAATAGTGGAATGTTGTTGTTTTGGTGTCTTTAAAGTGAATTTGTCAGGAGGAGGGCCAATATTATGTCATACTCAGTATCTGCAAGTAAAGAAATGATGCATTAGAAGCAAAAGTATCAAGATTTGTTACATGTAAGAGTATCATCAAATACTATTTAGAAATACTTCAAATTCAAGTTAAAGTACAGACATATTCTCAGCAAAAATCTTTGAAATATAAACACTTAAATGCCCCCTGTCAGTGATCTAGAATGACATATTCTGTTACTTAATTATTATTTCTGACAGAAAGATGTAAGCAGCACTCTAATGTTGTAACCGGCCAAAAGGGAGATACTTTAAACTACATTATGCACATCATATAAAAAAAAAAAGCTAATGTTTTGTCTGTAAAATCTTAATTAATGTAACAGATTAAAAAGTACAACAAATACCTCTTAAATGTTGTGGAGTAGAAGTAGTATAAAATGGAAATATTTAAGTAATGTGCTAGTATCTTTACATTGTATTTACAGTACTTGAATACATGTACATTGTTACTTTCCACCTCCGATAGCCTTATATGTTGCGTTTCAATTTTTATGTTACACTATTTATTTATTAGTTTTTTTTCTTTTCACTTTTCAGTGTGTCTTCTGTGAGATTCCGGCCACTTGTCTGCATGCAGGGAATGACGACTCATTTTAAGACGAGCAAAGCTTTAAGGGTAAGTGAGAGAAGTTTGAGAAATGTGGATGTTGTTAATATTCAGACATGGCGTTGTTCTTCATCCTCTGCTCATGTTCTGCAGGTCAAGAAGGAGGTGGGTGAGAATGCCCCGTCGGTCAGCGACGACGAGTTGGTGGCCATGTCCGTGCGGGAGCTGAACCAGCACCTGCGTGGGCTGACCAAGGATGATGTCGCGAAGTTGAAGCAGCGGCGACGGACCCTGAAAAACCGGGGCTACGCCGCCAGCTGCCGCATCAAACGTGTCACCCAGAAGGAGGAGCTGGAGAAACAAAAGATAGAGCTGCAGCACGAGGTGGACAAGCTGGCCCGCGAGAACGCCAGCATGAAGTTGGAGCTGGACGCCCTGAGAGCCAAGTATGAGGCCCTGCAGTGCTTTGCCAGAACCGTGACCCGCGGGCCCCTCTCGCCGGGCAAAGTGGCCACCACCAGCGTCATCACCATCGTCAAGTCCTCCAACTACAACAACTCCAGCCAGACCCCATTCTCAACTCTCTCCTAGTAGTGACAGGACTGGGCTCTCGTTTTCCTGCCTGGTCCTTCCTGGTCCTGACCCAGCCTGAACCCACTCATCCTGTACTGAGAGGACGCTCAGTAGTTAGACTGAGGGATGGGATGGGGTGGCAAGCTCTATGTGACGCTATGCTGCATTCACAACTCTGTCTCTCTCCTTCTGTTTTTCTTACATAATCTACATTGTCTGTGCACTGTGCAAACTCCCCCATACCAGAGACCCCCCCCCAGCACCGGCAGGGTACTGGGCCTCTGTGACCCCATCCTACATGACTGTTAGCAGAGATTTGCTTTTTTACTAGTGTGAAAACGTAGACAACATGCCTTAAGGTGGCAGCATTGGCTCAGAACTGCTATTAAGCATAAAACTTTAGAAGTTTAGTAGCACGTATGTGACAGTAAAGCCTATGCCAAATTACATTTTTCTCTATGTACAAGGGGTCATTGTAAATCGAGCCTTTGAAGCAGTTGCCTTAAAACGATCTATAAGTGATCAATATAGATTTGTATTGAATATTTACATGTAGTTCAACACAAAGAGGATTTATTGTTCCAGCTTCGAGGTCAGTTGGACACCTCTTTGTAGCTACAGTTGCCAGCAGTCTCCGACCAGTTGCATTTTAAGAGACAGCCAAACACAACAGATGTTTTCACTGATTAGCTCCTCTTCTCTGTTGGACGATGCTAAGCAGTAAAATCACTTGTTGTAGTGTTTGATTTGGACTTCAAACCTGCCCACACTAAGCTCTCTGTGGTCCGTTTTGGAGAGCACTGCATTGTGCATTTTGATGACTGACCAACGTTCAACTAAAGGCCTCTACTCGTGATGTGCTGTTGTTTATATTTCTGTCGTCTGTCTCGGCCTATTTTAGGAGTTTTGAAGTAACGCGTTTGAAAAGTTTCACGGCCAATTTTTTTACGCAAGCCTTTGCTGGACTTGTGGAATATCATAAAAGATGGCCATTTGTGCCATTTTTCTTTTTGTGTCTTCTATTGGCAACTGCATTAACAAAAAACAAGAATTAAAAAAAAAGGTCTCACATCTAGAGGGTGTCCTCATCAGGTAACTCAGCTTCTGAAGAGGCATATCTGATACCGTACCTTCGTTAGAGCTCATTCAACGCAATGCAACGCTTGAGAAATTGTTGGATTTGTCAGAGGGGCTGAAAAGTGTACAGTTAGCTATGTGGTTTAAGACATCGGAGGTGGTTGGACAGGTGCTGAAAGTGATTCTGTTGGTATCTTTGTGGCCCTTTGACTTCTGCTCGAATATTTTTTTAAATGCAAAAAAGAGGTGAATACTTGTTGTCTACAAATAGGAAATACTGTTTGATTATAAAGGCAGATTTGGGAAGCGTACAATGTAGGATTAGGAAAAGATTAATGAGCATTTGTTCGGATTCAGAAGATTTCACATTGCCCAGCTTCTATCATTTTAGAGCACTTAAAAAGGAACTGTTAAGATGCAGTATAAAAGAAAACGATTTATAGGGCAACTGATTCCTAGAATTAGAGATGGCCGATAGAAGCCATTTTTGCATTTCTCAAGTCAGCTGGGCTTAATTGCATGATGATTAAAAGGTGGTGTGACCACCTACTGCAAGGTCAAGCCTCATGACCTCTCCGATACGTATGCCACAGCACTTACTGGATTCTGTTTTGCCTCTTTCCTTTAAACGCCACTCTTTGGTAGGTAATCCATATTGGATATAGTGATAATATGAGTGGTCCTTAAAAGTGAAATGCAATTTAACTCACTTCCTGTATATTACAGACTAGCAAAATAATAAAGCTCCCATTGCCTCCGTTGTCACTTTACATTGAGAACTCCGTCCAAATAGAAATCATTCCTACTTCTGGGTCACGAGAAGTGCTGCTGCTGGTGTTGGTCACTCTGAAACAGTAGCCATTAACCTTGCTTTTGACACACTCTTCTGCAAGAGAACTCCTGACGCCCATCTCTAGAAACAGTGGTGTCACGACAACTAAATGCAGTAAACACCTTCCTCCTGTTGTACGTTTTGAGATTTATCTAAATATGAAATTCACTTGAAATCAAGCCGTTCTTACTGAGGTTCCATTCCTAATTTGGAGTGAAGTCAATAGAGATTGTTCATGTCAGGATTTTCTCTTGGCTAAGAGGACATGAGTTTTTCCCCTGTTCCATAGCTGCAATGAACAGTACGGGGAACTTTGCTGCTGTACAACCTGCTGTGATTTTTAAGCAGGGGCAATGCTGTGTTCTTACTTTTTTTATTTTCACTTGGTTTCTATGTTGAAACATCCTATGTTCTTTTTCTGACACTTAGTTTTGTATGCATATACAGTATAAATATATACATATATATATATATTACAGATTTTTCTATATTTATGTCTTCAACTATCCTGGGAGTGGTGTGATTATGTAATCATTCTTAATCAGTCAATCTACGTTGATGCTGACCTTTTTCTGAAAAAGTTTTATTCACATTTACAAAGAGAAAACTATTTTCAGAACATTAAATTCTATTTGTCTGGTTGTCAAAGTACAGACTGTGACTAGAGTTACATACAGACTGCAGCTAATTATCTGTCAAGATAAATCAAGAATGAACTGTTTAAAAATGGGGAAATTACATTCTGACTGCAAGTTCTCATTGTTGGTAAAGTAATTTTACTTCATAACTTCTAAATCTGTAAGTATACTGTTATAAACAATACTAAGTAAAATGTAGTAATGTGAGGTTCGAAATCAAATTATCTATGCAAAAGGAATTTTAAAGGCAACAAATTCTACACAATTTCTGGATAATTTAGCTGGAAATGTATTACTTACGCAAATCAATGACCTCAAACATTTGAATAAATTATACATAATTCAACACAAGAGCAGATTGGTACCCAGTATTGACCAAATGTTCAATTCTCAGTTGGGCCTCATTGGAATATTTGTTCAGAGAAAAATAAATAAATATTTTGGAACCTGCATGTAAGCCTAGTCTGTTGTTCTGACAATAAGGACAATGTACTCTATATTCTATATTCTGAAAATGCCAATTGATTTAGTTGACAGTTTCAAATGATGATGATGGTAACGCTCTTGTAACCTCTCACAAGCCTTACCGGAAAATAATTCCAAAGCTGCTAAAGATTGTCCACCAAGACTTCTTTGTGTCAAGATTGAGAAGCATATATATACAGTATATAAAATTACAAATGACATGTTTAAACAAGTCAATTTACGTGGGTAAATTGACTTGTTTTGTGACCAGCGTTACAGTGACCTCTTGTGGTAAAGTTTCAAAACATAATGCTGTAAAATGAGGCATTGTTTAATTTGAGCACATTTTTTCTTAAATCTTAAAATTTTAAATAAAAACAGTTAGAATTATACATTTCTGTACTGTGCCATGATAAAAAGACAAAACCTCTCTCCAGGTGAATTAAGTTCTTTGTTGTTAACCCTTCATCCAGTGTGACCCAGCACAGGTCTATTCAAGCTCTCAGATACTTATTGCTCTTAGGCTAGCTTAACACAAGCAATTATTTTAATAATTTACATTTTCTACAAGCCACTTTTTTGCTAAAATAAAAGCAGAACTGTAAATAATTTTAGTGAGCGTAGTACAAAGATGTAGACAAAGTATATGGGTGAGAAGATGTAGAACATTACCTGCCATGGATGCGTCTTTCTTCATACAGTTGAAGCGACTGCAGCTTGTTATAGAATACCAAGGAGCTGTAATGAAACTGTTTAAAGATATCAGTGGTTATTTTACACTTTTATGAACCATAACAATGCAAATGTATGTATGGAAATTAGGTTTCTTGTGCATCTTGTCTATGTATTCAAGGTGTTAATTGAAAAAAAAAATTGTCCTGAAAACATGTCTTTGATTAAATAAGCTGTCACACACAAGCTTTGCCAGTCCAACAAGCTACAGTATTTAACTTTAGACATGTAGAAAGTCAGTTGTAGTACTCTAGATTGAAGATGTTTTACCTATACATTCAGAAGAAGCTCCATAATAAAAGCATGTATATGGATAATAGGGTTGTGGGTGAAAAAACATGTTAGTTTAACATAAGCGGTTTCTATGTTAAATTTGTATTTCAGATGTTAATGGATTTCCTTGTTTTAGTTTAAAACATGTTGAGGCCAAACGAGGACAGTAATAAGGCAGCATTACCCGAGTATGTACCCATAACAAAGTTATTACTCTGCTCATATATATTTTATATTTATTTCATTGAATTGTGTAATTTTATTAAAAAAAAACACCTAAATTATTTTTATTTTACATTCATTTATTTACATGTTTTTTCAATGAACTACCCTCATGTACAAATAAAGTCTGTATTTGTTTCTGCGCTGATTTAAAGTATGGTAAATTATTCATATAAATGAGTCTGCTGTGTCTGTTTTTGTACCTTCAAATAAAGCTTTTTTTCCTCATGAGAAGTGCAGAATTACTCAGTTCAAGTTACACAAACAAAAACAGGACTAAGACACATAAGTCAATTATATCTTTGTACCCAAGTCAATTGATTTCTGCTTTACCAGAAATGCATACATAATTGGCACAAGAAGGTATGAAAATTAAAACAACCTGACTCCATAAACAAAAGTGGTCTCCAATAATGTCCTAGAAAAGCTAGATGTCTCCCATGTGACATAAATACAGATAACATTTCTATAGAAAAACTAAGTGGGAGAAGAAACTAGAAATTCTCTCAACCCACACAGATTTGCTGCATTACTTTTCCTCCACACAGAATTAGTTTTTTTCTGAATATGCAGGAACTACACACATTAATTACATTAAAATATTCAAAATTCATAATCCAAACAGAGTTATCTTTTTACATAAACAGAACAGAACATTAATTACCACAATTTACAGCAATCAAATTCTGTGTATATTTCATAATCCCTGGAACATGGAATTATAACATGAATAGTGATGTGAACACGTCAAACAAAAAAGATTCTGCCAAACGCATGTACAATAGTGCAGAAGCTACAAAAGACTAATTGTTAGCGTCAGTTGAACGGCTGTCTAGTTGCACTGAATTAAACTCTTTAACATGCTGGGAAAATGAATGAGATGAATACAACTCCCACTTTGGAGGAGACAGGTTTATCCAATTTGTCCACGCTACGGTAAATACAAAGGATTGCGAAGTGCTACCGTCTGCAGTTTGAAGTGCCTGCTCCAAAACGAATGCGTCTCCGAACAAATCTTTCCATTTGTCAGGAAACCATGCAGAGGAATGCTCAGCAAATTCTTCAAACAAGCAGATGCGAGAGACGGTCCATAAAGTGTCATTCCCAGCCATCGCTGGCTTCCCTGCTTCGCTCCTGGAGTCACATATTAATCATTTCCTCTTTGAAACTGACATGAATCAGAGGGAACGCACTTCAGACGGCCAGAGAAAGAGCACTGACACAATGAAAGAAACAGAATCAGGATCAGGGACGCTGTTGAACATCCAGCAGCTTGATTTAAAAAAAAAAAAAAAAAAAAAAAAATGCACAGCTCCAGATGTCTCCAATACCGTGAAGGTGACATGTCATTTTCCTGAGATTATTACTACCGAGGTGAAGACAGGTCAGTTCACTGGTCATTGAGCTATCAATTTTAAAAATTACTATTAATTTTATCCTCTTCTTGGTGCTTAAATTATTAATTAGAACAGGACAGAAGCAAGCAGTCCATATTAAATACTGGGATAATAAAAATTAAACACCTGGATTCAATCCAGCTCTGTGCAATGTGCAATACAGCTGTTTCCCCAGGGGGTCAGAGAAAGGGGCGGCAAGGACCCAAACACCTGGATCTTGCAAGAAAAAATGCCTATAACTCATCATCAGAGGTGATCAGCATGATTTTGTCAGACTTGCGGGAGCTCTTGTTGCCTGCGGCCACTTTTCCGTTAGTGCTGGGCTGGACCACCTCCTGTGTGGACTGCTGGGTGTACTGCTGGTAGGCTGGGGAGAAGTTGTGGATCGCATCCTGGACCATGTCTCCGGGGTTCATGGTCTCCTTCAGACCGCTGGAGATGCTGTGCATAGGAGGGGTGTTTTCTGTAGGAACAACATGGGAACAAGTGAGGTTAGGAGATGATTGATTAGATAATCATGCACTGACTGCGATGTTACAGTTTTAAAAGAACAACTGTTCCCGGCCAAGAAATTGCTCAGCCTACACCTTATGTAAAACTCAGAATTTTCGTTTTTGTTTTTAAACAAACTACAATCGAAATACGATATAATGTGTTAATTGGAGAGTTTTAGAAGTGCTGATTTAGAGGTGTTGATTAAAAAAAAAAACAGAGCTATGCTAGCTGTTCCACTTTATTTCCAGTCTTCATGCTAAGCTAAGCTACATATTTTTAATAGAGAAATGAAGGTGGCAGCCTATTTCTCATCTAATTTGATCTTCGGCAAGACAGCGAATTCGCCCGTTTCCCAGAATCTGTAACTATTTCTTTAAAATCTTGATTCAAAGTTATTAATCTGACCATCTCAATTCAAATAAGGAAGTATTAAACAAAGAAAATTAAGAACACTATGTTAAAAATATTGTTTCTGTACAGAATTAAATATAATTTCTTAAAGACCACAAGAAGCTTGTTATGAAAAAATGCTGTTATTAATTGTACACAACTAACTAACAAAAAATTCTTATTTTCATTTAATTTATCCATTTTATTTACCAAAAAAATAATATAGTAGTATATAGTATATAATATAGCAATTCCAAATATTCCAGAAGCAAGAACAACAAATGTTTTTGCATTTTTGCTGGATAAATGACTTAATGTTGTCAAATTAATTAATTGTCTTTTTGTTTAATTGTTACTTTAACTGTGGTTCTTTATAGCAGTAATATTTGATTGGTTAAAATAATAATACTAATATTTAGGCTTGATATCTTTCTTTCATCATGACTTTTCCCACTAGCTGCAGTTTATAAATGGACCGAACACAATTCAGTCACAGGCATCGTTCTCACTGATCCCTTAGCCCCCAGCTGGGAGTCAGGTTGAATTTGCCCAGAACTAAAAGGGTATTCAAGAAAAAAAAAAAAAAAAAAAAAAAAAAGTAGGCAGACATCCACAGCCTTCTCTTTCAGGGTCACTGGCAGTGCTGTCTGGATCGTCTTATGAAGGTGGAAAAGAGAAGGGCAAGGTGGAGTGGGTGGGTGTCCAGGGAAGTTAGATATGGTCTGCTGAGTTTCTCCTTACTGCCGGTCCACTACGGCAGTAAGGAGAAAGGGGTGAAGCAGATGAAGGGTAAACCTTGAGGTGTGGCAATATCTGCAGTCACACACATCAACACCTGAAGGTGGGTGTGCACCAGCTAAACTACAGTGTTAATGGTAGGGTCAAGAAGTTAATTTGCTATGGATGACCGGATGGCTGAAGCAATAAACTAAATATCAACAAAATAAATGATATAATCAGCTGTCAAACACTTTGGAGAACCATCATTATTATACTTTAACCAATGCTTTTTATCCCATTGCCTCCTTTGATATTCATTTTGATTAAAAAAAATGAAGTCATAAAAAAGGTAGATACAGAAATTGTTCAGTTTTCATCATCACCTTCAGTATTTCTGCATGTTAAGCAGCTCAAGGCAACACAGGGTTTCCTATAGCAGGAAAACAGGCAAAATGATTGATATCACTGCAGAAGGCTTTTCTCATGTCTTCCATTTGTCTTTTACTTTCAAGCAGCACTGTCGTCAAAGGGGTGCAGCTCCCTCTCTGTTCTGTTACTGTTCTGTGGCGTTTCAATCCTTATTCATCTTCCTCTACATTGTTTTACTGGCAACTGTCAGCTGAACCACGAGTAACAAAGGGCCTCCATAGGAAGCTCTATAAGAACAAATAACTTTTTTTTTTGTTCGTATCCACAATTTGTTCTTATTTTGTTAGCACTCACTGATTTCTGAGATTCACCAATGTCTTCTTAGTTTTGCTCTAATAGAAAATGTTATGTGTGGTCAAGAGCAGGTTTTAAATTTGACGAACATTAAAAATGTATGAATATCATATATAATCAACATTAAGTTTCTGAAAGGCTTACATACTGATCTTCAATGCTTTTTGAATCTCCTGTAACACCAGTAGGCTCAAGCTAAAGTTCTTCTTCTTCCAGCCTTTTGTTTTAGTGGCATCCCTCCAATTCTTGGGATTGTGCCAGAGTATTTGCACACAAAACAACGTGTGCACCAATATAGTGTTTAGGGGCATTACTTAAGCTGATAATAAACGGCCACACCTCCCCCAATGAATTATCAAATTGGTTCCTCATTCAGCACACCTGGGTACGAGCAGATTTGGATGGTTAAGAACGTTTGTTGAATTAGGGGTTGACTTCTCTTAATTTTTCTGTCAACAGATAATTTGTAGAAAATATTAAAAAAATCTAAGAGAATATTGCTGCAATGTGATTGGCTGATGAAACCGCCTGCCGACTTCCAACCTGACCGACGCACTGATCACAACAGCACTACATTTCATTCAAGTACAAAATTGGAACCATGTGGACATTCCAGCTGGTGTATCAGTAAAAATAGAGTGCTTGAACGTCAAATCTAACTTGTCAGTCCAACTGGACCAACTGGCTTCCAAAGGCACAGAGGAATGCAATTACTGTTGCCAACACTTTCAAGCCTGTGTCAGTCATTATTCCGTGGTGGAGAAGGGAAGCACAAGAGGTGATGAAGTACAGACTGCAGCTCTTACCTGGCACATCATTATTTTTCTCCTGGTAGACGGTGCAGGTGAAGGCGTATCGGAGGGCAATAGCAGCAAAGAACATTTCGATGCAGATGATAAAGTTCTGCCAGCCCGCTGCGACGGTGCCGGCGCCGACCTCTTGTCCATCGATGAACAGCGCGTTGGGTATGACACCGCAGCGCTCCAGGATGGCGAGGACCATTCCTACAAAGCAGCAAGTTTTGAATCGGCAATTTATACTTTTATGTATCGATACAGAGAAAGTGAATAAATGAACTAACCTTGCCAGAACGATAAGAAGATGACAGATTTGATTGTGAGGAATTTCAGCACTGGTCCGTACGGCCTGAGCAGGTCACTTGTTGCGAAGAAGAAGAGGAAGAGAGCGTAGAGAGCCAGGCTGACTGAGAAGTTGTAGATGATGCTGATGTATAGGTATCCTCCATTTATGCTGCACAGAAACAGAGAGAGGGAAGCCACATAAGTACAAATTTGGTACATTTACAACTGTGAAATGTTTCCTTCTGTGATCATATGACAAGCCAGCTTACAGCAACTTCCCAAATTCTTTTGACAGCTACAATTTATTCATTTTTTTAAATGTATTTATTACTTTGGGCTTAATGAGAAAGACTGGCAGCTTAAATTTGATGACATTATTAGCCATATTGTTAGAGCAGATGGATGTACAGCCCTTTTATCCTCCTTTTTTAAGCAGTTAATGAAGCCTGTTTGTACTCTTCCTTCATATTTCAGGATGTATTTGAGAAACAGGCAGACTTGTCTATATTCCGTTGTCAGACTGTCTTTCTACCCTCTTTGCATTCCAGAGAGCTTCTCTGAGGCCTCAGCTGTGACTACACTAATTACTCCTATCCATAGAGTGCATGGTTGGCTGAAAGCGTATAAGTAAACAATCAGTGAATCATCATGGTATTGCAACAGGGCTTAAAGAAAGACATGAAAAAAGACAAGTTCCTTCTGCCTGCTAATTTTGCTTTTGAAGTATATGGAGAAATAAGCAGGAAGAATTCAATCATGTCTATCTTTTAGCTCGACAGTAAGAGGGTAATGATATAAAGCTGATTGGAAACGTCTGTCGCAAGCCCTTGTTGAACTCTGCGCTTCTTCCGTGTAGTTTAGAAACAAGTGTTTTCACAGCTGAATCTTCAAAAAGAGACATTGAGCCGAGAGGCGGCGAAGAGCACCTGAAAATAAGTCAAGCAGTTTATGGGCTACAGATTTTATCGCTTTTGATCACACATAAAGACAATTGTATTGATGTACCCTCTTCATATTATTTAGGCAGCCTTATAGCAATATCTGGTACGACTGCAAATACACAAAAATTAAGTTTGTCAGTCTGCAAATTGCCTCCGTCTTTGTCTCACATTCAAAGTAAAAGCAGGAAATAGAACAATACATCTTCCCTTATAATATTGTTCTTTACTGAGTGCAACACACAATAAGAATGAAGTGTCTTCATTTCAGGACACTTACTACATCTGGGGAAAACTTATAAAGAAATAGTTTATTTCATCCATATATCAAAAACCCTTGGATTACTCTTAATACCACAACAGCCAGAAAGATGTGATTATGGCTGACACAACTTGGAAAACCTGCAGTAAAGTACCTGCAGACTCCCACAGGAAAGTTTGATCCCAGCACTTTCTGCCTGAAATGAAACCCTTCAATTCTAAAACATCTTCACCGTGCCAACTGTGAAGAGGTGATATAATTATCTCCATTTTGCAAATTATTTCCATGTGTGCATAAACAGTAAACAAGCCTGCTGGCAATGACATGGAATGTGTAAGATACATAAAGAATGAAATGGAAAGAGAGGTGCTGCTCACTTAAAGTCTCCATCATGATATTTGCCAAAGGCCTGCAGGACGATGGTGATGACTGCCATGATGGGTTTGACAACGCAGAACTGGAGAGTCGCCTGGAGAACACATTACAATTCAGAGAGAGACACCCAAACAAGCATGGACACCATGAAGGAAGAGGAAGATGAAGGATGAAGGAGAACGTCAGAATAAGTTTATACATCTTATAACCTGAAAAAGATCTGCAACTGCTCACTGACAACAAGCAAACTCACTTATAAAAAGGTTATATCTTGTTCGTTTAATCCGTATAAAAACCAAAGTGTAAAAAATACTATTTGCTGTTTTATGGGTGTTTATATGTCGGATGGGTTTTTTGGCCAATAAAAAGTCATATTTAAGCTTCAGATTTAGGAGCCTTGGTAGGCTTTAAAGCGCCTTGGAATCAACTTGGGGTTCAGTGTCTTACGAACAGACTCTTCACGCGGACAGAAGGACCCGGGGATCAAAATACCAACCTTAAAGTTAAAGGTCAATCCGCCACCACCTCCTGAGCCACAGCTGTAGAGGCGCTTGAAGGTGGATTTCGGACGGTACCAGGCCAGTCGTTTCCCCCTGTTTCCAGTCTTTGTGCTAAGCTAATTTAGCACAAACATTTTGTTTTGTCATGCTGCCCAATCAACACTTCAGCTGTTAAGTCCTCTGTATCATGGTTTATTACGCTTTATCATGAATGACACATTTCCGTGTCATTATTGTTCTCTGCATCACGCGCTCGGGAGGACGTCCTTACAGTCAAGAGGAAATAACCATTTCAAGTTATCATTCATAAAGCTCTACTGTTAAAGCTTCCAAACTTTATCCCAGCTCTTTACTCATTAAATTCAGATAAATACATTACACGATCCAGTTACTACTTAACCAAACGTAATGTATGCACTAATGTTGGCAGAACTGGTTTCAGGTTCTCAGCATCTTTTAAACAGAGTCTTGCATTCCCCTGGGAGATTTTGAAGCTTTATTAACTGATGTTTTACATGATTCTTGTTACAGTTTTTAATTCCTTGCTTATTATGTAGTTGTGTTGTTAATGTTTTGCTTAATGTGTTCTTTTGAATGTCCCTCTTGGAAAAGAGATTTTAATCTCAATGAGGCCGACTTATTAAAGAAAGATTAAATAAAAAATACTACTAATAATAACTGGCTGCTGGCTTTCGCTGTATACTTCAAGGACACATATGAGAGTGGTATCAATATTTTCATCTAATTACCAGCAAGTAGGCGAATAAGCATATTTCCTAAAATGTCCTTAAACTACTACATTAATTAAAAGACTTCAATTACCTTAATTAATAAGGCAATAAATACATTGAATACATCTGTTGTTAAAGTTTTCGTTCTGGAAAGCAAACCATCTAATACGTACGTCTTTATGCTGATGTGTATAGGGTGGATGTTTTGCAAGGGAATGTAGACCTGCATGCAAAATAAGACTGGGGGACAGGTGTCCACTGTGTGGTGTATTGAAGCCGGAACCAACCAATTTTTGACAGAGGTTGCTCCAAACTTCCATCCCCGTTGCAGCACTTGAAAGCAACAGACCTGGAGTGTTTGACTTGATTAGCCGGAGGGAGGCTTTTTGTACGGCCAGTGTAAGTCGGTCGTGGGCTTGACAAAATGACATCAATAATCATTTAGATAACTGATTTGCTTTGGGAATACTAAGTGACAGGCTGGCACTAGAACAGGGATAGGGAAAGCAAAAACTGTCAGTACTAAAAGCTTCAAAGCAAATCATTTTGCACGACACTTCCTGACATACTTAATATTCCAAACACAATGCATGTTCATAATACTAGCAGATTAAAAGTCAACCACCGTTTCTGCTTCAAATTAATTTAGTTGATAACTGAAGAGACTCTATACAAATCTAGTAATATTCTTTAATTCTAAGCTACATGTGAGTGTCAGTCAGTGTAAACAAATGTAAGATAAAACAATATGTTCATTAATTATATATACTTATACTACGTAATTAATAATAGCTCTACTGCATCAAAGGGGTTTTGTGAATTTAGAATGACATGCACATCTGTTATATTCACCACATTTTACTTTTATTTTGTAAGCAGCCTGCCGGCATTTTCCATTACAATACTAAATCATTTCTTAGAGAATTCACAGCTTGAAATGACCCAAAGCATTTTTCTTTCCGTTTGAATTTTTACCACATCAGAGTTAACTGCAAAAATTCAGTTGTGGAAACTATCGACAGAACTGCTTTTGAAACTCTCCTGAGTCCTATTGAACAGCAACACCCCTCTACTTTGTAGATTTTGCATTACAATACAGACACTCAAAGCTGATTTTTCTAAATTGATTGAACAGTTTAATTAACAAATGTATGTATCTGACCACAAAGTCAATGTCTTTATTGTATTCCTCACACTCTTAACCCAGTCTCTATGCTGCTGTCAGCTCTTGCATGTTTAATTCTGCAAGGTAACTCTCTGATAAAACCTCTATCTGATATCAATAAATTTGTTACATTTTTTACATCAACAGTTTGTGCATTCTGGCTGCTGTTCTTCCCTTTAAAGTCCCAGTGAAACAGAAATTAGAGCGCCTTTAGCATCTGTACTGTGTGCAACAAGTGGGATTTAAATCAAATCCTTTGCATTTTTCAGACGGCTAAAGTGTGGGGAAAGCGAATTGGGGAAAATAAATTAAAGACAAAACTATCACAAAAAACAACTCTAAAAGTATACAGTGTTAAGGGTCTTGTGCTGTTGTAAAGCCAGGAGTAGCACGAAAGCAGTCACAATGAACCTTTATGTTTTGCACTCTCAACACATCAACCGCTTTCCCTGGGAAACAGGATTTGGCTTTTGCACAGTTTTTAAGAAAATAAGACCCTCAAGTGTCCTACAATATGATAAAGGACTTAAACTGAATCGTAAAAAAAAAAAAAGCTTCAGATTAAACAGCAGCTTATCCTCTAACCTTATCTCTCAGAACCACAATTACTCCAGGCCGATTTTCCATATTAGTGATTCATTTATTAACCCCTCATCTAATCAAACAGTGAAGCAAGATGTGCAAAGAATTTCTATGTTTTAACCCGACCCCACAACCTCGAAAATGGATCGAGGACCTTCAGATCTTGTGCTCTGCCAGGGTCCTGTCCACTAGTTTTAGTATTTGGCTTTGATGAGCTGTAGAGATGTTTCACCTTGAAGTTTTCTTTTAAAGACGAACACCCTGATGCTTTTTATCCAAGTGAAAAGACTATGTGATCAATATAATTGAGTTCTGCAGTTATAAGAACAGATAAATAAGTCAGACAGCAGTTTATCACTACTTTAAATCAATTTAGTCAATCACTTCCTGGGAGTCGACCTGCAAAACAGCATTTACCTATCTGAAGCGCTCAATATATTGATTACTGAAATTTTCTGTTCATGAATGTTAATGAGGTTGACCTTTTTTTAAGAACAAAATAAATCATTGCCAAGCCCTTCCTTGAGGGCAACACTTCCCCTGCATTGACACCCAGCAAACTCCAACAAAACCGATGAGGGTTTTATGCTACAATGTATAATGCTCTTTTAAAAAATTATTAATTATTGTGCCGATATTTAATTGTCCTCTCACAAAAAATGTCCTTTAACTACGATTTGTGTCAGATATGCCACTAGAGAAAACTTGCCGTGTTTTCTTTTTAAAAACACTTCACATAAGAATCCTGTGGAGCCACACTGAGTGTTTATCACTTGCCGCTTATAAAGAAAAAAAATATATATGTTTCATTCCACCAGTATATTTTGTTTTGAAGACATAACTCTCAGTTGGTCTGGGAGCATGTGCAGCATCCCAAGAATCTGGGAGGCAGCGCGGCGCTGACAGCTCACATCATCTCCCAGTGTTTATTATCAAGTCTCTTTCACCTGGCCTCAATTTAAACCAGTGGATGTTATCCTCTGAAAAGCACACAGCCAATAAAAGCTGTCATTTTTAAGCAGTCTGGAGATCTGGGCAGAATGGTAGTTTACAGCACAGTATCTTTGTGTTTTTTTCCCCAAGACAACTTGATTCTTATTTTCAGTGGGTGTAAATTTATTTCTGTGGTCAAAAGATGCATCTCTTGTGCAGAGATGAGGGGATGATTGAGGCTCACCTGTTTGCAGAATCTTAAGAAGCCGATGGAGTAGCTCATTCCACCGAGACAGCAAGTACCATACAGACAACTTGACCTGTGAAGACAACAGGAAATGATGAGCTGTTGAGTCAACACTGAAACATCCATAGAACAAGACATCCACTGCCTCACACAACGCCTTGAGCTACTGTACATGGTGTACAGTAGCTCAAGGCGTTGTGTGTGGATCTAAAGGCTGCTTGTTCTTATAGTGTCCTCAGCAGATTAACTGAATGGTTTTAGACAAAAACAACAGCATCAACAACAAACTGGACTGGTCTGTCGATACTAAGGAACTGTACAATAGGTTAGACGTCTTTCCTGAAGAAGCTGTTGTTCCAGCATAAGTTTTTACATTTTTTGAAACACTTTTTTGTTAATTTTTTAATTACTGTAAGCAGTCTTGTGTTTAGGAGGTAGTTGGAATAAATAAACTGGTGAAAAAGAGAGACTCTGCTGACGGACTGATTCTGGAAGAAGCAGAGAGGAGGATTAGGTGTAAACTCAGACTCATCCTAAACTAAACTTGCCAACCCTCCAAATTCTTCTAGGAGACTCGCGTTACTATTTGCCCTCTCCAGGTTTCCTCACCGCGTCACAATTCTCCCGTTTTATGACAAATTATACATAAACTCTTCGACTCTAAAAGTCTACTGTTTTAACTCGGACAACAATACAGCTCGCACCTTGTCTTTCTCAGCGAGTAATAGATAGAGAGAGAAACAGAGAGTAATAAGAAACTCAACCTGCAGCGTACGCCGGACCACCGTGACCGTAGAAGTGCTTTAACTTCTCAGTTCGTGTGCAGCATAAATGGCCGCGTTTTAAGGCTGCTGTCTCTGTGTAATGCAGCCTCAAGAGGTTTCTACTCAGCCCTTAAGTCCCGAGCCCCACATAGGTTATGACAAAGAGGGCTCTGGCTCAGTTCGTATCCGTGACAAGTCTTGAGAAATACTCAGTCAACCCCGTTCTTGGCTGAGATGGACCACATAGAGCTGCAAGACGTGTCTTTCAGTTTAATTAAAAGGCATTTGTTTCTTAATGATTCTGTTATTCTACAGTATTGTTGTTTGTATTTTATTTGTGATGAGAAGCATTTTCCAAAAGGTGTGTATTGTAGATAGGTTACTGATGCTCGAACACTTGAATGTGTCGTGATCACTTGCAAATTAGAGCGTGGATATTCAGTCAACTTGAATTTGAGAAACAAATTGGGATTTGCCTGCAGAGTGAAAGTATTTCTTGCTCTCTGTGTTAATTCAAACAGAACCTGTGTACATCTGAGGTGTAGTATTTAGGAATATCACCCTTAATTGAGTTTAATTATTCAATCATGACATATTCAACTGAATTGCTGCTGATTAAAACATACTTGACTTGAATTTTAACACCCTACAATACTATCCACAATATCCGATGTCTATGGAAATCCTAAAGGGCGTGTTACAGCAAGGCGGTGCAGTGATCTTTCACTAAAACAAGACAAAGAATTTATGGCTTTTCCCCAGTGGACGGTGTTGAGTGATGCCACCATTTATCAGGGCTCAACATTAGTGTCTCCACTGTCTTAAGAACCTGCAAAAGAGCTGCTACGCTGTGGCCCTAGTTGAGCTGAAATGAAGGTTATACTTCGGACAACTTATCATTTGAAAAGTATTTAAAAAAAATCTTCAAGCCAGTGCCAAATCAAACATGAATTGGACGAGAGAACTCACTCTATGGGCTTCCCTCGGATCTCTGACATGATTCCACTCTCTCCTCCCAGATACTCAAAGGACAGGCTCAGGAAGTTGTAAATGACAAACGCTGTAAGAGAAAGAGAAGAGTTACTTCTTAAACCCATGAGTCATGGCATGGTTTTAACTGTGAATAATATCTGGTCACCTTCAAGTATAACTTAATTTGAAAAGGTCAAATCATTTGAGAGGAGAAAACGTCCACATGATAAAAAATAATTAGTCCTACATTTTGGAACAATAAATGTTTCAGTCCTTACATTAAGAAGCTTCCAAGGGTTCTGTGTCTTGGAAATCCCTTCCTAATCCTTTGTTGCTATTTAAAGAGGGATTAAATTAAGCTAATGCAGATGGTGTCCAGTCAAGAGAAGGTTCATTATGTTTTAGCCGCAGCCGCTGGTGGTATTCCAGTCTTACTGCTTTCTGATGCGCCGCACTTATCAATCAGCCACAAAATTGGTCTGCAAACTGGAAACTAATCTCCTGAATAATGCATTTCCTACTGTCCCCTTTCTCGAATTACTTGTAATCCATTTTGCATATGATTCACCTTTGCCAATGGCAAATTACATTGGTCTTAAATCGTACAAAACAAATACACAATGACAGTTGCAATGCGCAAAGGCAACTGAACTACAATGTACAGAACAGCGTTTATATAATATTGGAAAAATTGAAAAATCATTGACGAATTAGAAAATACATTTGAAAACATTGACCATTCTAGTTTTTAAACCATTGCACCAAAAAAGATGTTCCTAAAACGACTCCTCCTAGAAACGCAACACCTCAAATAATGAGGTCTATCTTCATGAGAACAATGACTGGAGTGTTAAACTGGTCTGGTCGGTTCCTTGTCTTTTCTGTCCTGGTAGCCATGTAAAATATGAGGACGCTATCAGGCAGATAATGTCAAGGGGAGGGCTTGTGACCCTTACCTTCGTAGCAGTCTCGAACAGAATCAAAGTAGACATAGTACTGGTCGTTGCTGATAAAGAGCAGGCTGAGCCAAGAATCAAAGGCATAAACTGGCACGATAAACAGGATGCGGATGATGTAGCGCTGCTCGTTGGGGACAGTGTAGGATCGAAGGTGAGTATAGATCTGAAAATACATAAAAAAAAGAATATGAAAACATTAGTAAACAAGAAAAATGCTAATACCCTGATGAGACTCATTTAATATAGTTATGAATTAAACAACAAGGAAACTTTATTTCTGATCATAATGTATGAGATTAAAACAGACAATTGCATACTGTAGCCTGTACTGACTGCTCTGTGCATGTTAAGATCTGTCCATATGAAACACAGCAGTGAGGTTAACTAAAATAAAGAGGGATCACCCAACTCCCATTTTAATCACACCCAAAACATTCCAGTTTTAAACCTAGTGGCCACACCTTATATTGTACAGCTATAACTTCACCTACAGAAGCTGACGATATAATCAGGAAAGTAAAGTTCTGAGCTGATGAAAAGGTTTTAACCTTTACCTTTTAAATACACGCACATAAATATGTATACATATAGACACACACACACACAACTCCTACAAATCCCCCCATATGGCCTCCATAAAAGGTGATATGGTGCAAATGACAACATTTATTTGAATACACACAGCATATGGCAGACAATCTAACTATCATTCTTTTTAGTGACCTTGAGTATTACACATAAGGCTTAATTATTTGTTGGGCAGTAACGATTAATGTGTTCGTACTGAACCGTCACAGTCCGGTGCACGCAGTATATACGTAATGTGGAATAATTCACATAATGTGCGTGAGTTGCATCGGAAAGCGTTGCCTTTTTTCCGTGAGTTTAGCATAACAAGCTAATTGTTGTGTGAGTAAATCATAGTATGGTGAGAGCAAAAATAAAATGAGGCGCTGGAAGACCTGTCTGCGAGTTCCAGGTCACCTACAAACAGCAACGCAGAGAGAGTTGTGTATAAGAAAAGGACGGGGTGTTGCCGTTGCTCCATCATTGAAGGGTATGAGAATGGAAACATATTCATGTGTAACAGGCATTCAATGACAACCAGACATTCTGATCACCGGGATGGTAAATGTTTTGGTGCTTTGAATGTTTAAATATTCAAGGTGAAACTGATTGAAACACTCCTCCATAGCACTGAACATTCTGTATGTCTGTAGAGAGCGATATGTTTTAAAGTAGCTACAGTTAAACTGCACCTCTTAGGTAATGCTGGCAGATGACGAAAGGTTGGCTAATCTCACCAATGTTAACAAATCAAAAACAAAGCTGTTGCAACATAAAGCTGAAGGGAAACCGCTATAACCCGACTACACCTCAGATCCAACAACAATTTGAAATATAAATCCATCAATTCTCTTTAATATAGTAAATCTAATTTATCCGTCCAAAACTGAATTCATATCTGACTAATTCTCATAGGATCTCTTCAGCTAAACAATTAGCATATTCAATAGGGAAACCTGTTAAATTGTTCTGCAGTATCATTGTCCCTCTGCAGACTAGAAAGCAGCGCTTATTACAGACCTAAACGTATTAGGGAATATTATTGTGATGCCACAGACTTGGCAATCATTTTCTAATAATGACTGATGACTCATTCTTCATAAAGAAACCATTTGAAAAAAAAACACTAACCAACTAAAATTTCCCAGCAAACCAAGATGCTTACAACCCATTAGTTAACTAATTGAGTATGAGGAGGAAATCCAAGTAAAAACATCAAGCTCACACTGATGACTGATAAATCGCTAAAGGGAAAGAAAACAAACACAGCATCACGACAATATCCATGTGTAACCTCATCAGAAAATCAACAGATTACTGAAACAATTAGTCAATTAAATTGTCTAGTTTATTGACAGAAAATAACCTATTCTAATAATAGATTGATCATACGAGTTGTTTTTTCAAGCAAAAGTGCCCAACATTCTCTGGTTTCTCAAACCTGATGATTTCCTGCCTTTCTTTCTCTTGAGTTATTATACACTGAATATGTTTAGGTTTTGGACTGTTGGCAGGGTAAAACAAGAAATATGAAGACATCAGCTCGGGCTTTGATTCAAATTGCTTATTTTGTTTGACCAACAGTAAAAAAAAATAAAAAAATAAAAATAATATATATTTAGATTACAATCATAAAGAAAAGCAGCAAATCATCACATTTGAGATTTTTTTTACTTGAAATGTTACATTTAAAAAATCATTTATCAAAACAGTGGCCAATTAATTCAGTCTATCCACTAATTGATTAATCATTTAAAATCAACTAACAATTGCATCTCTACAGTAATTTAACACAAACCTAAGCTCGCTTACTGAATGATACTATCTTGAAATTAGTTCGTGCTGCTTTAATTTAAAATCTACCATCAGTGGGTGTGAACATTCTTAATTCTAAAAACCTCCATTTGTAGAAACAAGCTAAACAACTTCCAGAGTCTCACTCTGCTCGACGCATACAGCTTGATTAAATGCCCATTAGAGGCTGCACATTAAAGCCTGATTACTGTGAGGGTGTGGGTGTGATGCATTTGGCCATCTCTACATGTGAAGTGAAGCAGACTGTAGACTGATGTCCTCCATTTGCCTAAAAAGCCAGAAAAGCCAACTCTGTCCTTCCTGACTCCATAAAGCTGACCTGTCAGTAATGCATAGTAGTATGCTGGATAATTCAAGCCAAGCTCAGATGTATTTCTGCATCGTCGGCCCTGACAGCAGAGATAGAGGGACCACAATTTTTTAACACATATATAGCTCTAACAGAAGTGATTGTACTTACTTTTACTTAATGTAGGAGACATGACTCAGCCATACAGCGCACGGTAGGAGTAGTGCGCTGCTCTTAATCCCGAATGCTTCAAGTTGCAAAGGGACCAATAAGCCCACCAAGAAAAAAATGAGCCACACTCCAACGATAACCAGCCCGAAAAGCATTGGCAGCTTTACAGCAAAGGGGATCTAAGGTCATTGTCTTTCCATGTTTAGTATTCAGAATGTGAGTTTAGGAGTCTATAGCAATCCTCTGGAGCCAAGTCAGATGAAACACCACCAGCATTGCAACACAAGTCCTGCAGATCATTTTATTCTCCCCGTGTGACCGAAGGGATGCCTGTTGCGAATCCGTTTCTCGAACTCCATTCTCCCTGCAGTACGCTCGCTATTTATTTGTTCAATTAAAATGTCTTGTGGCAAGTGTTTGGCCAAACAAGTACTATATTAAAAACGATAGAAACCAATTTGCTGGATATTGAGCCACAAATCCCTAAACACGGATTGTTTTCGTACTCACAGGAAGCAACATGTTGATGCTGTGTGAGGATACATAGCTTAGAAAAGTTACCAAAAGAATAACAACTCTTTTATTAATCGCACTAAAACACAGACAGTTATGAGTGTATATGTGTTGACATAAAGACGATCCAGGCGTATGACTTGGATGGATGTATACTCAATATAAGGGTTATACAATCATCGACTAAAACTGGGCACTATAACCGCTGCACACCATTAAAATCAAAGCGAGCAAGAAAACAACACCCTCAGCCTTTAGAAGCTGTAAATGTTATCTCAATATCAATTGATTTCCCTGCTGATAATACACTGCACCCTACTGCTCTCTACCAATGATGAAGCCGTAATGATAAGCCATCATCTGCGCACAGTGGGTAACTCACCCACACAAAGCCATTTATTCTCCCTGATCTTTCCCCCAACATACAGAGAGCTTGCTGCGTATTGTCCTTTAAATCAGCTAAAGCATTTACTGCCATTTTTAATCTCATAGTCAACTTTAAAATCTAGCAAAAATATTTCCACAATGCAGTGAGGAAGTGCAAGCACAAAGTAGAAAGAGCAACACCTGTCGGGAATACTTTATGACTAGATAAGACAAAGTGCCAGGGTGAGTATGAAAATGAGCGGTGCGAGCTGAAACACTGAACTCACAACACTGCGTGTTAGGTAATAATCCTTTGTGGATATAAGAATTTGTTTCTGTCCTCTGGCAAGGGAGGAGCAATGTGTCACACAGCAACTATCTGTGATTCCATTTACACCAGTGAGTGTGCAATGCTTTGAGGCTGTCGGTTATTTAATCACTAGTGTGATGTGGTGCAGGGATTTTCTTACAAGCTTTAGAAATATTCTTGACTGTGACTTTTGTGAAACGGCACAAACTCACCTGGTGGCATGTTATGAGCAAGGCGGTCCAGACGAATATCCCCGAGAGGGCCTGTGCAGCCAGCGTGTTTAAAAACATCTGGTCTTCGATGATTGTCCCGTTGCTTGTTCGAATAATGGTCATATTGGAGATGTGGGACTTGTCTGGGAGGATTGGTGCAGCCAGGTGAACAATAGAATTATTTTCGGTTGATGGATCCATTGACTTCAAAGTAATGTTCATCTGAAAAAGAAGCGGGGGGGAAAAAAAACAGAAACACACACTTAGTCAGTGTAAGACTTACAGGTAACATGTAGTAATATATCCCATGTGGGTTTGACTGAATAATGCTCAATTATTTCATTATTTCTGTGAACACAACAAATCCTAGATTGTATTGCTGTTATACTAACACAATGAAATAATTAGGAAAATAAACTAGATGCAGGTGAAACACTGCATTACTGTTGTTTAAATGATCATCGCCTTGATATGTCTTCTTTACAGTCAACAAACAGCTCACCTTGTCCCGGGGGAGGGTGGAATCAGCTTTATCCCGTTTAGATGGCAGGCTACGGTCCACAAATCAATTATAGGATCAACATGGGGAATAAACTCCTTTTAGAATAGACAACCGACCTAATTTGCTGCCATTCACAGACGCCCCGCCGACTTTATCAAAGACGGGTTCAACCAGACTGGACTTCCTTGTTTGAAACAGGTGCCTTACCTGGATCGAAGTCCACAAAACTCTGCGAGTTAAATCACGAACAGAAAACAAACTCAAAGCAAATAAAACTGAGCGTTTGCTGTGTGAAATCTGTAGAAAAGACTGATTTGCGGTGTAAACGACGAGGATTTAAATAGTTCCTGAAGTGACGAGTCGGAGGCGCAGTGGAGATAAACAGGTTGGGCACAGGTGAACTGGTCACGTGTCCGCAGCTCCAGGTGTGTCGTCATCACGTTGCCTTTTTCTATGACAGATTACGTCTCAACCTGCCTTCACAACAAACAAGAGACAGTAATTAGTTTTGGGGAAATTAGGGAACTTTGTTTCCCTCTGATTCACTTTGTAAATGTTTTTTGTACTTTTGTTTTTATTTTATTGTGTAATTGTCTTTTAATCTGCTTGTATGCTCTCTCTCTCTCTCTCTCTCTCTCTCTCTATATATATATATATATATATATCTGTTCTGTATGCTTTGCGTTTGTTTACTTAATTCATTATATTACATTACATTACAGTCATTTAGCAGACGCTTTTATCCAAAGCGACTTACAATAAGTGTATTCAACATAGGTATTCAAGAGAACTACTAGTCACCAGAAGTCATAAGTGCATCTCCTTTCTTTTATATATAACACTTTTGTCAATAAAAAAATTACGTTGCAGCCCAGGGTAAAGTGTGATTAAGTGTCATTACAATATTCCATATAAAATATTTGAATTACCATTTAATTACATATGAGCTATCGCAATTCAATACAATAATAGAAAAGCAGGCACAAAGTTGAATAAGCACCTCTCGAACAGAATCATACATGGACTATAAGATTGATAATAGGCATATGTTTGCAGGTTATACTGTATATCCATGTTTTAATACTTTGATATTATAAAAAAGTGTGAGACATAAATTCATCTTTACAATGTTAAGGCCCTTATCACAACCTGTCATAATTAATCACACATATGACTCCAAATGACTCTCACATACTACAGATTCCTTGTATCTATTATATCTTACACATTTCTAATGATGCTAAATCAATAGTCATCACAGACCATGAATCCTAAACACTAGTTCAACTCATTGCTCTGTACTTTTTGGCATGATCTGCAAAAAACACTGCAAGTAAAAAATGCATTGCTTTGAAATGTGTTGAAAATCACTCCAAATTCATGTTTAACTGTATTTTAGCCAGTAAAACACAGCTGTAAATGATACGATAACAAAAGGTTAGACAGGGCATAGCACAATTTTCCAGTTTGATGGGAATATTTGTGATGCTTAAAATATTAATCCAGTGCAAGGCCTAAAGTATCCTTCACTAGAGCTGAAGTGACTGAGTAACATTATTGTCAAAGACAGAAAAAAGACAAGTTTTAAAAGTGGTGTATTAAGCTTTATTTCTAAATTGTCTTATTGAAACAATTTAGAATATTTGCATACTAAAAAACAAAATATCAAACAGCATGAAGTATAACAAACAAAGGGATTAAGGTCAATATGTATTTAATACAGTAAACTATAACTTAATCAAGGGACATTTTTCTGTTTTTGAGAGCACAGTGGCTTGCAGAAAATCCTTCTTACAACCAGATAAACACTAAAATATTTTCAAAGAAAATTCACTGGTTCAACAAATCAAAAAGATCAGAGTCAATCAAATTGGATATATACATTTCTTTCTTGCACAAGTATCAGCTTTTATTTTGTCTTCAAATCACAGACTGGTATTTAGTAAATAGTAAAGTCCTTTCAGTATCAAAAAGCACAGAAGAAAAATAGGACATTGGGGGCATCCAGAAGGCCTGTATTCAGCCAGCCTTCAGGCTTTGTGTCCATTATGTTGACTCTTTACCAGACTTGACAACTTTTGATGATCTCTTTCATTTGTTTTATTGCATCTATGGAGGAATCCTTGAGTGCCAGACCCATTAAGACAGGCCTGTTGCCGGCTTCTTGTGAGACAAAAGTTGCCAGGTTTTTGGCACAAACATGTGTCAGTGGCTGAAAAGAGAAACACAAATCAGGTGTTAGATTATTACACGTATAAATGCTTTGATTTAGCATGTTTATATCAGAAGAAAAAAAATGATTAAAAATGAATGACTTCTACAATCCTTAAACTGATAAAATAAGGAAATTACGCCTGTAGCTCCTTACTGGCACAGACAACTTATCCATTTACTCTATGGCTGTTATCATAGGCATCAATAATCTTATTTTCTATTTAACATATCTTCAAACACTGAGGTTTTATAGATATCAGCTCACTTTCCAAATCATTCCCACTGTGCGAAGTTTGACATGAAAAAAACCCAAAAAAACTTTTCCAATCACATTCTGTGCTGCTGCCATCGCCTACGTGGTAAATAGTTATAACTCGCATTCACTGTCATGCAGCATTATTGATTGGGCTATATTCCACACACATAATGAGAAAAGTAATTTCTTTCTATGAAGTTCCCCCAAAGTAAGCAGCGTTTGCACGTCTCTCAATATGACTTACAATATGATTCTATTTTAATGAAACCCCTGATGTGGTTGTCGCAGGTTTTCTGGCTGCTGTGAAATCCAGTAAACTTGCCAATAACAGAGGTAAAGACTCGGCTGTTGACTTAAAGCTTAATTTCATTACATAACATTCAATCATGATCATTCTTACAGTCAGTGTGGCTGTGCTTCAACACTATGCTTGGCTCCCTGAGTCAAAAACCCCAAACTTTACAAGGTCTTAAAAAAGAAAAAAGACTGCACTGTCAACTCCACAAGCAAACATAATTATACTCCATTTCTCTATGATGATCCATATCTAGCACTGAATGCAAGTTAAAAATGACATGCTAATGCAGGGCTGAAATAGGTTGCATTGTGCAAGCTTTAACAGACCACTGAACTCCATGCCTCCTTCCCAGCCGGCCACAGCAATTCATAACCAATTTTATCTGCCCTTTCACTGCATGAAATGAGTTACCCTGTGTGGCTACAAGTCTGTCTGATGTCCTGTGAGCAAGTCTATAGCACACTGATACAATATTTATCAGAACAATTTCATCCAGCGTACCTCATCTTTGCCCAGCAGTACTTTAGTGGCGAACGCTGGGGTGCTGATATCATTAGATCTGGAGTCAGGTGTGACAGATATCAATGTCCCCATTTTTCCGTACTGGTGAGAACTATGAATATGTAATTGCTGAACTCTGTACAGACGACCTGTGTTGAAATTCCATTGACTTCTTTCTCCGTCTGTCTCGATCTGATGACGGCCTCAGTAGACGACATTTTGTCGATCCTGGGGAAGTAAAAGAAACAGGAAATGGTACATGACAATAATTCTCAGTGCTGCTTATCTTATTTTCAATTATAGCAATAAAATGTCAGAAAATAGTGTAAAATGGCCATCACAATTTCCCAGAGCCCAAGGTCACAACCAAAATCCTAAAAATGTACTATCATAACAGTTTACTACCATACATGACAAAGAAAAGCATCAAAACCACAAATTTGAGAGGGTGGTGCAGCAAATGTATTTTTGCTTGCCAAATAATTTACTGTCAAACGACTTATAAGAAATGAACAAATCATTTCAGTTCTAGAATAACAACATACACATTTGTTTTCTGTGGAGCTACGGAAGTAATAACATTCATCTGTTATTACATTTAATGGGTAAGGTCTGTCATGTTTATGATGCCACTGACAATGACAATTGTGTTATGATGACAGAGAAGTTAATCATTTATTCAACATGTATAGTCAATATGCACTTTGCTCTTCCTGTCATTTGTATGGATATGGTCATATACTGCAGAAATGTATGCAATAGAGATTGATTGTGTTGGACTGATAGCCCACTTGTTTTCAGTACGTCTCTCCTTCCCCTTTCATGTATTATTATATGCCTTCCAGTAAAATATGTGCATATAACGTTACTGCATGAGTGCAGCGTAAATCAGGTTACCTCCAGTGATACATCTATTCATGTAAGGGACTGCTCTATGTAACGTCATTCATACAGTACCAGTCAAAAGTTTGGACACACCTTCTCATTCAATGTTTTTTCTTTATTTTTTTCTACATTGTAGATTAATATTGAAGACATCCAAACTATGAAGGAACACGTATGGAATTATGTGGTAGTATTTTCAATGACTCTGGGTTGATTAAACAGAAGCTCACACAGCGTTTTCACACATCAGAGTATTTCATAAAGAGTTTCTCTTTAAGTTTCTGTTAAATAACAAGACAAACATATACAGTACCAGTCAAAGGTTTGGACACACCTTCTCATTCAATGCTTTTTCTTTATTTTTATTTTTTTCTACATTGTAGATTAATATTGAAGACATCCAAACTATGAAGGAACACATATGGAATTATGTGGTAACCAAACAAATGCTCAACAAACCAGAATATGTTTTATATTTTAGACTCTTCAAAGTAGTTGAATGAGAAGGTGTGTCCAAACCTTTGACTGGCACTGTATAGGCTATTGTGCATTAATGCAATGCATTGCACATTAAACTCTCTTTTTTGCAAAATATGTCGAAATAATATATGAGTCAAACAAATGATATTAGGGGTTACAGACTCATTGCACATGGTTAGCAGCTGAGAACAGAAAGCAAACGACAGAAGTATAATGTCCATATAACAAAGTGAAAGAAAAGCCAATGCTCAGTGTTGTCATGCCATGCAGAAGCTAACGTTAGCTGTTAGCTCCAGGTGACATCTTCCTTAGCTGACATTATAATGAACAGCTTTTTCAGCGTCTGTGTAAAATAAAATACAAATCCTCACTCTGTCTCTCCGTCTGTGGAAAGAGGAAAGCTCCTTCTGCCCTGAAACGCTTCACTTTGAGCGACTTCTGTGTCGCTCTGTGTCGCTCTGTTCTTCAGCTACAACAAGCGTGCGTCTGTAGAGCGTAAAGGAAATCTTTGCGTGATGACGTAGGCTGGAGTGACGCCTCACTTCCGGGTTATGTTCTGTTCAGTATAAAACACATTTAGGATGATTTATGAGGACCTTCATCACGAAAAGATTAAACTTGACGTCTTTGACTGTTGAATAAAATCATGTCAGTTAGACTATTTGTTTCTATGATTTATAGAACTATGATTTTCTTGATTGATTAAAGATCTTTGTTATTGCAATTATATCACACTAATATCTCTTTTTGTAGGAGCATCCATGGTAATTAAATGAAAAACAATTAATATGGAGGTCTGTCCATTTTAATGCATGATCATAAGAACAACTGTGGGTAAATAGTATCTCAGAACAAAATATATCTGTTGCGGTAGATTTGCTCATGGTATTTCTCATTATTGTTTTCTGTCATTGGCACTGTCCTCACAATAAACCTTCCTTACAGGTTCACCACAACTACAGTAAAACATTTTTTTTAAATAAAATTGTTGTGTTTTTGCCTGCAGATTGCCAGAGACTTGGAGATTAACAGATTTAAGTGCACTTTAAGTGTCTCTTTTTTTTCTCACAAGGTATATTCGAGGTTCCAGCATTGTTCACAATGCACACTTATACCTAAAGTTATAATTCAAACAGTCTCAAGGTTGCGCAGATGCATTACTAGTCAGTATTAGGCATGACAAGTACGGTAAGTGTTTTAAGTAGTAAGGTTTTAGCAAAGATGCATATGATTCCCTGTTTTTGAATCTCCTTTCACCGCGGAGGCGTAAGAGCAAAGCAAAGTTTTCTTCACTAATTCAAGGTAATACAGTGCGAGTCATTTATATACAAATAGTTATTTTGTGGGTGAAGTATTCTTTTAATCGGCTTATTGATTTTCCTATAAATTACTGTGATGAAGTGAGGATGATTCAACTGAACTTTAATTAACTATTATCAAGAGCGAATGTCTTTATGTTTAAAATTTAAGCCGATCCTCTGCCCTGGTACATTTCAATCAATATTAAATAACAGAAACAAATCTTCCAAAGCAAGAAACCACAGAGGCAGGATGTTTTCTAATTAACTGTCAATGGAGCTTTAATTTTTAGGAGCTGATAAAGTCTTTTTCTCTTTTCTTTTTAATTAAACAGGGCAATAGATGGAGAGAACAAGAGAAAGTGTTTTGATTGCTTGAATCTGGTGGTTAATACTTTTATGATACAAATGAATGGAGGTATAAATAGCCCATAAATTGTTAAAATTTTTGCACATGCGTTGAGAAAACCAACTGAAAAACTGTTTTAGCCCAGAGGTGGTATTGACCTGACATTTAAACTGCATTAAAATGCTGTGTGTAGGCTCTGCAAGAATAATTTAGTAGGACCTTTACATTTTGGCTACATTTGCCAACCATAGCAGTCACATCTGCATTTACCGCTACAGGGGAGGCGAGCGGTGCAGGAATTTTCACTGTTAGAAAAAGTGCTTGCGTGACCTTTTTTTTTCAGGTGGATGTGAGGCCCCACTGAAGTCTACAAGTGCTGCATCAGGCTGACTGATCCAAAAGGAGCCATCCCCACGAACATGACACACTCACAATGTCAAATAGAGCCGGCTCAGCAAAATTGTTATGCACTCTGAGTAGGCAGCAGTAGGTATGAAATTGGTTGGACCGCTCCCTATACTCCCTGGCTGACCATCTGTGTCCTTGACTGATCAGTTTGATCCAAACAAAATTATAATGCACAGATCAATATGCAACATTTTAGCATTTCTTGTGTGAGGCACTGTCACAAAATCTGTCATAGTATGTTCATGTGAACTAGCAGTGCACACATTTTTTTTTTTGAAAGGCCAAAGTGAGGTAATGAAGATGTTTAATAAATGATGACATTTTGGAATGAATATGCATTACTTGCAATGAATATGCATGACTATGACAAAAAGCCAGTTAATCATTCTTGAGAATACAAAACCCCCAAAACAAATCATAGACTTTATATAAGAGGTAGACGTAGGCACAGTGACGTCACCTATTGGTTTATAGCGATTGAGACCATGAACTCATATTTCCGCCTGATACAAACAGACAAACAGCAACATGTCCCCCCTTGAAAACTTTTCATACATCTTAATTTAAAACACAGCTGAACAGTTCCATAAAAGCTACATGACATATTCATTTTGTTTGTTTTAGTTTAATCAAATGTCCTCAAGGCCCTTGCTGTTTATTAACATCAGCTATGGAATAAAAACACAGATATACCGTTGTTTTTCCTAAGTTTTCCATATCATTGCTTCTGGTTGAATTGAGTTGCCAAATTCAAAAATGGCAATTGCTGTTCAGGAACATAGAAAAAATGCTCATAGCAGGTTATCCAGTGAGTTATGAGAAGATTTTTTTTCTCATTACTCATTCCATGTAATATTTCTTTGTGAATTACTAAGGACTTGCTTTGCATAATTAATAGTAGACTCACAGTAATGGTTATAGTGGCTGTTTCAGGGTAACGAGGGTCCTTGAGCTGTTTCTAATTATTTTTATTTGATTCATATGGAGATATAAAGGTTGTGAAGTATTAGTGAATGATTTTCACAACATAGACATAGTATTCTTCCTACTTCCACTACTCTGCTTGCTGCCTCAAACTTTTCCAACTCATCTGACATGTTTACAATAGTAGCCTTAAAGCTACAGTTAATGATTTGAAGGTAATTTTTGGATTACACGTCAAAGGAAGGAAGGAGTTTAATGTAGGTGTCGGGTATGTAAATTGGTGTGAAATCATAGAGGACAGTTCGACATATCAAATTTAGGTACCAGGTGCTTCTTTAAAGTGTCTTGGAAGACATTATGTTGTTTCATGATCTTTCTTTGGGCTATAACATTGTAAAAAGACCAACTGTATCCCGAAAGTCAATTTTTATCGTCACACAGAGAAACAGAAAGGTTGAATGTCACACATTTCAAAAAGAGTTTTCTTTTTCTCTATCTGTCTCAGACACAGACCCTCTGTGGCAAGATGTCCTCCCAGATGAAAATATCGTATTTGCTGGATGAGCCAGCTCCCATCACCACCCTGCATTTCGTCTTAACATTCAAATTTGCTGCTTTTGTTTATCTCTTTGTGTTTCTTTGGTACGCACTGAATACATATCATGCAGGCTCATTGTTCTCTGTTTACTCCTTTTGAATAATAACTAACTCAATATTCGGTCATCGGTGAAATATTTTCCTCACACCTGCTTTGTAAAATCACATAAGCTCATATGGTGGATGGAGGCAAAAAGGCAACTTCATGCCTCAGTACATTCCACATAGACAATTATTACCCTTGTGGCCACTAGAGTGCTGTGCTGTATTACAGATAGAGCTCTAAAGCGACTTTAGCATGACATTTGAAAGTTGCACTCATGCCTCGTGGGGTTAACCCCTGGGGTTAGTAACCAGTAAGTGTTTTAAAAAAACTGACAAGGAAAAAACAGAGGGCAAAATACAACATGTTCAGGGCATTTGTTAGAAAGCCTTAGCAAACTGTTATTTTCCTTTTCTGCATCCAGACCACCCAATTACAATAGTGTTATTCTATAGTACAACAATTTGTAATTATGGTCATCTTCTACATCTACTACAATAGCACAAGAAGCTTTAATAATAATATATTATTACTGCTTATTGTGCTATTGTATCACCATCATTTTGTGGGACAGGAATCAATAACCAACAATGATTATGTCACCAACAGAGGTTTCTGAATTTGAAATAGCAGTTTTGCACTCTGCAAAAAATAAATCTCAAATCTTTAGATGTCTGTTGAAATAACATGCTTGAGAAGTCTTTGATCTACTTTCCATGCATTTTCAACTTCTCAACAGTGTTACATTACATTACATTACAGTCATTTAGCAGACGCTTTTATCCAAAGCGACTTACAGTCAGTAGTATATTACATATCATTCACCCATTCACACACTGATGACAGGCTACCATCAAGGTGCCACCATCAGACTGTAACTAACATTCATGCAACATCCAGTCCACACCGATGGCAAGCCTTCGGGAGCAACTTGGGGTTAAGTGTCTTGCCCAAGGACACATCGACTGCCGAAGCCGGGTATCGAACCACCGGCCCTCTGATTGGAGAACTACCTTGCTCTCCACTACGCCACAGCCACGCACGTGTTGAGAAATGCAAGACATTCTCAAGCCCCAAAAGCCCTTTTATTCCATTATATTGCACCAAAGAGGTTTATAGTTTCTTATCTTTCACAAACCATGTTTATTTTGTTTGTCTGCTGGTTTGAAAGGGTTGTGACTGACAGAGGGTAGATTGAAATATTTTGGAGATGAAAACAGAAATCAGAGAGGCAGCAAAGACACATCCTGCTCTGTCTCATCTCAGCTCTTCTCAGCGTTCCAGAAATGCACACATGAAATCATGACTGCAACACCTTTCACAGTTTTAATGTTTGAATGCTTTGTTAAATGACTCTGTGCTCCTCAAATCATAACACACCAACGCAGAGACATAAGAACATAAGGTCATGAATTCCATATGAGTATAGAAAAAAGATTTCTAACAGCAGCATGAGAACATTAATCATGACTGATTTAAGTGCCTTTGTAATGTTGATGTCCATCGATAGCATACAGGAGTCAGACATTTCTTTCTTTCATTTTCTTGCCTTGTCTCCAGTGTAGATGAAGAGCCTCCACTCTACTTGTCAAATTAAAGAACAAGTCGTCAGCTTGTGAAAGTTTCCCCAAAAGCTGATACAGAGGCAGTTATTAATACCTGAAGGTATATTCAAGGTGATACTTTGGAAGAAACAAACACAGCATGCTGAGGTAATCTGTTAATACAACTATGATCCAATATGGCTATAATAACGTAAATTCTAGCTGAACATTTGTTACAAACATGTTTGAAATCTTTGAAATTTTTTTTTTTTTTAGATGTTTCTTTTGTGTTTATTAAATACCTTTGTATAGTAGAGATTTTCCTGTTATCTCAATGATAAAAAAATAAGAATAACAATAAGATAATAATATCAATGTAAACATTTTTTAAAATCTCCATTTCAATTCAGTTTACATATGTGTATAATATATAAATATCCACATTGAAGGGGAGGGCAGAATATAGCCATAGACCAGAGTGGAGGTGGGAACAATGTGCACTATTCATATTTCCGTCATGTTGAAAGTGAAACCTTGTCCTTTGGTTGAAAGTTTCAAGGTGTTATATAAATGATAACCCTTCAGCAACTTCAGATTGCTCAGTATTCACCTCAACAGTGAATTCATACTTGTCCTTGTTTGTCGATTACATCCTTGGTAGTTTCCTCTGCAACATTCTGCTCATGCTTGTACTTTTGTAATGAAAAGACCCTATCCTCATCTTTTCAGCAAGAACATTTGAATAATTAGCAGCAGAGAAGACTTGATTTAAGCAAATTGTTCTCATCTCAGGGGTACTTTATATATTAAGTGCTTCACATTTTCGTTGTTCTCACACATTAAGCGGATGTATTTGGTTCTCAATCTTGTATTTGTCATCATTAATCATTACTAACGACCTTCATTAGGTGCTAACTTAGTTTACTATGCATGTTTGCTGTGCAGACTGAGGGCCAGACTTGGCCAATTATGAAAATATAATAGTTATACAAGATGGAATTAATGTCATCGGAGTGTGGGGATATTGATGGGTTTCACCAACACCGTCTAAATAGTTGAGCATATTTGGTTGATGAGTTCATTAACGATAATCAGTTTCAACCGCCTCTTGACATATTCATGTAAATGAAACATAAGTAGCGTGCCCTTTAGTGTTCAACGTATCACCTGACAACGTATCACCTGACTAATTCAAATAATTTGTTAATTTGTGCCACTGATTATCTGCCTGGTCTGTGATGCAGCACCTCATTAGCTCAGGATAGCCAGAAGGCATTCATAGCAGTCTAGCTGAGAAATTACATATTCCAAACTAATATTGATATTCAGCAGCATGTTGTACCGAAATATAATTCCTAATTGAATTATTAAATGTACACTGAAACATATTTGGAACCTCAGTACTCTTCTTAAATGAAAATGGTGAAGCTTTGTAGTCAAATTCAGGGTATAATAAGTACATCCAATGTATTTTCACAGATGGTAATGGGGAAGAGTTATTTTTTCCTTGAAGCCTCGGGAAATGGACTCAAATAGCATCCATTTGTTTTCTACACTGTCGCTGACTATCCCAAGGAGAATTCACACAACACCTTCAAACTCCATTGATACCAGACGGCACGTCCTGGAAAAACAGTATGCAAACAATGGAGAACATCTTTCAGATCATGTCTGGAATTTAAAAAACAAACTCTGCTTGTGAGAATGTGCGTACTGCAAACTCTCTATAACTGGCATCAGGGCAACGTTCTTAACAGTTTGCATGATAAGTTGTTTTTCGTGCTTCCTACAAATGACATGATAAGCTTTCAGTGCGACTGTGCAAGCCCCTGCAATGCATAGCCTATTTAGAGAACAACATTACTTGGTTAGGTTTAGGAAAAGATTGTGGTAACATGACAAATAAGTGCATGTTGTCTTCTGGTTTCACTCAGGACACAAACAGCAGTTGCCTGGTTGTAAGTCTTTGTTTGTTTGACCCACCCATCTACCCCAACCTTACCTGACTCGCCAGGTGGTTTGTTACACAGAACCATGTGTGAAGCAGTCATTGAAAACTGTTTCAAAACTTTCACCAAATACTTGGCAGGTGTTTGGATAAACCATCAAACTCTTGCCGTAAACCAGTCTGGAGAAGGGCGTAAACGTCGATCGGAAAAAAGCCCTTAATGTTGTTCTTTACTCTTCTTTCAATGATGAAATACTCTATAGTTATAACATAGCTGATGCTATTGCAGCATATACTCTAACCTCTTCAGGAACCGCCACTGTTGTTTAGAACGAACCGTCGCCTCTCCATAGACTCAATTGATATTCTAATCAAATGATTAAATAATTGTACAAGTTAAAATAAATCACATCCACTGAGATTTATTTACTAAATTATCTGTGGTCATGTTTCATAGATTCCAAAGGTTATTTTCTGATTTATAACTAAAGTGACAAAATACTGCAGCAGGATGACTTCCAACAGCGCTCAGGGTAATAATGTACATTAAGTAATTGCTTTCAATTAAAGGTGCATGCCGATGTAAATACAACTGGTCAATCCAGTAGTTTGTTAAGATTGGAGCAAGTCCAATGAATGTAAGTGTTTGTGAAAACATACCTTTGTGAAGAATAAAATTCAAAGCTCTGGTTCTAGGCAATATTAAACTGTATGTAAAATAATGCCAAATAAATAACTTAAAATATTCCAATATAACATCAATTAATAGTGCTTTTTGTAAATCCAAATAACCAGGCCCTCACTCTCCTACATAGGAGCCAGACACCCAAAGTGAAAGAGACTCTCTGTGGCCTTTTTTGGTCTTTTTCCACTCCTTTTCGTCTCTTTTTGTTTGGATTTACTTGAGTGCTAAACACATCCACATCTCTCTCAGATTCTGAGTCCAAATAAATGTGGAGATACTTTCTGTTTCACATGGAGGCTCGACAATGTAGAACGCCCCCTTTAAAAAATAACATTTCTTTATTATATTTAGAAAGAACTTTTGGCTCTTGCACCAATGTTACACAGGTGTTTATTATATATATATTTATAGTTTTTGTAAAAAATATTTTAGAATCTGGACAATTAAAGAGCTATGTGCGTTGATTCATGTACTGAGACACCAGGCGGACTCAAAGAAACTCACTCTGGAGCAGTACTAAGGTGACTACATATTTAATGACTTGGTAGCTGAGACATTTTCAACTCTCCAAAGACGTAATAAGGAGCTTTAAATTGTGGAGTGATGTGAAACTCTCTACTTTCGCCTCTGACACTAGAAGGGATAATTCTCTGTGATAAATTCACTGAACACCCTGGAAACAAACAAAAAAAAAAAAAAGATTTAGTCAGGTTAATTAAGTTCATAATACAAGATATTGTATCTTGTGAGATCTCTAACATTCAGGCGGGGGAAGTGGTGGTATTTTATGTTGGATCAAAACTTACATGATATGCATATTTTAGAGAGCTGAAAGTTCTTGTGCACTTGTGCATTACAATTGAGAGGCAATTCACATCTGAATACTTCATGTGACGACGTGTTCCCATTTGTGAGTCCGCTGTATTTGGCTCGATGCAGCCTGAAGGTTCATTCACTATGAGTTGAAACAATCAATGAATAAAACAACACATGTGGCTTCTGTGAGAATAGGGGCTCTTAATTTGTCTTGCCTAGATCCGCCTGTGCACAGCACTCAGTATTCCAGTATCAGTATTGCTACCTGGGAGGAGGCTTGTCACAGGGAGCTATGTTGTCTGCTGCCTGTCTTTGTGTATGACGGGAGAGCAAGTGAGGAATGTTGTCAGCAGACAAAGAAACCTTTTAATCACAGATGTGGTCTCAATAGAGAGCCTTGGCAGCGGGTTCATAATGTTTGGGTCCCTGCAGGTCCTCATCTAATATTCCTAAAGGTGGAGAACATTGTGAATAGATTTTGGGCTGAGCAAGGGAAATTAAATCTGTAATCTACAAGCAGTGTCAACAAGCATTCTTCATTTTAGCACAGGCTTTCTTTTGAGAGCTGGTTTCCATCTTTGTAGTTGTTGTGGGTGTGTCAGTGCTGTTGTGTGTCATTTTGCATGATTTATCACCAGCGAGGAGACTGCTCACACACACTGAGAATGGTGTCAGGACTTGACTGAAAAAATGCCAAAGAAAAATGAACTGAAATGGGCTTACTTCTTCAATATGTGACATTTATGCTAATTTGAAATGAAGATCCTCATTTTGAAATACCAGCCTTTGTTACGCCTTTTACATTTTGCACACCATCTTAGATTTTAGGATGCAGTATTCATCTCACCATTGTCGGGTATTCAGTTTGTTGTTTGATGAATACATGAGACCATTTGGGTATTGTTTTTCATCAGACGTAATGGGCACAATATTTTACAGTGACATGGCAATGTCTTTGTGGGCGGACCACCCTAAATTCATTCATCAATCTGGATCTCTGTGTTTGGTGACTGGGTGGCATTTTGTGGAGACTGAGTGCAGGTACGGTGGCATGTCTGTGATTCTGCCTTGGCATTATTTAGAGCAGCAGGAGGCACACTGATACATTCCACACACCTGAGAAAAGGTCACAGAGAAAAATGGAGAATAGCGGCAAATTGCCTCTCCATCCCATTACTGGTCTTTGTTACCACAATATGTTTCCCAGCCTGCCACACTGTAGGGCTGCTGTGAACTGATTTAGGCCGAGAACTTTGACTGTGTTACATTAATCTTGTGTGGGTGTTTTTCACTCGTCAACACAGTTTTACATCCTCGGGGGACTAGGGAATAATCGAAGGATATTATTTATTATCACTTGTTTATTTATTTTATTTTGTGGTTACCTAACATTAAGATTTGACTATATTGTTATTTGTGGGTTTATAATAATTGAAGTGAAACATTTGAATTTAAGTGAAAAAACCTTCCATCTGTTTTGTGCTTGCAGATAAGAAGATGATAAGACATTTTGCAATTGCAAAGATGACTATGTCTTTTCATTAATTCCTGAGGTTTGTCTGTGAATGGCACATTGACATGGCCCTCCCAACATTAACATTTATATTCATCAATATTTAAGACACTGAAAAACTGTGCTGCAGATTAAAGATGCACTTTGTATAAAGGAAAACAATAATTACATAATAAAAATGACTGTTTTGAAATTCTTCCTCCAGTGGAGCTGTTCAGTGGCTCAGATCAGAAGGTAGTACATGTTTGTATTAACTCTCTATATTCTTTGCTATTCTGTTTCTGTATGGACGGTCATCTATTCCTCTAGCTTCTGTAGCTTAATGCAATGTCTCACTGTGCATTTTTTTCAATGGTCTTTCTGTAAAAATGAGGAGTGTTCCCGCTGTTATACTTTCTGCTTTATTTTCAGTTAATTGACTAATTGATAAATAGACAATTTTTACACGTAAATATTAGAAGAAAGGGTTGTTTATGTCTGGAATATATGAATAACACAGACTTGGCTTGCTGTATACATGTGTGATACTAATCATTGAATTTTTTTAATCTACAACATAGGAACATTCTTAATGTGTGCAGGTTCAGCCTGTCTCCTATACAATTACGTTCCCATACATACAACTAAACTGAATTCTCATTTATGTTTTGAGGGAAATGTATTTTCTCCCCGATTACGGTCTGTGTTTTAAAAATAAATTTTGGGATTCAAAACAAAACAACTTGGTTACGTTTAGGTAAAATAAACAGTTCGTAATGTTTATGTTTAGGAAACAAAACCACTTGGTTAAGCTCAGACGACAAAGATGACACAGATCATAGTTTGGCTTGAAATAAGTATGGACATTAAACTTTTAAAGCGCCGTTAAACTAAGTCAATGTTGTGTTTGGTTTCACACGAGACACTTAGAGTATTCTCCTGGGTGAAAGTCCTGTGATTGTCTGATCCACCCATTCCCCCCCGACCTCCTCCCTACGCGGACCTCTGCAGGCTTTGACAAGAAACGTATTGGTGATACATCAAATAAGTCAATACATTATACTCTAAACATCATTGACAATGCAGATTTATTGTATGGAAACATATTGTATGGAGACCAGACTTGCAGGTACATGAGTTAGGTGAATAATTAATGACGCAGTCTTTTTTCTCACAAGATAAAAAGATTTTCCGCTTTAACAAAACACATTTCAACAAGTTATCCATGCCCTCTGGACTCAAGATACTAATATGTTGTATATGCAGCGGTTAATGAAATACAGTTACATGTTTCCACAGGAAGTCTATCCATGAACTTACTGAATAAGCACTAACCCACATTCAAGGTATCCATTAGGATACTTTGATTATTATTTTACTCAACAAATCAAGCTTACCATGAGGTTGATTTTTTTAATTCTCCTTTAAGGCGCCACTAAATCAACAACTGGCAGGAGCATTTCAGAGTGGGAGTATGATAGCAGTCATAATTCACAAAGGCATCAGAGCATCAATGGAGCACTGTGTGCGTTTGTGTGTGTGTGTGCGTTTGTGTGTGTGTGTGTGTGTGTGTGTGTGTGTGTGTGTGTGTGTGTGTGTGTGTGTGTGTGTGTGTGTGTGTGTGTGTTTGTGTGTTTGTGTGTGTGTGTGTGTTTGGAGTTGTAAAGAGTGAGAGGGTGGTGTCTGATGAGGTTAGAGAGGTGTGTACCTCTGTGGCTCTCTGTGGTGTTTGCCTTGGTTTTCAATCTCTCCCAGCAAAGCCTCAAATGTTCAAGGCTGTGTTTTCTGCAAGTGTCCAGGGCTCGTCAGGCGCACAGAGCAAAAATATGCCATTTTAATGTGCTCACTGAACAGGAACATTGTGTTTGACTTTGGCTGTTCTTATCTGCCCCTTGGTAGTATCCTTCTCACATTCTAATTTGCTTTCCACTGAAAGGCATTTTGTTATTCAATTATTCAAATGAAGACTGCCACAGTATGTGAAATAAACTTAAAGAGAGCGGGTTAAGATTCCTCTTGAGGCAGTAACGGTTGTTCGCTATTTTGAATAAAAATAAATCATTTAAACCAATAGAACTCAATCCAATCCATTCTGTTGTCATGTGGATATTTTTTTATAAATTGAAACATTAAACCCCACATGAAGAACATTTGCCTCAGTATATCACTGTTAAATTAGAGTTGAGGAACGTGATCCAGCTTCTCAGACCCCATAACAATGCACATTGACAAAGTATTTTATTAGATGACGCCATGTCCTATAGAAGCAAAAGTTGAACCAGGTGAAACTTTTTTGCCAGTCGAACGAGTAGGGTGATATGGATGGATTTAAAGTTTCTATGGAAGTTTTAATATGTTTTGCTTTCAAGCCAATTTGTCACTTTTTATACAGATTGTTACTGACACAAAATCAAACTGAACTTTGAGAAGCAATCTTTCAAGCCCCTATGAGGTCAGTATTTGATACCAAAACAATACATTTTAAGTGAAGTCTCATATGATATCTATTCGGAGGACTAGACATTCATTCCTTAGAGGGAACGAATCATTTGGTTCAACAAAAACGTTTGGGTGGCCTGTCACTAACAGGTCGGCTGGGCCAACTGAGTGAGTTTCAGCCCTTTTGTTGAAAATGAAATGACAGACGATCACATCATAGGTACCTCTCTTCAGGTGTTTGAACAGTTACCTGTTGCTGACATTTGGTTCTGTGAAGTTGGATTGTGCAGTGAGCCAAAAACATAAAAGCGCAACAACAAAGCAGACAATTTGACAGGTTACTGCAACATCTGTTCTGAGCAAAAATACCTTTTTTAACCGAGCAGACTGATGACACAATCATGTTGAAGTTATTCAATCTCCATTATTAAAAAGTAAGACTCAACCCCAATCTCCTGGGGGCTTGGATGAAGTAGAGTGTTAAAGATGATGGATGGTTGAATATTCTCTATAAACAGAGTCTGCATTCATGTGCAGAATCTGTAGGCAGTGGGACCAATCACGTTCAAGCAGTGTTTGGTTGAATGCGAGTGGAGAAATTGCAATCTCGATAATCCACCGGCTATCGTCGGATAATAATTGAGCTTTAATTGGTATAAAATAAGCTTTGTTAACTGGCTACTTGTAAACAATCCAGTTGTAGTCGTCCACCCTCAACTCTAGTTTCGCATCTCAAGTTTTTAATCGGACTTAAACAACGAGCAGCGCATTAAAAAGGAAGAACTGGCCTGAAGATCCTCTGGCTACACCGGAACCACAGAAATATAGCTGCTTGCCTTCAGAGGCTTATCCATGGCCATTCGCATAATTGTCATCATCAATGTTCTGTTTGATAGGAGGGTTTTCAATTCTCATCATAATAAAGCCATTGTTCAGCATTACTGTAACAGTGCATTTGATGGGAAATATTACCTTCTAAAGGTCTCTTCTGAATACCGCCAACAAAATGTCTCACCAAAGGCAGAAGCCAAAAATGTCTGTAACTCATTCTTACAACACTTCATCCCCAGGAAGCTGTAGAAAAATGTTAACTTTGTTCCAGCTGAAAGTGAGTTCAGACCCCTGGAGCTCTTCAGCAATTAATTAGAGATTTCTAATGATGGAACCATATTTATGAATAATCCATGCCTCAAACCGCAGGAGTTAGCATAGCCTTGAGGGAGATCAACAAGCAGACTTATTGTAATCATTATCATTCGTATGTCATTTATTTATTTTTGCATACGATGCATATTAACCGTTGCTATCTAATTTACCCTCTGTTGAAATCTGTTTGCATTGGGCTGATTTCAAGTCTCAAGCCACGCATATATAAATAGTTAAGCCAGCAGCTTCTAGTTATTGGCAGAAACTAATCACTGAGGTCTGATTTTCATCATTAGCGTTTACATTTAAAGAAGATGTCAACGATTCTAGCCTCTCAAACCAATGATTGTCAATGAAATTTAAGTAAAATATTAAATAGAACAATCACTACCTTGAACTGGAACTTTTTCACAAATGTTATAGCATCAGGGAGTGTTTTCACATTAACATCATAGGAAGGATTACTGTCGTGGATTAGAGGGGCTGAGTCATGTGTGGGTAGAGCAGGTAAGCAGAAGCAGAAGTGTTGCTATGGTGTTGGACTTGAAAGTACTCTTCATGTTTCAAGACATCAGACTTGCGTAGGCAAAAGTCTGTGCAGTTGTCATCCATTTGATCGCAGGACTCCGGTGGGACGAGAGGAAGTGGACTCTGTGTTTACATCAGTGATGATTGGTGCTCAAATATAGCTGATGGACAATGTTTTCCTGATGTCGAACGTTTAATGTTAAGATGCCGGTTATCTACCAAGATAATCGTTTTGTTGCTGCTTTTTGCATTCCTCCTAATGCATTTTTTTTTTAAATCACTACAGGAATGCACGGCTGTTGTTTTTTTCTTTTTTTCTTGTTTCTCTTGTGTTGCAGATGGGCTACAACTGCATTTTGCGGTGCATCCCTGTGTTGCATAATGATAACATTATCCTTGAATCCTTGAAGCTCAAGTTACATTTATCTGTGCTGCAGTTGATGTCAAATGTAATTTCCCCCCCAAAAAATCACATCAGTGTTGGCAGTAACATAACGGTGAAAATGAGTTTAAATCAACTTCTAGTTTTTTACAGAACCCAGTGGAAGATTATATCATTTTTTATTATTGAAATGATCTTTGTGAGAAAAAATGTGACTACTGTTAGAAACTGTATGCCAAAGAATGGAGGTCAAAGTGTGTCACTGTGAGACACAAAAGGAAAATTATGAAGCAAAAAGAGGCACTATTACCTTCCATTAAATGTTCATATAATAACAATGTGATCTGATTTAACCTTTTAAGATTGTTCACCCATTTGAAGTCGATGGACTGACCTCAAATTGCTGATGCAATGAAATGCAATTGCTCAGTGTTATTTACACATTAATTGAGCTATAATTCATTTCTTGTACATTACTACTGTTAAAACTGCCCATTTCAACAATAGTCTAATTAAACTCAATGTCAGTTTTATTGTAAAATAGAAAAACTTTGTTGAACATTGTATGTGATGTAGATCTCAGCTCGAAGTAAACAAATGAGATCCATATTTGTGACACAATAATATTTGTGCCTATCTGAACAAAACTGACATTTGAATTCAAAGCTCTTGTTGAAGTTGCAACCTGGAAGTTTTTCTACTAAAAATACCTATGTTGCTTTTTAAGACTGAAGAACTGCCAAATCAGAGTAGTGGAAATGTACACAAACAGCAACAAAATCTCAATTATCAAAAATAGGATGAGGATTTTCCACAGTTTATAAATTCAGAAAGCATATCATTGCTGAAGTAAATATGTTACCAGATTACTTTCTGACCGCTGCAGACACCTGAAGTGAGCAACACAACCCCCAAAGCTCAGCTCTGGGAAGCAAAAGCAAAGGCTACAACACACACACAAACAGCATGAACACACAAGCAGTTCATTCCAGTGGGTTGAACATACTCGCTGATAGACAGCATGTGTACAAAAAAAATCCCATCCAAACAACTTTCAAAGCAAAATGTGAACCAACTCAGTTCACAAATTGTTTGCCCTCTCTGCCTCAAAACTCTGTGGGCTTGCAAATAATACCTTTAAAGAGCCAATTTACCTGAGGATTTACCCACCAGATATCTGGACTCAACCAAGAGAAAGAAAGATAGAAAGAAAGAAAGAAAGAAAGAAAGAAAGAAAGAAAGAAAGAAAGAAAGAAAGAAAGAAAGAAAGAAAGAACAAAAGAAAGAAATGCTTCACATTGCACAAAGGTGGTTACATTGCAGCACAATACCCTCTCATTTTAATTGATTCGCTGCTGCCTACACTATACTAGTGACAGGACTTGTTCCTGATGCTCTCTCTCTCTCTCTCTCTCTCTCTCTCTGCTCACTGCTGCTGTCCCTTAAAGTCTGATAGGATCTTGACATGGTTCAAATTAAAACTAAAATTCACCTGTCTTTGAACTCCTGTCACTATCCAGATTCATTATTTTACTCATACTCCTTGTAATGTATGATCCAATATGAAATGTCAATTGACCAGGCTGCTGTCACTTTGAAATGTTCACTTGCTACATTGTCTGACTTAACTGAATATAGCGTTCAAGGAATGTGACATATTACCTGTATATCACCCCTGTAACAAGGCTTTCATTTATAGAATTACTATTCAGCTGTTCTATGTAGGTGTTCTGACAGGATACCTGTTTTTCAGCCAGACCTCATGTTAGGAGTTCACATGCAGAGAGCCACCAACGTTACTATGAGGAACTCTTAAATGGCTATGAAACTGTCTCAATTTAAAACTGATGCCTTTATATGACCTGTCAACGAAGTGAACAAGGCCATCAGTGAGAAAATCGGCTATTTCTATATAGTTATTCTTAACATATGTAATTGGATTTTATGCAATATCAGATGAAATAATGCAGGTTCACCAGAGACTCCTTCAGCTCAGACTCCAGTGGGGACTCCAGCAATCAGCCCGATGCTGACAGACCCAGACCTGGATTCACTGCAGCTTTCGACCTGCAGAGCTTCACCTCGCAGGAGGTAACCAGGACTGACTGGAGCAACCTGTCAGACAACTGCTGCAGTACAATTTGGGGTTTTCTAAAGGGACTCTGGCACTTTGGAGCGCTGCTACTTTCATCCACAGGGACCGCCAAAACCAACACAATATGAAATTTCCTTGTAGTAATTTTAACAACCTCATAAAAGACAGGAATTGCCGGTTAACTAGCCGTTGACATCAGCGTCGCCCCATCATGTTGCTTCAAGTATGGAAGCATCCTAATAAACTCTTAAGCACTTAGAATGATTAGCTATTGCATAACCTGAAACTGCGCCAAAGGGTTAAAGCCCAGTTTTAATGTAGTTCAGGCATTACTGGGCTTCAGTATTGGGCTGCATTCCAAAAGGACAATTTAAGAGAATTACTGTAGGTACATTAAGTTGTCAAGATAACACATCCATCAATGGAAGCCGAAAGAAACATTGTGTTGCAGAAGAGAGATGCAATCCAAATCCACACATGTGAAATGCCTAAATTACCTCTGTTCGGCTAAAACAGGGCAGCTAAATGACACAGTGTACATTCCTCTGAGGTGAACAGTGAACTGTACATTGTGTGGGCAGATGCATAGAAATTCACCGTGACATACTAACAGCGGCCTCTTGATTTGATTACAATTATAAAGAGCACAGTTATTTTAGTTTGATGGAGGTGAGAAGAATGTTATTTTCATTCGGGTTATTGTATTTATATTAGTGTACATCGGCTTCTCAGCATCACTGCCATCATCATTATCTGTAATAACACATGGAAAAGCTAAAAAATAAATAATGCAAGCACTCAAAGACCTTTTGGCATATGGGTACATCTTCTGAAACATAGTGTATTAATGGTTTGCTTCGTAAGGAATCCTTAAACAAACCATCTACTTAAGGCAATTAAATGCCTCTCAGTCAACACTTATATTCAGAAATATTTTTTGGCTAGTACATGTTCAAAAGTTTAAGTGCTCACAATATATAATTCACAGTGCACCATGTCTACAATTGCAATTAAGTGATTTAGACGGTTTATGGTTTAGCGGGTTGATTTCATTTTTTCTGCTTCGGAGTCCAATAATCTTCAACAGTTTGAGGGTAGAATAGGTAGTATTTCATTTTTGGCTTATTGCTTCACCAAAGCAGAAAACATACCAATACCTTTAATGCACACAGAGTCTCCGTCTGTGTTTACAGTCCCCAGTATCTACCACTGTGTAACACAATGTAATATACTTATCTGGTGACGCTTTCTATGATGCCCATTTTTATAATGCTTTATCTATTATCTGCTTATAACACTGCATAAGTATAGTAACAAGCACTCATACATATGTATAGTGCTTATAATAATATGGCAGCAACTTATATTGATAATAATAAAACAAATTCTAGGTTGTTTTTTTTTGCGTGTTCTTCTTAATTTCCCGATAATTTTAAAACTTTTCTTAAATCAAACAATGCCCACTTAGAGTATCCTATAGTCACATTATAATGCACTGCAACAGTGATTATAATGCAATATACAAAATATGAACCTCGCAAAAAATAATGTCAGTGAGTGACCAACGATAATGAAGTATTATGATACTTGACATTATAAGTCATTATACAATGCTTTATAATGTGTTATGATGATTGTTATAAAGCAAAATGAATATTTATGAGTGTGTATAACGTAATTATACAGTGCTGTAAGCAGAAAATAAAGCATTATAAGTATGTTTATGATGCATTTTAGAGTTGGGCTTCATAAAAAGTGTACACAACTTGTACTGTGCACAAGGAAAGGAGATACATCAATCTAAAAAGAAGGAGAAAATAGATTTACTATGTCACCTATGATACTTCATGTGCAGTCCTTGTCACTGTTAATAACCAGACCTCAAATATTAGAGCTTCACAAATAAATTCGATAAACTTTGAAAATAAGGAACACTGTCTGACAATGTAATAGTATTTAGTATTTCTCCTCTGACCATTCAGGATTATTTCAATATTTTGAACAGCCTTGGATGTTGTTAAGACTTCCAAGACTTAATTTGTGCCAAACTCTCAGTGATAGCTTTAGTTATTAGTTTAACACTATCAAAGCATAAAATTCCATATTTAGGTTGCAGTTGTTGGCGGGGTAGCCACGCAAAGGTCATGTGAAGAGATACATCTGATATCCACTTCAGTTTTTCTGGCAGCTGATGAACAGTTACTTATTTTAAGTTACAGATGGATCGGCCCCTACCAGAAGATCTACGGCCCTTTGGTCCCTCTGGATCGTCCTCAGAGCTCAGACAGTGATTAGCTGACTGTAGCCTAAGACAACTTGCATTGTGGGTAATGCAGTCACAAGGTTTTGCAAGGAAGAGGAATTTGTGGAATAAAATAGAAAATATTTATGGTTCTATTGCATCAATTTCTGTTAGGAGTGCTATGCTAAATCAGTGGAGTAGCCTACTCTTTTAATTGCAGACATCTTTTATAGCCTTAATGTATTTTTTTCTTAACCATTCATTTACATTTTAATATAATTTCTATCTCAACGTATTGATATGCAAATAAATATCCCCAAAACTATGTTAAATGTTTTCTTGAAGGCTTGTGGGAACAGGGTTGCTGTCTTCTTCTGTTTGCTTGCTTTAAACCTTCCACTAAAATATTTCTCATTTCCTGCCGAAAATCAGCACACAAGCCAGTTTACAGATATACAGAAAGACAGATATTAGGAAACGGTGGCCTCACTCTTCTCAGTGCACAAGTCACTGTACCCGACCTCTGCTGTGTTCAAGATTATGTAACTGCTACAAAAGGTGATGCTGTATAAATTGGACAGAACAGCTGAGCCAGTCCTCACTCTTTCCTTCAGGTCCATTGTGACATGTAGACTATATTTTTTTGTGGGAGTGAAACATTTGCTTGCATTAGTATTGTTTTTGTTCTTCACTGGGAAAGCCTAGACTGACCCAGCCGTTTTCTGAAAGTCTGGCCTGAGTTGATGGACACTGACTAAGCACTAATACTCAAGCTCTGTGGCTCCAACATTAGAAACGGCATTATCATCTCATAAAACAAAAGCTTTTTGCTACTTGTGATTGAATCACAATTTTGTTTGTTCAGCTTCAACAAAACAATGACGTGATGCATAAATGTAGAGCAGAGATTTACAAGAGTCAGTCTTGCATTTATTATGAGGAGGGATTCTTTTTCTACAAATGATCACAGACATGGAGGTTCAACTGACGAACACCATGAAAATATAAACGCTATCCCAACATTTCAAAAAAGGAAACATTAACTTATGTTATGTAATGTCAGCTAAGATTTCATTTGCTTCCTGTTTTCATTTTAAACAATGTTTCATCTCTGCGCTGCTTTGTTGCGAATATACAAGGGGTATTTGTACACCGTATTCATTATTGGATATTTCTAATGTGGTCTTGTGTGGTTACAAAAGCTTAATTCTTTGACTGCCACTGCATATAATCATCAGTAGAAAAACTGAACATAAGTGTTTTTTTAATTAAAGTCTCTTGCCTAGAAATGCCTTAAGCAGCCTCTAATCTCAAAGCAGCATGTTGTTGAGAATAGGGATATTATATTTTCAGGTCAAAATAGAATTCTGTGGTTCCTATCAGAATCAAAGACCTGCAAAACGTTGTCTCTTCTTCATGTTTTAATTTCAGTGTTTTTTCCTTTGGTTTCTCAGAAGTTGTCTGGTGTCTCAAGTACTGAGTGGAGGAACTTTTCATGTTAACGGTTATCTAACCGCTTTTTAAGGCCTCTTTCACTTACTGAAAGCATTTCTTATACAACCTGTTTAACTTTTCTAGGAGAGGAAAAACTTCACTGACTTCAACTGCGGTACCTGTAAAAAAAGAGAGAGAGAGAGAGAGAGAGAGAGAGAGAGCGATGTCTGCATGTAACTGTTAATGAGAAAATGTAGTCTGGCAAACTCCGCATTTAACTTCAATTAAATATTTAGTTAAGCAAGCCCTTAATTAAGGATTTAGTTAAATATTTATTCAGGAAACATTTAGCGAAATGTTTAGTTTAGGATCAACTTCTGTAATGTCAAAAAATGCATTTTTGTAAAAATCCCACATCTTCCTTTATAACTGTAATTTCTTAGATGTAAAACAAACACTGATGTAGGGGCAAACACAACAATTCTCCCTATTGAACCCAAGTAATTGCTGCAAACTCTGTAGACTTAAAAGCAGTACTGGAGACAGAATTAAGAGCCAAACTTGACATGGACAGAAAAACCTGCATTAGTAGATGTCTCTGCAACAACACAAATGGTGGAATATGAGCTTTAAAATGGGGTTATGAATACAGTACGTAAGGCTGTGACCCTGCACGTCTTGGAGCAGGATTCAAAAGCTTGGAGTCTACAACCTTAAAAGCCCTGTGACCAAACTGGAGCAGAGTTTACAAGAGAGGACAGGGAGGAGAGTGTGGGAAGAGTGGTGTGATGGGGTCAGTGAATCGGGGAAGTCCTAGACCATGGAGTGATTTAAAGACCTGGAAAATCGGGTTCTTTATGCCATATTAGACCGGGAGTCAGTGACAGTGCTACAGAGGGTGGACGAGGTGTTCACAGTGTCAGAGTGTACAGGCACACGGCAACCTGAGTAGATACTTCAAAGAGAACAGCGTGGTTGTTTTTATGTACTGAGAGCCTGGAGATTACAAAAACCATGCTTTGGGTCTCAGCTACAGAAAAAAGAAAAGGGGGCCCTTAATTCACAAATAAAAAAGGATAAGTGTTGATCGACTTCTTTCATTAAGACATAAGTGGGTTATATTATTTTAAGTGGAAGCTGGCAACATGTGACGTTAAAGGAGGAATCTCTATGCGAAGAGCGCGTTAACTCAGATCTGGATTTGGCTGCAGGTTATGCATTAAGATGTGGCTCCACAGTCCACTACATCATCTGTCCTTACTAGGGGAACCATTATTACATAAGGGACAGCCCAGAGGCGAGTTATATAGAACAATAGGATCAGGGAGCTTAACAGCCCAGTTTATCAACAGATCAATTGATACCCAATCAATCAAGCAACTATGAGCCAATTCTGAGCAATTGCTAGCAGAGAGTGCTTCAATATTGAGTTGGCTCTGATTCACACAATTTGAAACCACCAGAAAAGAATGTAATGCTTTCTTTCTGTTGCAACTAAGAAAAGTATTCCAATGTTAGAAAGCCACAAAACCTTTGCTGATAGAGGTATTTCAGTTGCATATCCCTTAATTCAGTATGTTGACTTTACTGCTTTAACCAGCTGCGAAGCTTGTGGTATTTTTCTCCCACGATTACACAAAGTGACATCATGAATGTCACTAATAAGACATTAGACAGACAAATATTTGGGCAATTGTGTGCTTCGCAGACACTGGTGGCTACAAGGCAATCTAATTAAAACAAAGTTTCCACAACTGCAGCGGCCAGGGACACATGTAATGTGATTAACAACTAATAGAGTCGAGGAGAGGAAAACACAATAAGAAGCACACACTTTAAAATCATTGTTTCCTATTGGAGACGGAACAACCTATCAACAGTGTGCCGGGTAACATGCGGGAGGAATGATGTTATGGCACTGTAAAAAATTATTGTTACCAGGAACAGTCTTAGTTTTGATGTACCAACATTTTATCAACATCAAATGGTTCTCGTTTTTACCCATGATAGCTGTCACCTCATAATCTTCACCCAGCAAACAAATATCAGGCTGGTATTTAATGTTCAGTGCCAAAACAATGAGAATCCAAGGCATAGTTTGACATTTCAGGAAATGGGCTTAATTTACTGGTTGCCTGGCAACCTCATGGCAAAGATAGGACTCCAGAAAGTGACTGCACCCGACAAAGAAGTAGTCTGACATATAATCCCGCGTAAAACCACGTGTCATTTTTACACTTCAGTTTTTAACCGTTGGAAAGGGCCAGGAAAGCTTTCTCCTCATTTCCAGTACTTGTGCTAAGCTAAGCTAACTAGCTGCTGGCTGTAGCTTCATATTTACAGTATTTAAAGTGGTATCAATCTTCTCTTTTACCTCTCCGTAAGAATGTGAACATGTGTATTTCCTTTGACATCTGACTTTATAGTGCTGTGCAGGTTTTAGACAGTTTTGTAGCTTATTGATACAGTTTTGGAGCCTCACATGCACTGTATAATTAAGCATCAGGGCTTTCTGTTGAACCTTAAATAGGAGCTTCAAACATCCTTGGACAAGCCAAATGTACATTAGTCCTCAGCATGATAATAGAATATTGCCTGAGAAGAAAGAAATTTAAGTAATAAACTTAAGGACAATTGTTTTTCTGCTGAAAAAACAAGGATACGAGGATGAAGCAGCTGCTACTCTGACCAAAGCCCATTAAGAACCAGATGCAGAATGCCACATGAATCCCTAAAAATATAAAATGCACTCAAATTTCACAAGAGTTTCTCTTACCATCATGAATATGAAAAAAAATGTTAACTTAAGTTAAATTGATACAGAATATATATATTTTTTCATTCTTTTTAAATGACATTTTACTTGCCCGTCTCAGCTTTCTCAAAGGTCACAGACTTCCTAAGGAGGTTGAAGACAAACAAAAGTATTCGGCTGCTGATCCACTGTTTGTTTTTGGAATTTTTCGTGACTGAAAGACCTGATTAGAAATCTGCACAATGAAAAGCACTTTCTGACACATCAAACACATACTTATCTCTCTGCAACACAGGGTGAATGTTAATTTAGCAAAGTTTATCACGATGATTAATTTAAATGACAATATGTTTTGGTAGATAAAATGATCATTTCAAATGCCTTCCTATTCAGTTCCTCTCTCACCTTCATGACCTCCTCCAAAGAGTGAAAATGTCCTCTGAATTTTAAATCAGCAATATGAAGATCCTTATTGTGGAAAGGTCACAAGGCCTCATAGTTCATTTAGCCTGTGAGACTGTGATTGACTGCTGTGTTATTATTAGCAAACTAACTTTCAAGGTTTAGTAGGAGTTCAGTGCAGAAGCCTCGGCATGCATTTGATTCAGACTTTCGAGTGTCACTTTAAGTATTCATTGAAATGTATGATCTAATTTATATGGAATGAAAATGCCATCTGTGCAACAAAATTTTCATGATTTATTGATTTAAAAAACTGGATAAAAGACCTGAGCCTTTGAAGAGCTCAATCACATCCCATATTTTTCACTCCATCTGCCATGATGATTTGCCAGCTCTTATACACTGCCTTGTTTTTCGCATACATGTTGTTTTGCATTTGCCAAACTTTTGCCAAGTTAATATCTTTCTGTGTACAGAGCAATTTTCTTTCTGAACAAAAAAGGAAAAAAAATCACTGCCAGCAGCGAATTTCACTAATAATGTAAATTCAGCGCCTAATTGGCAGCACACCAGCTGTTTCTCATCAAAATAATGAGTCTGTTTTTCTTTTATGAGAATAATATCTATCTTCTTTAAGCTCAGCTTCAGTTTTTCGTGCCTTCCACTGAAGCAGTGTGTCCTGAGTACACTGCTACAGTCTGAGGTTCACAGATAGAGATCCAGTCTGAACCTGCCTAATGTTGACAGAAAAGACACAGGGAGGCTTTTACCACCTACAGGCAGCTCCCCGACAAGCTCAAGACTGACTGCCTTTGTTGGTCATGACAATATAAACCCCTTCCAACTCGTCTTCTTCCTCCTTAATGGCTCAGTGCACATTTTGATTGTATGCAGATGAGGGAACCTGAAGAAGTCCCTTTTTGTGCACATGCATAACCACAGGGTCTTAGATCTGCCACTTGAGTGCGACTTATTAATGATTTCTGGGACTCCAGCTCTTACACATGCACTGAGCAATATAAAAAGGTTCAAATGTATTTTATTTTCTCAGTCTCAAAGAAGGCAGACGTGGTCAGCTTGCAATTCTTGCTGGGTATTAAATAAAAGAGGCTTCTGGCATTGTGCTTTTGAGATTGAATGATAGCCACTCAGTGGCATTAATGAATTGCTCATGGCTGATTAAATGAAATGGCTTCAACTTGTGCTGTATTTGAAAGTAAAGATATCCAGGTTCTAATTAAGTCCTTGTTTCATTTTAATGAGAAAACATTTAAAAAAGTGTTACGGATCAATATCAGCTTGGTACTCAATCAACGTTGATAGTTTCTTCAGCTTTTACATGAAAATTTCAGGAACTCGACAAACAGAAACAGAGCACATACATCTCCGAAGCAATGAGACAAACAACCAAAAGTCTACACATCTGTATGAATGTAATTAGACACCACAGTGATTTGAACAAAATGCTAATGTCAGCATACTAATATGCTCACAATAACAATGCTGTCAAGCTGATATTTAGCAGACATAATGTTTACCATGTCCACATTTTAGCATCCAAACAATTGCAAATTAGCACTGAAGAAAAAGTTCAGCTGAGGCTAGGGCAATGACAAAATAAATAAAAAAGTATTGGAAATATATTAAGTTATTGTAATTATTTTGGGCACAAGAATGTGTTTCCTTTATTTCATGGCAATCCATGAGATGTTTTACTCAAAACTACAAAAGTCAACTTCATGGTGGGGAAAAAGAAAAGAGGGGAGATCACTTAAGTAAGTAGATATCATCTTCTTTGATGAATGTCTGTAAAAACTTGAATGGCAATCCATCCAATAGTTGTTGAGATATTACACTCTGGACAAAAATGGTAGACAGACCGATCAACCGTCTGACAGTACATGGCTACAAGCTATGTCTCTAGTGCAGGGTTCTCAAAGTTATGATGACTGAGTGCCAATTTAGGGAGCCAGCATTGCATTGACAAAAGCTTAATTCTTTGACTCCCACACAGGAAGTCATTGGGTTTGTGATCGGTCTCAATATGGAGTGACACTCCCAAGGTGCCACTAGATGCCCTGCAACCAGCTGGTTTCTATAGGTTGTGATTCTTAACCAGACAGACAGCAGAGTTTGACGCCATTGCAGAGTAGTGTATAAAATGTTGGCCGTTGAAAGTGAAAGTATTGAAATGGACTGCAGATGATTAAAACACAACACATGCATTATGTTTTAATCATCTGCAGTCCATTTCAATACACCAAATGTTTCTGATGGCTGCCATTGCTATGTTCTCCTTTGGATAAAAATAGTCTATATTTAGCTAAAGAAATGTTTGACATAAACAGGATTTAGAAATTAAACACATATGAAACACTTCTGACACTTGTTGTGCGCTAGCATGTAAACCTTATGGTCATCCCCAGTGAGTTTGAATGTAAGATTAGATACATTTCAAGCATGAATTTAGAGCACTCAGGGGTTATTTTCCTCCACGGTACGAGAAGTATTGCTAAGTGACTGCTCGTTTACCATGAAACGATGAGACGTGATGCGTCACAGCCTGTAATGTGATCAATTGTCCCAGCATATGTTGCCATTTTTTTGTATTCTACACATTTGGATCACTGACATCTCTTATTTGTTTGCATGAACATTTAATACCATGCCTGTCCTACAATTACATTCATTTTTCTACTCATTAACATTAGTTACTCAAAAGGTTAATGCAACTGATCACCAAGTGAACAAGGTAAATTAATTGTTGCTTAATTAATCAAAGATGTCCTACTGGCACCTGTAATTATGGCTCCTTGAATACTGTTATTGATTACTGCACAGAAGCACGTTCGACATCAATTTTCCTGACAATCAGTTTTCCTGACAATCAGTTTTCCAAAATTAATCTCCAAAAAGAAATGAGAAGTTTATCCTTTTGATATGATAAAGTGGGCTATTTGTATCTGGACCGCACAATGTGACAAACTACTCTTCTTCTGCTCTTTATGAGCCACAGCAGCTTAACAGCATTACTTTATTTTCACTAATAGAAATAAAATTTACTTGACAAATGGAAACAGTAATGTTTTTTTCTGGCTGCTGTGTCCTTGTTGTCATACTTTGAAGTAGTTCTTATGCCTTTGCAGTGCACAATTATGCACTATTTCTTGTCGTCCTTGTCCATGCAATCCAAAGCAATGGAAGATTTCACACATCCTCAAGACTGAAGAGATCAGTCCATTACAATAAATGAGCATGCTATCTATACAATGCAGTTCTTATTTCTGAACTGCCTTTTGAACCTTGCAGACCATGAAGAATATCTCAACTTCTACAACCAAATATTTCCTCTGAATCAGGATTGCAGACATTATGGTGATGATAAAAGTGAAGGCGACGAGGTGAGTTGCATTTACATCCCTGTAATGGGAATTCACAACAACCCATGTTGAATATGTAGCCAACCTTGAGTAGACCTGCATAATGTCTCCTAGCTGTGTTGTTCAAATTCTTCTAGGCCATACTGTAGGACTCATAAATCAATATACTGAATATTGAGGTGAAGGTGACCCCAACCACAGTGCAGACATAATACATTGATTGCTGCATTTTTAGACAGTGAATGACAGCTTTATTGAATGTTTCCTTTACGCATTTATTACTTAAAATGAATTCTTATAGTTTGACTTTAAGTCCACTCAATGACCAAAATAATGTCTATTACATTTGTGGTTACAAGTGTTTTTAGTTTAATGCAACATTACAACTCTATGGGCAAATTTTACAAGCAGAAGTGAAGTTAACTTTATTTTCTATTTTTTTGGGTTAAAATGAAGCCGTCCCACATGCCTCAGTGTTTCGACACACAGTAACGCAATAAATATTAATGCAAGCTGCAAACACATTTGCCAGGAAACGTAGCCAACAATCTGTTTTGAATAATTATCTTGGCACTTTTTGTATAGTCAGCTAACTAAATAGTTGTGTTTACCTTATATCAGGCCTTACTCACAGATAATGTCATTGGTAGTGACTGTCAGGTTTGCTTTGTATGACAGCAGCTTAATTCCTCACTTAAGGCATGGGACCAATAAACTGCTGTGAGGGTACTAATAATGTTTGTGCTACATGTTAGTTGTTCTATGTCAATTTAGTGATGAAGTGGCTATTTAATATATGGGTGAATGTATGTGTGTCTTATATAGTATAAAGTTTTCTTCTAGACAACTGAAAAGGTTTGTGCCTGTAAGTGAAGGAGCATTTTAGACTGTGAATAAAATCCAAGGGACAGAGACCCATGTGAGGCAGCCAGCGGCGTGCTCATTCACACTCAGGTTTTATAAATCCCTTTAATGAGATTTTGTTTTCATTTGGTGTGACATAGCATAACCAAATACTCTAAGGCATCCTCTGAAACTTCCATTTGGACTTTAATTTAATGCACAGGCTGTTATGGATTTGATGTTCAAAAAACAATGAAAAAGGGAAGAAAATGTGCAAGGTGACAGAGAAAATTGTATTATTGAAAATGGAGCCCCTAAAGAGGCCGCACTAATTTACATAATAATGAATACTCATGTGTTATTGTGTAGTCCGGTACATGCTGTCTAACTACACTAAGACTTTGAAATGGATTGTCCCTGGGCTTTGAACCTCTCGCTGTACAGCTGATGACTCTGCACTGAGCAGAATGACAGGGAATTAATGAAAGACCATCTCTCTCATCACAGCTCTCTGTAAATTCATTTGAACACATCTGTTTCCCTGGAGTGTCATCAAGTGATGCAGCTGTAAAATATGTGGGAGTGACAGTCGTTAATGGGGAAGAGCACAAATGGCTAACATTACCCATCAGCCACCACTTGTTTAGAAATGAAGTGGGCTTTTTTGTATACTCAGTTGGTTTTCTCTGCGCAGGTGACAACTGAAATGATATCCTAGCAGCAGAAACAATAAATTGGAAATGTACCTAAATGTTGAATATGCTGACTAAAAGACCACTCGTCTAATTTATCAATTAAAAAACATTCTTTGCCTGCCCATATGACTGCCATTAGCGGATCTGTTATTCACTGAGGCGAACAAGCGTTTTTTGCCCTTGACCTGAATGAAATATTCAGTAGATAGCCCCACACACACCCACAAACACAATACAGACACACACTGAACACATGCAGGAGTTAGCTCTAGGTAGACAACAAGCAGACATCTTCATCTCCAGCGGTCAGAGTCATCGGGGTCGCCATTGTTCTGCGCTGACCTGCTCAAAGCGGCAGAGACACCTGAATCATTTTAATGGTTTCATCGCATGGAGCCTCAGACGCACGAGGAAGGATTACTATGATTGCATCTGTACCGCTCCAGTGATATCTGTCTGTGTGGCGGCATCATAGGGTCACGTAAGTCTGTGATTGAAGAAGCCACCGTAGATTTTAACGAACCTACAAAACAAAACCATAGTCTGGGGAGAGAAAAGTAATTACAGATTTTTGGTCTCCCCTGATAATCCAAGTTGAAAAGCAATTTCATGTTGAGGGTTTGAGATAACATCTCACTTTAATCATATTTAGGTCAAAGATGATGTGGTAAAAAAAGATCTAAAACATTTAAAACTGGGTTTTATAGGGATTCAGAATTACAGTATTTCAAAATAGAATCTAAAAAGAGTACTTCTCTGAAGAAAATAAAAGCAATAGGAAGGAAGGACATGCTCTTGTTTGCTTCCTCGCCACCAGTAAGATGCAAAGATTGATACCACTCTCATGTCTGCACAGTAAATATAAAGCTACATGCAGACGTCAGGTAGCTTAGCTTAGCACAAGGACGGGAAACAGGGGCAACAGCTAGCCTGACTTTGCCCAAATAAACACAACAACACAACACTCGAGTTTTTGTACAAAATAAACAACCAAGATTTAATGGAAAAGATTTGAAGTCACAAACATACACATATTCCCCCTTAAAACGACAAAAACATTGTTTTTACATTTTGTTTTCTTGTACAGTGGCAGAAGTCTTGTACAGTGGCAGAAGTAATCTTCAATAAACGACCCCAATCTTCCTCTCAGTTATAGGGGTGTAAGTCTTATTAGCTGTGTGTATAAATTGTATTCTTCACTTTTACATGGCAGACTTAACATAAGATAATCCTTTATTAGTCCCGCAGCGGGGAAATTTGCAGGCTTACAGCAGCATAGAGTAAAGTGCACACAAGAGACATAGTAAAGAAAGACAAGATAAAAATAAAAAATGAAAAATAAAAAAAAACAAGTATTATAAATAAGCAATAAAAACAGTAGAAAAACAACAATAACTGAAATATAATATTTACAGACAGAAAAAACTATTTGCACAGTGTAATGTATTGCACAGGTTTTTATTGTCATGTTTTTATTGTCATGTGTCATGTGGTCTGCTGGGAGCAGAGCTGGTTGTGCAGCCTGACAGCAGCAGGAAGGAAGGACCTGCGGTACCTCTCCTCCACACACCGGGGGTGAAGCAGCCGGTGGCTGAAGGAGCTGCACAGAGCTGCCAGGGTGTCCCGCATGGGGTGAGAGGTGTTGTTCATCAGGGATGACAGCTTGGCCATCATCCTCCTGCCATCTCGCTTCTTTATGACTTCTGAGAGTTAAACATGCGCAGTACCTATCGGGTGGTGTGTACGGATCGGGTAGCGAGTGGTACGTGTGAGTGTTGTGTTTCCTGTGCACCGTTAATCAGTGAAGGATCTTGTGATATCGGATTTGTGCTCAGACTCAACCAGTTATTGATACCCGATCCAACATTTTGGGCTGTATCAGGGACATTTTCAAAACTGGTATCGGAGCAACGAACAAGCTAAAAATATCAAACTTCTCTTTTAATTCACTTGATATCAGGATTACAGTAGACAAACAGTGCTTTATGTTGTATTTGCTGCAGGAGCCAATTGGCTTTTACAGCTGAACGCCTCCGTATGCTGCATGCCTCACACATGAGAGCTGGAGGCCGGAAACAAGGCAGGAGCTGTTCTCAGCGGTCCTCCCTGCATGCTGCTTCCATCTCTGGGGCTCTTTGGTTTGCAAGTGTGAGACCAAACTCATTCAGCATTAAAAACCCTTCCTCTGTTTCATATAAACTCCTACATTTGCTCTACTTTCTACGACTAAAACAAAGTCTTTTACCATGAATGAGTTTGTCTTAATTATCATCTGTAACTATAAGTAAAATGTATGAAGGGTGTATGGAAATATGTAACTATGTGTGATGTAACAAGCAACTAGCTTTTGCCTGCAGCAGATTATTCATTGGATCATTGTAGCAAAACCAGCTGCTGCCCTTATAGCTGCTGATTTGTGACACCTTTGTAAATACTTCATGTGGAAGTATTCATAAGTCTTCCTGGCACACTGAATAGTACCACAGAGTTAGAGCAATTTTTAAAAATGTACAGTAATTATTAAATATGCTGCTTTTGCAAGCTTACAGTAGATGCTTTTTGATTCCTTGACATTAAGCCTTTCATGGAGCCAGAAGAGACGTTCTGATGTATTTTTCCTTTGGCTTCTTTACAGTCTCCTTTAAGGGACCCCCCAGCGATGTAGTCACTTCATTCAAAGTGTTTTCCTCTGTAAGCAGCTCTTTCAGAAAGTGATGTGTGATTATCTCCACTTGTCACGATTCTAATCAAAGTAAAGTTCAGACGCACCACGGCGCGAGTGTGATGGGGGGATGCACAGATGGTTCTGATGGCAAGAATCAGGTGTTACTCCTATTCTGACACGAACAAACGACGTGATGTGCAATAAGTGAAGGGGGCATTTAAGATTTGATCTGGGGTGTAAGGCCTGAGAGTGCATCTCTGGGATTTTATTTAAACTTTCAGTAGCAACATAGGAATATCTGTCCAACTACTGTTGAGTTTAAACACGTCTCAGTGTCTCCATGCAGGATTTCAGGAATAGCAACACAGTCATCGAGGTTGTCAAGCAGTAAATAACTCATAAAATAATTCAGTTAAACAAGAGGGACCTGAGGAGTGATCAATAATTCATGATACCTTCAGTAAAATGTAAACACAGTAGAGCTACTGTACAGTCAAACATGCACACACTATCTTGTGTGTCAATACATGACAACAGCAAGGAAAGATATATAGGAAAAGCCAACTTTTATAGATTCAACCAGGTCCACATAAGTGCATGAACCCAAATTATGTGACGGCAGCTCAACCCTCTTTTGCATAAACTCACTATTCTTTGTGACTGAAACAGCCTTCATGCTAATGTCACAGATCAGTAACTGGAACTATCTAAAAACCCTGCAGAGCTTTCTGTGCCAACTCAATATTTGTACAACATTGTGGTGACTACGGTAAGTCCAGAGTGGCTGGATGACAATTAGCGGTTTGTGCTGCACAAGGCTCATGCATGACTTCAATAATTCCATAACTGTAATTATTGTAAGCAGTATACTGATATTTGCTTAAAGGGCGAGGATACTAACTTAGTTGGAGTTTGGGTGAGGCAAAAGTTAACATTCAAATTAATCATTTCATCACACAATATAGCATTGATTTAAAAAACAAGTTTCTTGGGTTCCATATTCTAGTTTAATTAAGCAACCCTGCTGGCCTGAAGCCATCTGATTCCTTCAAATTATAGCAAAGAGGTTTTTAAAAGGGCTACACACAGATTATTGAAAACCCATTTTTTGAAAAACCCTCTGGTGTAAAACTTGGCAATCCAGTTGGAAGGTAGAGCAAATGATTGTTTCCAATATTTTGGATGACTTGGCCAATATAAAAGCTAGGCATCCACATGGCATAAGGTTGAATGCAGATGAGTTAAGCTTGCTGCTGTGTTGCTAACTACTCTTTACTTTTTGCACATTCAATCAAAACCACTGCTGTGGATGACGATGGTTTACCACTCGTGAAACCAAGCGGGTTTGAATACTATTAATAAGCGGTGTTCTGCTGTAGAGAGATATTTTTAACAGCATTCCTGTATTGATTCTGCAACCTGGGAAATTAAAGGTGAAGTTATTACAAAGCATAAACAATCTAATAAGAGTTCATGAATAAATTCCTGTGTTAATGAGCAGTAATTAACATGTCAAGCTAATAAGCTTATGAGGGATTTTGTGGTTTATCAAAACCTGGATGAAAATTTCAACTGCGCACGACTGTCAACTTAATAGAAATATGTGTATGCTCATGCACTTTGTTTGGGTGTGTGAGTGTCGTACTTTTATTGCTTTGTGGCTTAAACACCACCTGCAATAACAGCTGAACATGTGCCTGCTGTGTATGAGTGCACTTCATTTGCCCCTCTTCTCACCATCACAGATGCAATGGCGTTCAAAAGGATGAAGCACTTTTAGCCAGAGTTTATCAAAACAATCCCTTTCTGTGCACCATCTGCCAGAAATCAAAAGCAAGCTCACAACCCTTGACCCTCCTCTCTTTATTCAAGAAACTCTGCAGTGCAGTAATGAAAAGTTTTACAGGAACTGAGGCAAGTATTTCTCTAAACACTTTCCAACCTCCACTTATCATACGCTTCGCAATCTGCTCTGCTTTTTTCACCGTTACGTGAGCTAGGGAATCATTTAGACAACACAGTGTAGGCGGATGTCCTTTTGTCGGTATGCACAGCATCTGTGTGGGCTGCCTGCTGGGCTCAGCTCTCTTATGGATAGGGCACTGGAAGGCCCAGGCTCCCCGGCTGCAGTCAGACAGATGCAGACTGGTGGGCGCCTCATTGCTAACTGCCTGCAGACAGACACACAAGCAGCGGCCGCGGTGTACCAGCACTCGCTTTGAAATGACTGCGAGAGTGATGTGAATATACAGCACATGTGCCTGAGTCGACTTCCCTGACCTCTGACCCTCCATCAGTCTGTTTACATGCTGTACCATGAGTCAGATATTATGAATGAAAAAAACAAAAACAAGACTGTGTAGGATGAAGAGTGCTTCAGCACCATTTATGCATATATTATGGCCATAATGTTTTTTATTTGTTGTTTGTACTGAGTAAGTTTCATTAAGTGTACAAAAATGGATGGTAGTAGTCATTTTGGGGCTTTCTTGCCAGATGAGAGAATTGATTCCCCTTTCACATCCCCCTAGCAGCTAGATAGCCTAGCTTAGCATAAAGGCTGGAGACGAGAAAAAAGATTGTATGACTCTGAAAAAGTATCACCTAATAATAGCAGGGTGGTTTTTATATCACACACAATCTAAGTATAAATCAAGGGGAAATCTGTCATATCTTCAGAACCAATCATCTACTTCATGCTTGGCGGGTGTGTTGTTGAGGACCCAAGGGAGTGATTTTTCAAAGTTGGTGCTATTTCGACATGTTTCATGCTCATTATTAATAAACGAACGAGCAGTTAATTTTACATATAAACAGTTTCTCCACTTCCATGTAGTCAACAGGAGCGGATACCCAACTAGAAGCAGAATCTAACCAGAGAGTATTTCACCAGTGTGATTGTGAGCAAGCGAAGTCTTGGGTGTGTTTTTCCCCGGTGTAAGACTTGATAACTTAAAACACTGAAAATCATTACCGGCATCTAATTAAATCCATGCTCTACATTAAAACTGAGGTGGTTATGTTAAAGCGAGCGACCAATTCACAAATTTGGGAATTATATCTGCTAAGTGTATTTGAACGTGATTAATCGCAACTTTTTCTTGCTTTAGTTTTCACCCTTTGCCTAACTAGGAATCTCGGTATCGGCCGTGGCAGAAGAAAAGCAAAACTTTCTTCTGTTATATTTTTCCTTTGGCTTCTTTAGAGTCTCCTTTAAGGGACCCCCCAGTGATGTAGTCTCCAAAGTGTTTTCAACTGAGAGCAGCTCTTTTCAGAAAGTGATGTGTGATTATCTCCACTTGTCACAATCCTTTTCAAAGTAAAGGTCAGACGTACCACAGTGTGAGCAATATGGAGGGACACACAGATGTTTCTCATTAAGAGAAAGCTATACTCCAAACTTTTTTTCTGAAGTAAAACTATTAACTACTAATAATGCGGTATAGTTAAACTATATGCGGTATAGTTAACATATACCGCATAGTAAAAGTCCTGTGTTCAAATATCTACTTAAGTTAAGAGTGAAAGAGAGGCATTAACAGCAAAGTACTTAAATTTACTTATGTTTCTTCAAAGTGGAGCGTTTCATTGCAATATGAAGCTTTATAGTGTACTGAATAATACTCCATCATATTTTATTTGTTAGTCAAAATTGAATCTGAAACGTAACCAGTAAACTTTCCTCTGAAGTAAAAGGACACAGTAAGTAGTATACAGCTGAGTTAGGTTTCATCTAAGTGCTTTTGGGGTACAATGAGTTAGAATAGTAACATAATTCAACATTTTTCATATCTCACATCATAATAAATCTATAGCTGTTTGGGGCCCTAAATATTGGGCCCCCCTAGGCAGTTGCCCCTGCTTTTTGCTCCCCTTAACCAGAGTGTATTTCATGAGTTTCTGAGTAACCGCGACTGGGTGTGTGATGCAACTATGTCATGGCAGGTGTATTTCTCACGACTCAAGTAAGCAGAGTTGTTTGTATGATTGGTTCTCAACAAAGCTGCAGGCAGAAACACCCGGGCCATTCAGGTATGTTTTGAGCAGGCACTGCAGTAGTTACTATCAAAGCATATAAAGGACCTGAACGGGCAGCACTTCCTTCACTTTTTCAGGGATTTCCCCTCTCCTGCATCTCTTTTGGTAAACTGTATATCTGTGCTGTCTAGTTGAGATGTATCTCAAGACATTTCAGATGATGAAAGACGGCATCAGTTGCACGGGATGAATAATTAACTAGTTATTTTACCCCTCTGGGGCATGAAGCGGCTGCCAGTATGTGTGCAGACAGGTGAGAGGATTGCTGACTATATAAACGATGGCATTGAGTCAGACGATCTCATGGTTTCACAGGCGTGCAGCCAAGCTAAAAGGCCCGAGTAAGGGATTGCTCTGCTTTCAGAGCACTCTCAAATTTGAATAATTCAAATACAGAGGTATTGTAACGTTTATGCTACATCCTGAGTCCCTAATCTTGTATATAAAATCATTACTAAGGAGAAATCTAAGGAAATGTTCCCCATTGTAGGGCCGTTAATGAAGCAGTCAGCAGCTCAGGCAAAGTCATTGTCATCATCTTGATGGAAAAGAACATGGAAAGAAAGCACTTTCCTTTGACTACAATGTCGAATTGTTATGATATTCAAATGACATAAATCTGTTACAGAACTTCAAATCCGAGCCGTGTCATTCTACTTGTTGGCCGTGGATAAACTGAGCCCACAGGGCTGAACAAGCCTCTGAATCATGCATATAGTGCCATTTCCCCTCGGTGCTGCGCGTAAAATATAGGTATATTTCCCCTTTTGCCTTCAAGCTAATGGATTGAGAAGTAGGTAAAAAATATGACCAAAGCAGGCACACAGGCACTTAGCCATTTTTAATTATATATGTCTTGCATCCCCGTCAAAATAATCCCACTGTGCATTCCCTGTAAGTGTATCAATATGAGCCGGACACTATTTACAGACATAGAGCTCCTTTCCCTTGGTTGAAGGGAGGGCGGCCGACCTTAAACCTAAACCAGAGTAGCTCAGCTGGGAGAGCTGAAAGTACTAACATCAGGTATTTTCAGCCTTTCTTCCATCTAGACTATAAATAAACCTTGTTCATTCCAGAGTCACAGGGCACAGGCAGCGTGTCACAGCTGTTGGAATAGCCGTGTCTCTTTTGTAAAGCTTTTAGTGTAGGTGGTGTGTTTATCCCACCGGTCACGCTGAGGCAGCCACCATGGGGCCTCAGACCTCCTCGCTGAGTGTTGGCTGAGTTTGCCCACGCTCTGCTCTCCACTGTGAGCTGTCTGTCTCTCCCGGTACCCAAGCTGTCAAGTATCTTCACAGGAAGCATACAGAAGGAGGGGCGCAGAGAGGGGACATCATTTTCACTAAATTACAGAGCAAGGATGACCCTCGCACTAATTCTTTTTCCGGCTCTTGTGGGAATTATGAGGTAAGTCTGACACCTTGACTGGTCCATAATGAGCGCAGACACAGGCAAAGCAGAGAGACAATAAACTTCACCGAGGGTAATACCTGGGCTTAAGCGACATTTCACTACCCCTGCAGAGCCACTGATAAGAGGATAAAATCTCAAATTGGTCTCCTTGTCTTAGGTGACAAGTGATGGATATTTCAGCAGCAGAACAAAATACGTTTCTAGCTGGCTTGATGCAAACCTGCGTAGCTGCACCCAGCCTGCGTAGCTGGGTGAAATGAAAACCAATAATTTGCTCAGTGACGACTGCAAGTCCCCTCTAGGTACAATTTAAAACTTTTTCTGAACCTTACAGCAGGAAATACGTGATCAATTATCATCTCAAGCAGTTTATCTGTGCTGACTAAATATTTAAATGAATGCAAATGTTCCTCCCACTAAGGTTGGTGGCTTGGGATCTGTGTCGTAACCTAGTCCCACTCAGCGCTCTACCTAGTGTTTATGCAAATTGTTCTTCAGAGCTAGTCTGCTCATTGCAATTCTTTGGTTAGTGCAGTGCACGTTACAGTGGTCTTCTGTTCTGTCCTTGTGTCCCTGCTTGTTATTATCCATTCAATATCATTTTAGATGAAGCCATTAAATGCAAAGGCTTAGCAATTGTATATTGCTGAGTTAATATTCAATGGTGGAATGTAGCTGAGAACATTAACTCAAATACTGCACAGTAGTAAAGTGCATATCTGAGGGATTTGTAATTTACCTCAGCATTTCCATTACATGACACTTTATATTTTACTTCATTTCATTTCAGAGGGAAATGTTGTACGCCTTTACTCCACTACTTTTATCTAACAGCTAGTAACTAGTAGTAACAGGGTTTACTAGTTGCTTTCAAATTAAGATTTTATATAAAGAAACATATGAAGATTAAAATTATTAAAAAAGAAAAAAATTTAAATAATTAAACTACCCAACAACAAAAAAAACCTCAAGCATAAGAGTCCTCCTTTAATTGGGGTACATTTCATGTACATTGATATTAATATTTTTTCTACCTATTTTCTTTAAAAAAAAATGTCATTCCTCTAAGAGGCGGCCATTTTGAATAGATCTGATGTGTGCCCTCTCATTTAAAAAAAGATTTTATCTGTGATAGAAGGTTTAACCTTATATTAGTTGACTGTCAACTGTGTTGGGTACATTGTTATGGTTAATTCTTTTATGATTCTTATTCAAATATATGTTGAAATTTAAAGTTAACCTGAATAATGCTCCCTTTCAACTAGGTAACTCACAGTAGGGCCAACTCATGAGTAAGACAGTTGACTCGACCCATCTGGGATCACTGGGAAAATATACTTTGCTTTGCGATAGTGGATATAGTACACTGAAGTTACACTGATGATGAATGACTGTTTTTTATCGAAAGCCCATTACTTTTTTGTTTATGTGAAATGTATTGATTATTCGATAAGTCAATTATCAAAACTTTTATAAACGATTGTTTAGTCGTTTTTTTTGCAAAAATGCCAAACGAGTCCTAACTTTTGCGTCTCAAATGTGTCAATTTGCTGCTTTTACTAAATCAGTAAACTGAATGATTTTATGGTTTGGCTGTAGATCAGACAAATCAACAGACTTCAGAGGCCACTTTGTGCTCTGGGTTATTGAAATGGATAAATAAATGGAAAAAAACCAGCAAGTTAATCTTAGTGAAAATACTCCAAGGTGATGTCTTTTTATGACTTGTTTTGATATTTAATTTAATATGATATGAAGCAAAGTAAAGAAGGAAATCTACAAAGGCTGTAAACAGCATTTTCTGCCTACGATTAATCGATTACCAAAATAGTTGAAGATTACTTTTCTGTAGATCAACTAATCGATAAGTCAACTAATTGTTGCAGCTCTAATTTGCATAGAAATATGCCTGTATACGGATATCTTTGATATGGTTTGTTAAAAGAAGCTGTTCTTAATTATATTGAACTATATTGTAAGCTGGAAACAGGGCTGATGGCATCAAAGACTGGAACAATAGCAGAGAGACATAAATATAATGTCCAATCGCTGCATACCTTTCTAAGGAGCAACATTCCATCTGTTTGCAGTGTTTGTGTGCTGCGTTGAGGACAATAACAAGGTACATAAGAAGGGCTGTTAAACATCAACAAGCCTCTTCGGTGCAGCTTCCTATTTCTCCCATATAACATTATCGCTGGTGAAGCAGCTGTAGATGTCGGTCCCACTGCTTAGCCAGTAAGATGGATGTCCTGCACTTTACTGACAGCAGATATTCCATTATATCAACCAGCAGTCACCCGTCTCCTACTCTGAATTATTGCCAGCCCTGTTACTTGCCTCAGCACCAAATTGGCTTAGCCAGTAAATGAAGGATTTGAATAATACATTCCACCTATCTGCCTCCTTTTCTTCTGCCTGGACTTCATTTAGTGACATTATAATCTCTTCATTTGAAGCAGTTTCTCACGATTTACATGACGCATTACCATCCTCTCCAATGCAAAACAAGTCAAATCGCTGATATCCAAAGCAGAATTGCTGTCATTTTTTTTTATCTTTCTTCACTCTGTATTAGAGCTAAGTATAAGAAAATCTATAATTCAGTTACGTTTGCATGCTCTTAACTGGATTAAATGTCCAGGACCAGTGGTGTTGTTGGTCTCCTTTGCTTCTAAATAGCTATACCTAAGCAATACCGGGAGTGTACTGAGCAGCTGAAATTTCACGTGCATGTGTTTTTTGGCAAATATCCAGTAGCTATGTGTTGTAGCACTTTATTAATTTAAGTAAATACATTACTCACTATTAAGTTGATGGATCAATTTCCACTTCAGCTTTATGTTGACATAACATTTAAAGTTGGCCCCTCCTCCCCCCGGCTCAACGACACAAGAAGCACACGCCCCCTGACCGCGGTTGCAAGAACACCACCCGAAGTACCACCTTCACATACGGCAACTAAAGAGAAAGCCAACCCCAGATATTCTCTTTCATTTTGAAACAAGTTTAGTCCACTTTGCATTTAGCCTCACTATATTTCTGTCTTTTTCGGCGCTGAATCCATCATTTTCGTACCTGTCTCTTGGATAAATTCTTAAAATGCGTTGGCAAATCACACGCAGTGCCCAAAAGCTGACGCCCAGAAACATGCCAAACACAGCAAAATAAGAAGAAAACACAGGCAAAAGGTTGCAACTCTAATCGGTCATAAGTGATGATTGAGAGAGATTATTTTGGTATGAGTCTCTACATTATTTTTCAGGTAAATCCTGCATAGTGTACCTTGAAGTTGAATTTAGTTTTTTATTGTAAGATAGTTTAGATTTGTGGGATAGTCTGCCTTCAAGTGGTTTATAAAGTATTTGCAACATTTCAACAGTTTATTAGTTGAGATTCAACAACTGAACCTTGCTTTGTCTGTATATGTGACAATTCATGAACATATTCCCACATATTCTGAGAATAATTTAGTTGAACTTGAAGCACTCACTCAACCTGTTTTGTGTAGGCTGAGTGAGTAGTTCAGGTTCAACGAAATTATCACAATTATTATTATTGTTGCAAATACTGTTCAAATTTGTAGGCGGACTCAGTATAGTGCTTCCAAATCTATTGAACTTCTATTAACTGTGTAAATTTAAAAAAATGTGTGAGAAATCTTGAGCAAAAGTAAAGTGTCTATTGTTGGGTGTATAAAATGCAATATCATACTTTGTTTAGTTATTCATAGAAAAAAAGAATCATTGAGTTCAATTATTTATTTTATCAATTGCTGGGGGAAGCCATAAAATGTTGCTTGAAGCTAAAATCCCTAAAAGCATCAGTTTAACTGAAAATGTCGTTAAAGCACCAAATGCAAAGTGTTAGAACAACTACAAGGTTAAAAGCAATGTAAACAACCCTATTGCCACCCTAGACTAAATGTAAAATCTATCTGTTACATAAAGTAACCTTTGTATCAAAACAAAAAACTGATTTCAAAATTGTTGTTAAACCAACAAATCTATAAATCCAATCATGCTGATGAGATGCCATGGTATCACACATTTGCAAATTTCATAACAAATATATTCCCCAGAGACAGCACTATCCAATTGGAATGAAAGCTCATACCTGAACGATGCTAAAGTGGCCGTGCCCTCAAGGTAAATTCAGCTGGGAAGGTTCATTATGAAAGCCCATCAAGCCCAACCCATCTGTCCTTGTGTTGTATCTGAATGAAAAATAAACAAAACAAAGAGGCAATAAAAAACAGGTTTCAGAAGACTATACCTATGCACCTTCCACAATGTATTCTGTAAAATATGTTGCATGCGAGGATTCAGAATTGAAGCAGAAACATTGCCATTTGTAAAAAAGAAAAAATCATTCAGCTTTGCTCGCTCAAAAGAACAATGAGACCTTTGGCTGTGACCCTTTTCTTCCTTTTTCTACCCTGATATCTTTAAATCTCAATTTTGTTTCTTCAGTGGTATACACCAGGCTCAAAGGCTACGGTGTCTGTTTGGCGCCATGTATCAGGTTCGCCGCGGGGTCGTGAGGACATTAAGGAGAGTGATACAGTGTGTCTGTCATTCCAAGTGCTGCAGCTGCACCGCTGTGACTTCCTGGGCCGGGCTGTCCACATCCACATTTCACAGCTCCAACGTGACTGCTGCAATGAGACAAGACATTGCAGTGTCTCAGTGCCAAGTCCTCGCACAACCACTTGCTCCCTCTCAGAGCAGAGCATCTGGAGCCTGGCTGCCGCTTCCCGACTTGCTCGGGTCACCCCCCAGACTACGTCATCACAGAGGACATCAGGCTGCACTCTCCATAAATTAAATCTGGGACTGCATTTACACAGGGGCAGACAATGTGGGTTTAACCCTTGAGGCACAGATCCGACTTTTGTCACAGCTTTACTTAGCTTTTTATCTTAGGAGAGGAATGTGATCTTTTCTTCAGTTTTTCTATTTTCTCAGCTCAGTTTGCACTGACCTTATTCAAGTAGGGTCACCTTGCCATAACTTCCCTAAATTTGGATTTTGTGCATGTGTGAACCGCGTTAAGGGAAGATAAAGAAACACAAAAACACCTGCACTTAAACATGGTTAGATCATCTCCCATGTCTTTTAACCTCCGTCCCGTATCACAACATGTGTGTGCTCAGGGCCTCATGTTTGGGAATTTGTATTCTGCAGGTTCTTGTTTTCAATAATTCATCATTGATGTGTATCGATTTTCTATCACAGAGACCAAGGCTTGACCTCTTCAGTGAAGTATGGTCTACTTCAACAGCTTCCCTGGCTCCTCCCTTTCTCTGCCCCCTCCCTCCCTCCCTCCTCCCACTTCCATTTAATCCTGAAATTTACACACCACTGCCATTACAATGATGGCAGTTTTTACTTGTCTAAGGGGAAACCTTAATGGTTTCCATTTAGAGTGCCTGAACACTGACATGACACAAAGAGCTCACATGTTTCTAGAATAATTTACAAATATAACATGTCCATGTGATTATTACAAAAATATTCAAGGTTATTAATGTTTTCACACGACGTAAATCTCCCTCACATTACATTTTAAGGAATCACAAATGGTATTATAAAATAGTCTAAATGGTATTAAATGGGCATATTAAGCTCTACTTTTTGGTTATTAAGGGGCCCCCTGCTGGTAGGACCAATGGATCTTTCTGTGAGGAAATATTATCTCTTTTCATGCAAAACCAAATGAAACATGCCCCCAACCACACTGAAAGTGAGTCATTCAAAAGCATCTCCAGCTCGGTGGTGCAGCCCTTTCTCCAGAGGAAGAAAGAAGAAAAAAAAGGAAGCAAAGTTTGCTCATAGATTGGCTGATCAAGCCTTGGAGCCCGTGTGACGTAGCTGATACTTTTCACTCCGACTGTCTTCATTAACTTGAGACCGTTTCAGTTCTTATGATCCACGGTGCTCATCATGCGTTTTCACTTCAGCAGAAGGAGTTGCCGTCACCCTCCCGGCATCCGTGATGAACCCGCCACCATTTATAGCCTCACGGTGACAAACAATCTTATTATGAGATTTAAACTTTGCCTGAGCTAGACTGGAGGATCAACATGCGCTCCTGCCGCACTTACTCACCGACCATCTCCCAGCTGAAGCAGTGATACCAAGCTACCCACCCGCCTCATTTGACTGTGTTTAAACGCAACTGTCAGCTCTGGGTGTGATAGAAAAAGCCGAGCAGGGCTCCGGGTCTGCTCAGCTTAAGTACAGGTGAGCGGTGAGAGGAGCTCAGCCCTGAATGAGATCACTCACCGCTAAATGGATCTGTGAGACTCTGTGTTGACGCAGTCACACGCTGCTCCGTGCGCCTCTCAACCCGAAGACAGACAACTGGGATTCTTCTTTTTTTTTTTCTTCATTTTATTTATTTATTTTATTTTATTTTATTTTATCTAACAGAAATATCTCCTGTGTCTTTGAAAAAAAAAAAAAACGTCTTGTGGTGACATACAGTAAGCTGCCAGCTTTGTATCGGGGGGGGAAGAGGCTCTTGCTCCGCGATCGTCTAGCAGGTAAGCTGTTCACTGTGTTGCTACATTTCACACTTACAGATAACATACTATACTTTGTGTCTTTTGCATTCACACGGGGCCGGTGGTACATCTTTAAAGCTGAAATGTGAATGCTTTCAGGGGTATTTGAATAGTATTGCTCGGATGTTGTGTGCAGAACCAAACAGGAACTCTTCTATCACCAAGAGCAGACACACCGTGCACAACGCACAGCTGAACTTGTGCACCATCACGCAGAAGTCGGTGCAATTTCACGCTCGTTTCTTTGCGAGATCTTTGCCGGAGCTGACGTGTTGTGAGAAACGGGACGTGGATGGCATTACCAGCTCTCACTGCCATTCTTATGATACAGATCGTCTGTTATCTTCCTGTTTTTTTAAAAAGTTTAGTCATTCTGAATATTCATTGCACTGAATACCTGTGCATTTTCAGACACATTGTCCGGCTCCAGAGAGAGGAGCAGGTACCGCTTGAGATGTGGCTTCAGCACCACGGACAGCTCCCCGGCTGAACTTTATTTTACAAAGATTTATCTGAGTGAGAACTCATGCTAATGCTATTATATTTTAAATATGTAATATATTTTAAATATCTTCCTTAAGTCATGACAAATGATTCTGACTATTTACAACAAGTTAAATTAAGAATGGCCATTGCTTGGACTGAACCTATTATGTTGTCCACACACAGTCTAGTAGCCCTGTGCAGTCTCACTGAGATTAGCTGAGGATTGTGCTGCCTCGGTGCCATCTGTCTGGGAAATGCACTCTATATACTGCACGGCTAGATGTGTTGATTTTTTTGTTAAATTGCACATGGCTTCATGTGGATTTATTTCTTTTCTTTAAGTCATAGGCCTAGAATTCTTAAGATGTTTTGCCAGCTCTAAATGAAGACTCCTTGAATTCTCAGTCAGAGGAAGAGGGGGGAGGAAGGAGAAGGAGGATAAGGAGCAGGACGTCGTATCGAGAGGGATCTGTTGTCCAAAGCATTGGGGTTAAAGAAAAATGCTGAAACAATGCCAGGTTTACAGGATAGCGGTCACACGACAGCCAGATAAACGACAAGCCCTTACTGTAGGAAGAATCCTTTGACTTTCCACTCAGCTGCACTATGGACGTAGGTGTAGGAGTGCTGTATCATCTCTGTTCTGGTTAAATAATGTTGCTGTCTTGGTGACATTTAAAGGCAGGAAAGCCTTTAAGATATAAAGCTTAAACAATCAGTGCCACTGAACTGCATGCATTCTATTGTCAGTGGTTGCCCTCGTTCCAGTCCTTTCACACAGAAGATCAGCCTCAGTTTAGCCTTTACCATCAGTGTGAACCACTGTCTTACTTCTTCGTACTTTTAACGTCTCAAGTAATGACTGTTTCAAAACATCTTCGTTTTGCTGCTGTTGCTAAAGCTGTCTCTCGCATTAGCCTTTCGCATCTCCCTTTTTCCTGTCCCCGTCTCCCTTATCTTGATTATGCAGCTGGATGATTGAGTCAGCTATTTTGTATGCAAGTTGCTTTAGCTTGGTTCTTTGTGGAGGAGAGAGAGAGAGAGAGAGATCGTGCCAAGGATACTGAGGGAGAATTACAGCTTCTCATGACGGTGAGGGGTGGAAAAGAGGAGAGTGCCCTATTCGATACATTGCTGTTTGCGAGAGACAGATGTCCTAGGGGGACAAGCGGTTTTTGAAATGTGACCAACCTTTCTAAATGGAAATGGCAGCGTCGTTTTCTTTCCACGGCTCTATACGTGAATTGAAGCATACAAAGCTCGTTGTTACAAAGTTAGTCTGATATGAACCCATTTCTCTGAATTGAGGAAGATTTTAGAGGAAGATAATTGTGTACTGTGAGTATACAGATAGATGTGGAGTCCTTTGGTGAATAGAGAACGTATATCTAAACACATAATCCTACTTTCAACTGTGGCATTCCCAGTTTGAGTCCAGCTGAGATCCTTCACCAGACGTCATTCCCCTTTATATCTCCCAATGTTTCGTGTTGCTTTTGAACTGTGACTGACATAAAAGGTAATACAGTATAATCATCTTTTGTATCTATACTGTTTTGCTGATCCCGAGTCAGTATATAGGACTGATGGTGTGGGTGATTATTGGTGATTGTGATGATAAAGACGCAGTTTACTCGACACATGAGTAGAATAAAAAGAGATTAACAGCAAAAACATTTCACATGCAAGTATGTTTATGTTTTCACACTGTGTAAGTTACCGAGGCCCGACTGACGGCATGTTGCAGCAGTGATGCTCTGGTTATATGGTTAACAATGTGTAGAGTGAAATCATAAGGGACCAGTCAGGGCTTGTAGACAGAGCTGTGAAACATATGGTATGACAGCATGTCATATTTCAGTTCGAGCTCCACAGCCCTCCACAACCGTAACATTTTAAAATCAACTTCCTGTGCTGTGAGTAGAGTGTGTGCCATTTTACAAGAGCTGTTGCAACACCTAAGTCTCAAGAGTCCCATGTGACACTCAGCTGTTTTATGAAAGGAAGAATGGGCTCTTTGTCATCCGTAGTAAAGAATAGTAAGGTCATAAAAATTAGACACAGAGGGGAAAAAAAGAACAGAAGAAAATAAAAATAATTTCCTCTTTAGTAAGTGCTAAATGTCTGGATTTTATGCAGCAGATACAGTTATGTTTGAACATGGAAAAGGCCATACACAGTAGTTTAGCTATAGTCATATGGTACAAAACAGGACATTGTACATTATAGTTACTATATATATATATATATATATATATATATATATATATATATATATATATATATATATATAGATTGATAGTGTGCATTTTGTTTAATCTTTGTTCTCTTATCTTTAATAAAAACTGAAATATTACATGTTTCATAGGAATGAAACTTGCATTATTGGGTTTTAATAAGAAAGAACGTCTCCTGGAATACAAACTGTTAACCTTTACTGGTCTTAATTGATGATGTAGCAGCTACCCTGACCTATGAGTCACGTATTATCTTAGGTTTGAATGAAAATTGAACAGCAATTATAACTGCAGGAATTTACTTTGCTTTGAATCTTTCTCAGCATTTAAAATTCAGTGTTGGCAGTAGCGAGAGGAGTTCTTTGTGGTGAAGGACAGGACCATCAATGCCACCTTCAGAGCTGTGCCTCAGGACAACAGACATGAAAAGGAAAGGCTATTGACAGTAACTTAACATTCAGGAAAAGAGGGCAATTGAGGATTTCCAATATCTAATAAAGGCTGTAACTAGCAGATAAGCTTGAAAATACAGAACCTGTGTACTGTACATTTTATTTAGACAGTGCCAAATAAACAGAACTTTGCTGAGATGATATCTCCTAGAAATCATACAAAAAAGAAATCAACAAACTTCACCTCGATGCATCAGCTTGTGAGTCATTAACTGCACATTGTGTTCACAGAGCTGTGGCCTGGTCTCATCTCAGGAAAGAATGCATTTGAGTTTATTTAGGGGAGATTATTGAAGGTGGCAGAGATGAGTGCTTTGGATTCCAGGTGCGTTTCGAGAAAAAAAGAAATCGTGGCACATGGCAGGTGTAAACATAATGGCTCAGTATTTAAATGTCTTCTTCTTACTATCATCTTATGTGCTGATTACAGTTTTGGAGAAAAATGAGACGGCTGCCACACTTGGTGATTTTCACACATTGCTTGACAACCGATCAGCCCACAGGAGCTGAGGAGAATATATGTACATGAGGAGAAAGCTGGAGACATTCAAGTTGGAATGTGCTGCTGTGCCATTGACAGATTGTGGGGATCAACCAGGAGATGTAGGGAATCACTTGAGGGTGGGAATCAGTCATAATTAATTTTGGAGAGCACAAAAATTAATCCACCCAAGAGTGCCAGAAACGTTTCTGTGTAGTTTCCCCAGCCACCTGCTGGCTGCCTTATGATAGATGAAACCCTTTAGTAAACAAGCATCACGAAATGGCAGAGTGAGGCGTTTTCAACATTGCTCCGTCTCTCCCTTGCCATCTTCCCGGCAAAATAATTAGATGCTGGGATGCAAAACACCATGGCAGTGTGTCTGCAGGCACCTGCTCCGCTTGATGAATATCCTGTACATGAGAACCCATTAAAGCTGGCGATACATAGCAGTTCTGTCAAAGCTCACTACAGAAGCAGGGTTTTTAGTGTGTTAAGGGGACCTCCCCGATTGCCTCTGCTAAATTCATGCTTTTTGTAACTTCAGATTATGCATGTGATGATGAGCGTAGCAGAATGCGCTGTGCCTTGTGATGTGTGGATCACATTTTTCATTACAGACCAAGAGCAAGCGGGCAGGCAAAGGGCCTTTTCACATTAAAAACCTGAACCAAAGTAGAGTTTGTAGATACAGGGAACACAAAGATAGAGATCGTTCACAAAAGGCAGAACTGTTGGAGCTCCGTGAGTCCGGTCTGCAACGTATTTCCTCTGTGCATTGTACAAAGCACAAACCAATACTCTGGACATTAACATAAACACAAAGCACTGGCACAAAATTACTTTAATCTTCTTATCGATTGCATTTAATGAAATTAACTCTTCATCCGTCATATTAGATTCAATAATCTTAACTCACTGTTATGTCCAGTTTCTTTAAAAGGCAAAAGCTATGTTGTTGTTGTTTTTTCTCCTGGCCCCACAGGGGGTTAATATGAACAACTGATCATTTACATATGAATCCAATTTATGACATCTTAATTACCTAATACATTATATTTATATTAAGAGTGTCAGTATCTGTTTTTACAGATTTATACTGGTGAGTGAAGCCTTTAACAGAAGGTGTAGAAATTCTGCTTGATTTTTTGCATTCAATTATTTCCTACTATAAAGTTAAGTTGCCAACAAAATACCATATCATTTGAGTAATGTACCTAAAATGATCGATACAGACTCTAAATTCTATGCAGAGTGGCATGATATAATGTGTCAATCATGAAGTAATAGCAGTTATAAAGGCAGGCCATATTTAACTATCATTAAGCAACTTATGTGGGTGGCAGATACAGGTGTGATTATGTCAATTATTCATTTCCTTTGGTCCAAATCATGCCAGGAAAGGATCAAAACAAAGTGGGATCTGGTGAATGTGTTGAAAGGCTGAATCTTCTGTGGTGGTGACACAAACAAAGAGATGATGAATTAATTAGTCTCATATACTGTATGGTCCAGACTGCAGCAGCTCTTTATCAATCATAGAGGGGAGCTATAATTAGAAAAGTCCAATAAGGTCTTGTACTGCAGCTTGATAAGGGAAATCAACTGCCATAATACACTGTACAATACAAAGTAGCACCTGGAAGCTCTGAGGCCTGTATTTTCTATGCAGTGTTTGGGAGCACCCTTTAGTTTGAATGGCACAGATCTGACCTGCGTAATCAAAACCAAACTAAAGGATAAAATATGGGGTTTTCAGACATTAAATCTACTTAGTATGACGACTTAGTATTTTTCAATCATTGGATGTAGCTGATTATCTTAAATGGAAATGTGTTTATAGAATAATATAGATTAGAGGTTAGTAACATGTTAAGACAAACAAATGTGAAAATAAGACACACAAATGGGCACACGTGCAAAACACACGCAAATATAGTCTTTCTCTCTCTCCCTCTAATTTTTTCTCTCTCTCTCTCTCTCTCTCTCTCTCTCTCTGAAAGGACAGAACACCAATCACATTAATTGGTTCCTTGGGGAAATATGAAAACCAAGGGGTACATCTGCAAAGTCCAAGGCACTCAAAGTCCACCAAACAGGAAAATATATTTAAGACTGTGAGCTGTCAGTCTATTAAATTAAAGTCATCTTATACAGCAGACTTTGTATGTTGTGTTTGGCTGCGAGCTACACATCTTTTGGTTAGATAATTATATTGGATTTCGGCACATTTACAAATAGTGTCAAAAAAATGTCGCTGATAATATCCCTGATTGGTAATGCAACGTGATTAGGCAATTTGCAGTTTCCTACCAATTATGAAATTTAAACCAACAGCCTTTAAAGATGACAGATGCTGTGTGAATAAAGTCGCTCCCACATGCAACACTGAGGGCAAATGCTTTTCATCACACGGTGAGAAAATTCTTTGAGGTCAATAGGTGCCAAAAGTCGCATTGTGGTAATCAAAAGATGGCCCTCCTCCCTATGAATGCTAAGTAACCCCAGTATGGGCTTGTAAACAGCTGATACACTAATGATGCACCAAGGACATGAACCTGTTCAATGACTTTTTCAAGAGTCTCCTGCAAGTATGGTGCAATAAATGTGTGTTTTTCCTCCTCAGCATTGCCAGCATGCAACAGTGTGCATCTTGAATGCTTTGACCCTCCGTATTTCTGCACACTTTGATTTAGACTGGCAGTGCTATTCCTCTTCAACACATCTACTGTTTAATGTTAATCTTTTTCTGGAACAGCTTTTCATCCTTTAAATGCTAATTCATAGTTTATCCCTCCACGCACCACAGTTTATTTTTTTCTGATCAATTTTTCCCACCCTCCCACAGTGCAAATAATGCAAAGAAAACCCATATGGAGTCCTCGACCTCAGTTAGTAAAGGTAACTCATCCCTCTAAGTACGAAGCTCACACTGTTCACCAATTCAAATTAATTCACACGCTACATGACAGCAAAGAGGAGAAAGGAGTGGGCGTTTTGCTTCTGTTTTCTGCTCGTAAACAGTCACACTGCTTCCAGGTGTGTGTCCCATTTCTGTGTCTTTGTCTCCAAAATAAATCGTTCAACCAGCAGCTTAGGTTTTTTCGTGATTGTGTTGGAGAGGCTGTCTGTCAATCACAATCTATTCAAGTCCAAAACAATAAACTAACTTTTTGGTTTCTTTGAGTAGACTATTCCGCCTGCTACAGTCTGAACAACTGAACAGTGACTATAGCTTGTTTTTACACATTTACAGCTAATTATTGATGCACTTGTCATTGGTGGTAATGAAAAAGTGGGTTTGGAAAAGTGTACATTACCAGTTTATAAAGTCTAATATATCAATACTTTGATTTGATAAACATTTAGCATTTTGCATCTCTTTCCAATAAGAAATGTTGACATCACAGAGCTTCTGATACCAACGTGCTAACTGCCTCTCGCCTTTTTACTCGGGCACCACTTTTTATCTGGACACTGTTTCCAACTATTTACTTGAAAAAGGAACTATGATAACGAAAAAATAACAAGTGTGTCATAACGTGATCAAAAAAGTAAAAACACTTTGCAGTTCTGTAAAAAAAGACTGCAGGAAATGTGTAACAATCTAAATCATGTCACTGTTCATAAACACACTTAAAGGCCTCTGCCTGTCAGAGTCAACTCACCCTGTCTGTTGGTGGTTAATGTCTCTGCTTTTTAACTCAGGGGGTTGATTGTGGAGCTGTTTTTGCTCCGTGCACCCAATTGCCCTTCACGGACTGAACAAACATTTAAGCGTACAATCATCTGAAGTGAAAGCCGAGAAGACAAAGAGCAATCAGATGATCAGTTCAGGATTCATCTACACTCTTATGTCTCTTATGTCGGTTGAAGGTCATCCCGTCATCTTCCTTTACACCACAAACGACCACATTGTCGTACAAACGTCTGACAGATGATTTCAGCAAGCTGATTGTTTCCCGTTGATTTTATGAAAATCAAAAAAAATCAAAACATCCACAGTTAAAGTCACCCGTCACAGTTATGTGACAAATGCCACTGGTTTCCTGGAAACTGCTCAACATTATAAGGGTGAGAGTGTTGCAGAGAAAACAAGCACAGATGACAAATATGACAAGTTCAATGTGTTGATCTTATTCAAATCCACCCTTTCAAAATAAACACCTTGTTCACTTGGTTTAGGGTGTTTATTGTTAGCTTGTCTGGTGCTTGATTGATTTATTACGGAAGGCAGGGACACAAATGGCTTTCATAAATGAAGTTCACTTAATCAATAAGCATCTTATCAGATAACTGATACATTGTAGATCTTTTACCAGAATATAATATTCATAACTATGTTTTAATAGTGTATAATCAACTGAAACTATGAATCATTGTGGTTTCATTAGCTTTGAATGAGTCCCTCATATCTACTTAGGGAGCGGGTCCTCTTGTTGCACCGCCATATTTCTACAGTAGCCCAGAACGGACAAACCCAACAGTGGCTTTAGCGAGAGTCTTCTGATATTTGCGTTACCTAAATGCCCCCTAGTTCTCCCACAGGCTTGTGAAACTGCGGTAACGTCACCACAGTTTTGGAAAGGAGGAGTGAGCGTAGGGGTATTCAGTTTGTTTCAATCTGCAAACAAAACGCTAGAGGACACCAGATCCTACACACTGTCCCTTTAATATTAGTAAAAAAAAAAGCATAAAAAATATTAAGTATTTCCATTGCATGCTACTTTATATTTCTACTCCAATACAATTCAGTGGCATTGTAGATACTATACTGCCATAATGTAAAGTAACTTTCTTTAGTTGTACTTATACACATACGTTGTGGCATGCAGATTTGATTATCATTCATAACAAAGAATAAACCACTCACATTATTATGAGTGATCATTTCCACTTCCTACAAAAACAGCCTCTTGACTCAGTTTGCAGCTGTTGTGACAGAAGGCTTTTATCACACAATCCCAGCATCTGTTTTACTATTGAAGTTCTGTATCTTTGTCGCCTGAAAGATGGCAGAAAAACAAAAGTTTATTTTTGTGACTTTTATCGGTCCTGTTGTTGAAAGACAATCACCACTCGAGTGAATGAGGTTTGAGCTAAGCTGAGGCATCACTGTCTGAACTGAGCTTACTGAAAAAGCTTAGAGTCAAGCTTAATTCAATGAGAAGATGGCTGCTCTAAAGACCAGCTGAGAGGGGCAGGTTGTAAATAATAGGGTGCTGACTCATCAATAATTGTATCAGCCCTTATGTCTAGCTTTTTGCAACCTACGGACGACCTTGTTCGTTGTACTGCAGGGATCAAAGGTCAGTTTTGCAAGGAAATAATTAAGTGAAATGTTTTTTGATAGCTATTGACTTACAGTGTGCAAGCTGCCAGAATACCTCTAATGCATCTCTACATCTCATCTTAAAAGCCTTTAAGAATCTCTGTCATGATGGTGTATAGCTTCTACATTTTGCCGAGTGAGCAACTTCGCTTACCTAAGCACATGTGTCTTGTGCAACATGCTTCAGACTGTCAATGCAATGGATGTTCACTGGCTTGAATAGAGTAACTTCATTTTTTAATCAGTGAATCAGTTGACTAAACAGATTGTCAGTGAGCGAGTGAAGATAGGACAGTGTTACCATGGCAACTGCCTCCAAACTTGGAGCAAACATACTAGCATCTACTTATAAAAAATGTGCCAGTATTCACACCATTAGCAGGCCACAGTGTACCATAACACTCATATTGGAGAGCGTCGCTGCATACTTGACTTCGTGTTCATTGACACTATCTGAGCCTTTAATATGATGCAAATTATTCAAAGAGCCTGATTTCTACACAGTCATCTAAATGAAGTCTTGTGGAGGTCTAGGTGTAAGAGCTTTACACAATGACTTGCTGGGGGACCTTGAATAAAAACTAGCATGATAAATTAATTAAGACTCACAGTGTTTGTAAAGAATCCCACTGAGTCACTCGTGTTTCTAGCTTTGCGGGTGATTAAACAATGCAGTTGTTTGGAAAGGAAAGTGTCCTTTACAGGGAAGATTGATTGCAGAGCAACAAAGCAAAGCAGAACGCTGGACTTTCAAAGCAATAACTGAACCGAGCCACATCAACTGGAAAAAAATCTCTATATTTGGTGTGCCCAGAGCTATGAAGTCAGTGTTGGACTGTGCCAGGTTTTGAGAGTGCCGGTACCAAATACTACAGATCATGATTCAGATTGGATGCAAGACCTTTCTTGGCAGCTTTTCTTGCTGCTTGCAGCAGCGATTTAGAAACATATCAATATTTACCTGGATAACTGCCATGCTGAGAGCTGATGTCTCTGAACAACAGCCAGATGAATAACATCTCCAGATACAACTTATTTCTCCAAACAGCTGATAAAATCACAGGCAAATGTACTGTTAGCATGAACACTTTCACAAACATACTTTTCTAATAATTATTATCCAAGTTGACAGCTGGCGAGAAAAGTGGTCCATTCCCAGCTGCAGAGCATCAATCTGACGCTCCACCTGTTGTCTCCTGTCTCTCGCCCTCCATTGCTCATTAAACAGCGCTGCCTTTCAGGCCGAATCAGCTCAGCCTGGTGATCACCAACTGTGAGACCAGAGCACGGAGAGGGACTGGATCTGGGGTGCCAGATTGTCAGGTCTGTGAGGTGTTATTCCTCATATAAATATGGAGATTATGTGTAGAGCCTTTGTGCAATTTATGCTTCCCCACTTCTTTAGTGGAAGACCTGGAATCAGTGTGAAGCTATGCACGGGAAAAAAACTGTTACGGTCTTGTGTGATTTGAAGAATATGTGCTTTATAGAGTGACCAGGATAAAGGGTTAAGTGAGAAAACAGATAGTGGATTTACCACACTTAGGTGAGAACTTCAACCATCAGCAAAAACAAGATTTTAAGTTACCCTTTAAAGGATAATTCCTCTTTTCGATCAGGGGCAAAGACAACACTAGAACTAGTCTCAGTGTCCACTGGATTTAGACATTATAATCTACTCTGCTCTGCAGAGCTTGCAAAATGCAGTTAGATTGATCAAAAATTTAAGCAGCAACCATTGGAACTGAATTATCATCATCAGCCATCCTTTGCTCAGTGATTATTTGCAGCAACTAAATAATAATAGAGGCGCTTCCCACGTTAGCAATTTCAGCAAATAGATTTCTGCCCTCCCCAAGATTAGTTAACTCTGCTATATCAAAACAAGTTTTCACAAGACAAATTAAACAAACAGAAAGTTGAGGTGATAGTGCAGCATGGCAGAGAATAAAGATTAACTTACTTTTCATTTAATATTGCAGTGCACCAGATATCTGAGCAAAACGTCGACCTCATTCAGGATAGAAGAATGTGCAGAAAAACTATTTGTTGTAAGAAATTAAAAGTTTACGCAACATTTATATTCAATAAGTACCTTCTATATAATCTTGACTTTACGGATGGATTGCTAGATTCCAAAAAATAATAGTCTGAATTTAGAATCTGCCCAAAACACTGTTGGCAAAACCTGAAAGAAGAAGAAAGCAAAAAACTACAAATGTTTGTATTGTGAGGCTCCTAAAAATCATTAGAAATTTCAAGGAGATCTTAGAAATACCTTGACAGCTATAAATGCTGTAATTGCAATTTCTGCCACTTCTACTGAGGTGTGTTTACAGTTTAAGTAGGATGTGTGTGTGTGTGTGTGTGTGTGTGTGTGTGTGTGTGTGTGTGTGTGTGTGTGTGTGTGTGTGTGTGTGTGTGTGTGTGTGTGTGTGTGTGTGTGTGTGTGTGTGTATGTTATCCGTGTGTGTTGTAGAGCTCACCATGTCCAAGTGTCCTTGAGCGAGACACTGAACACAAAGTTGGGCCAGCCAGCGCCTTGCATGGCAGCTTGGCCGGCATTGGTGTATGAATGTGTTTGTGTGTGTGTGTGTGTGTGTGTGTGTGTGTGTGTGTGTGTGTGTGTGTGTGTGTGTGTGTGTGTGTGTGTGTGTGTGTGTGTGTGTGTGTGTGTGTGTGTGTGTGTGAATGGGTGAATGAATGAAAATTGTCAAGCGATTTGACGGATAAACTAGAAAGGCACTAATGTAGTCCCTCTACCGTTTACCATTATTTCCGTGTTCCATGTGCATGGTTTTGCTAGCGTACGCTGAAATCAAAGTTCAATCATATAATAAAGTAATAGTATATAGGCCGGAGTCATACAGTATATTCTACGTCACAGTGGAAAGCAAGCAATCATTACAGGTTCTCGCCTCCGTATTTTTCCGCTTGTTGAGAGTTTGATTGGGACATTGCTGTGGAAGCAAATGGTTGACTGATTGTCGCTAATGTGCGTATGCAATAATGCGTTTGGAAAAGCATTTCCCGGTCTACCATGTAAGTGAGTGATTATACTGATAACTGATAAGCCTGCAGTGATGTAAGAAAATAAGAAACCGACCACTTTAACTTTAAATTCATAGGCTTTTTTGAGTTTTAACAGACTCCTTTTTAAGTTGTTCACGCAGCTACTACATCGAGAGCCGTTCTGGCTCTCAATATAGTAGCTGCGTGAGAAAAAGAGGCAGAATCGTGGCTCTCCAGTGGCTTTCTAGTGGTCAAAGTGCTGTTCAGAAAGCTGCTGAACACCAAAGCCTCATGCTGTCAGGGCAGGAAATACCCTGCAAATGAAGGGTGGAGCAGAGTGCTCGCCTCGTTTTATAATGTATCCAGATCTTTGCTCTCTTGCACGAGCTGTAAAAGATTTTCATCAGTGAAATGCACCTAATAAAATACCGTATCCTCGCATGCCACAGGCAAAAGATAAGCAGAAGTGCACATAAACAATCATGAACGTGCTGTTTTCTTCCTCTCTCCTCGGCTTGGAACCAGAACCTCTTGTCCCTGATTTGATGCAGAAAGAGAGGGCACATCATGACCTGGGTGTGATGAATACCACGGCACCCCTCCACATCACACTGGGAATAGACTAAAAGCACTATAGATGGTCTCAGAAAAGGGAACATTTTCTTAAAGCAGAAACATTTCACAGTACAGCGCTACAGATTGTGTTTAAGGGAAATATAAGTAGGAGATGTGTGCTCTGTAGCCAACTGGGCTTCAGCTAATATTTTTGCAATAATCTTTCTACAGTCTGAATGTAAGGACGGCAAATTTCAAATAAAAGACCTTCTGTCTCCTCAGAGTGCTCAGTGGGTGAACTGCAGGAATAAGCCTGAGCAGTGGTTATTACTGCTATATATGATGTATGTTTTATCCGAGGACAGGGCCTACCTCGAGGGCCAGAGGGACAATTAGCCCTGCGGGTGTGCCCGCTCAGCTTTCCATCCCATCGGCCCCAGGCACAGTCCCTCTGTCAATCCCTTTTTGTTGGGCCTCGGGTCCCTCCTCCAGGGAAGTTTTCAAAGAGGTGCATCTGTTACATCATAGTAATGCTATGATGATGATCTTGTTGTTTTTTGTCTTTGCCAATCATCAAAAACATTGCACATCAAATTGAACCCTTAATATGTTCATTAGTCTAATTGTAATAATCATGTTAAGTTGAGTTGAGCAACTAGCCTTATTATTGTAGAGCTACAATGTTTTTTTCATTAATCAATAATTAATATATTCAACTTTCTAGCATTAATTATGCATTTTAGTCGGAGCAGCAGTCCTCCCTGTCCTGGGAATAAACATATTCCTGGAAATGTGTGGGAGACAACCCTTCAATTCAGCAATGTAACGCAAAAAATAGGTTTATTATAATTACATTAATCACAGTATAAAAGAGCCTGAAATTTCAATTAATTTTCCTTGATAGTCCTCTAAGATACGGTCCTGATTAAAAAGTATAATCCATTTTGACCAGCGTATAAATCTACATCAGAGGAAGTGGATATGTCCATGAGGAAAAGTGCACACTGTGGTGAACGTCGGGCTCTGCACTCTGTTATTAGAGGTTACAGCTTGACTAACTGTATCCTTTTCTGTCTAATCTGATTTGCACAGATAAATGCATATGCCTAGTGCTACGTGCCAGTGCCACTGTGCTTATAATTAAAAATGTTTTTAATCTTTCACTTTTCATTATTCTTGCTTTTTAAGGATTTTCAATATTCCCATTTGGCTGATCCGATCTCATTACAAAGATATACAGTGTGAATGACTGAGGAGAAACTGAGTACTGCATACAAATACAAGCTGTACTCTTAATAGTACATTCACACTGGGAAAATTGATACACAGTTTAATCCTTACTCTTGCATGCATCACATTTCCAGTATTGCTTATGTAAGAATACTACTACAGGACTAAAGTGGGCTCACTGTTGGGGCTATGTTTTAGAACACATATAGTTCAAAGCATGTCTTATCTATTCCACATAATTACGTGTGTGAAATCTGCTTGATGGAAATGAGAAAGAAAATGTGTCGTGAAGAATAAATCTTTCATGTGGTCAGTGTTCAAAGCGATGACACTGTGCGGTTCTATCATATAAAAAGCACAGGATGTTCCAGTGCTTTAAACTGAACCATAGACTAAAAAGTAAGGAAATTTCCTGGTGGTCGGTATGTACATCAGAGCTTTTTGTGTCAGAATACATCAGTCAGTAAAACATAATAGATTGGCTGCAGCTTGGACTGCAGCCAGGGTTCGGACCGAGGCGGGGGCTCAAAAGTTTAAAGGGATCTCCCATAGGAGAGGGACATTTGAACTGTGGTTGCAATTCTGTTACAATGATTAAAAGTTGAGTTTCCTTTGAGAATCAACTCCTTGATTGGCAAAAAGTGACTTTGCACTTTCGTCCCAGCTTTCATTATAAGTTTAAGTTTTACACCCCAAAAAATTCTCAACACGCCAAAGTGTGCAAACTTGCAGTTTTGTCCAACAGTCTTCAGTACAGTGAGGGACTCATAGATTACTCCCTATAAGATAGAGCCTCGCCAAGTATAGGCTTCATGGATATCTTCACCTACGAAGAGTTATATAGTCACATATAAAAGATGTAGAGAAATCATTTTTGAGTAGTCATCCGCCAAGAATTTCTAAAGAGGACTGAAGAGGTCATGTAGCCTTTTTGCGTCAGATTCTTATTATAGAAGGCTGACCCCTGCAAATGGATTTAGTGGGCTTAATGGGCTTGTTTGGGCTGTAGAGAGAAGATTAAAGATGCATCTTCACATGTAGTTGGTTTGTTATGGTCATGTGATAATGTCGTAGCAGAGAGGCCAAGGTAATGTGTTCATCTTTTTTTTTCATGGACGGAACATGGTGTAATTAAAGACTTCGGTAATCCCTGTGAAAGGAATAATAACAAGATTAGTCATTTTGTTAAAATATCTTGAGCTCATTACAACATTTAGTTTCTTATAATCTGATTATTTGCACAAAACATTTACTATTAAACTGTTAATCTGTTTAGACAAGCGCTAACCTCTGCAATGTATGCTTCTATCGTCATCTCTGTGTCTATTATCTGTACAATCATGCAATATGAACATATGAAATATGTTTCATAGCAAAATGTCTGGGGAAAATGAAGCAGGCTCTATTTCCTGCCTGTATTTTTCTGTATGCTGTCTGGGTCTGCTGGAGCCTGAGCTGGCCTGCCATAATTCATTTGCATTTATATACATCACAAACCATGCAAGCCTCAACCACATGAGGCTTCCTGGTGTAACATATATAACATGTAACCACAATATAATCAGTGTCGGGGGGGGGCTTTGACGCATGTCATGAGTTCTTGTTGTTTGTCGCTTTTCCACTGTGAACTGTGAAAAAAATTAAGCAAATGCCACTAAACAATATCAAATAATGATTAAAGTTTTGATTAAAAAGTGAGTATTTTTATCATGGTTTTAGATGCATGTGCAATAATCCACCACTGTCCGGTACTCATTATGCATCCAACAATTACTCTGCATCAAGTTGGAGCTTTACATTTCGCAACTGTAACCTATGAATGAGATGAAGCACTCACAGTACGACACACAGCCAACAGTGGATGTGAACAAGAACACTTTATTCTTTGCTGTAGTGTTTATTTTTCATGAGTCTTGGAATATAAGCTCATACTGAAATACAGAACATGCAGAATATTTTATGCATGGATCACAATCTCAGCTCAGATGTTGAGCGATGGCTTTTCTGAAGATGCCTATGTGGCCCACATTCAAAACAATGCACTCTTGTATTTTTTGTGATATTTTCCGTGCACATCACTGCTTGTGTTTGCAAAGGAGACGCAGTAGATCTCAAGTTCACATTCACACCATTGTCTTTATCTGTTGTTGTTGTTTTATTCTTGTCATTCAGCGCGTGGACTTGTATCAACTGGCAGTCGTGTTGGTTTTAGCAATGGTTCAGTACGAGAAAACAGACTCTTGTGGAATTGCATAACAAGTCCTCACACAAAACTGGAGAAATGCCAATGGCAGCTTTGAGGGACCAGCTGCACCGGGCTTCTCCTCTCTTTTTAATGTGCTCTGGATACACAGCCATGAGCCATCACGCTCCCTCTGGTAGCCTCCATACACTCTCCTCCATTTTTTGGGGGGCCTTTGGGTTTGGCCTCTACATCCAAGCAGTGTCTGACTTTTACTGAAAACAACATAAATTGTTTTTAAATGGGCAAGTGGGAGGACCACTCACCTTCTTGTATTGTTTTTATTGACCCAGACAGTTGTAAAGCACAGAGTGAGAGACTTGGAGAGGAAACAGAAGGCAGAAGTGTCAGATACAGCACTGGAGGCTTGTCAATAGATGACAATGTGACAATGCATTTTTGTCTTGTACTGCTGTTTGAGGCATGGTGAGGGTGTTATAACTGAAATGTATATCAAAGAATTCAAGTTTTTTATGATATTGATATGCATACCACAATAAATGGACAGAATAATAAAATTAAAATGACAATACAATTGACTATGCTGCACTGTTATTCATTACAAAAAGGATATCATTATCTCCAAATAAATAAATCCAGAACCTGGCTGAAAATCATCATGTTTTTAAGTATTCTTCAGTATCAAAGTAATCTAGTGATAGCTCTTTTTGTTCTCATGGGCAACTTGTGAGGCAAAATGCTTATCAAAGATATCAGCCTATGGACATACAGACAAAATCAAACAATTTTAAATATCATTCAACCATTTTTCCACAAAAAAAGTCCTAAAACATGTAGAATTCAAAGTGATGGCATTTCTGATAATATCATATCTGACATGCCTGGCTAAGACATGTAGCGACTCTGCTAAAAGCCTGTATATAAAGCATAGATTCGGCTAGTATTGTCACTGCTCTATCAGATTTTGAATAAATAAAAAAATATATATATATTATAATATTTATAATAGGAATTTTACTTGAACAAGAAAAGCTGAGGGTAGCCGTAGAGTCCCTGAGAGACGGACAAACAACTTCCCATAAATTTCAAGATTTACTTTCTTGTTGCATCCATCATCGTCAGTTCTCTGCTGAATTGGTTCTTAGCTCAAAATACGTGTTTATCTGGACATGTATTAGAACTGCCAAGCACTTTGATTGCATGGAGTGTATAGCAACCAAGGCCACACAAATGTCCTGCCACTCCTGCGAGCTGTAAGCTCTCCCATGCACTGCTCTGAATTACCTGTCAGCATCGATTACAGCGAGTCAGTGTGGATAGGATCTTGGATTTTCTCTCCCTCAGAATTAAGATAAGCTCCTGCCTGCCTGTTTGAGATGCCCCTTGTTGACCCACCTGTTGAGTGTGATGTGAGATGTGTGTTCTGCCGCTGTGGCCACATTATCCCCTAGCTTCACACACATGCACTTACGCCGAGCTGGCAGCACTCACTGTCCTCATCTGTTCGTTTCTCCCAGTCGCCCCCGTTCCTCGTCTCTCCTCTCACCTTTGTTTTCAGTCCTTGTTTTTCTTCTCTTTTTCTCTAACCCCTCTTGCTAAGCTACCTGTCTGCTTTTATTCAACCTCATCTCTCTTTCCACACCTCGGGGACAGCATATTCCAAAGTGAGTGTCCTATTTCTGCTGTTATCCAAGCAGAAATAAAACATTCTGCTCATTTAGTTTCTGAAATTAGATATTTATAAATTGAAATAGTTCATCTCCCACTAGTTAGGGGGTTAATACCATCTACCACACCTTAAAAATACAATAAATAAATAAAATAAAAAATACATATCTTAGAATAGGCTGCATGGTGGTGTAGTGGTGTCGCCTCACAGCAAGAGGGGCCCGGGTTCAATTCCCAGGCTAGACAACCTTCTGTGTGGAGTTTGCATGTTGTCAGTGTGGGTTCTCTCTGGGTTCTCTGGCTTCCTCACACAGTACAAAGACATGCAGCTAAGGTTCATTGGAGACTCTAAATTGCCCATAGGTGTGGATGTGAGTGTGAATGGTTGTCTGTCCAGGGTGAACCCTGCATTCGCCCATTGACAGCTGAGATCGGCTCCAGCACCCCTGTGACCCTTAACTGGATAAGCAGGTTACGGAAAATGAATCAATGAATATCTTAGAATCTAAAGTAAAACTCCACTTTAAGTCTTTCTTATCTAAACTAACATCTAACACTTATCCTTTCGACTTAGTCGGTTGCTGTTTATAGGGCGAACAAATTGTAAATAATAAAATAATAACTACATATTGAGCATTTGGAATGACCAACATGTCCTCCAAATGCAGGCTGTTCTCAGCAGCATTGCATTAATGCAGTTATTTATATTCCTCACAAAATCAATTCCTATATAATTCATGACATATTGAACCAGGAAGTATAAAGAGTGTCAAACTCTATATGTTGGTTCTGGGCTTACTGCCAGAAATCTCTTACGGTTTAGGTAACAAAGGCAGACTTCTCCTGTGTGAAATGCTTGACTTAGTTGTCATGCAACTTCCGTACTTAAACCAGGCAACTTCAAGCCAAGTGGTTTGTTGCCTAAAGTATATTTTGAAAAGACTGTCACAAGCGGAAATTGACACATTTTGCTAGCCATTTAGATGAAAATGCACAATAAATAAGGAATAACTTTCCATAGGATATCATACAAACCGTTGTATGAGGACATGTTTCCAAATGAAATGACGAAATAGTGGTCGTTGTCCCTGTCTGTAGTTGATGGACAAGAGTCTCAGACAGACAGTGGAGGAAGTTTCTATGGCAGTTTTGATTATTTTAACTGTAGTAAATATTATAATCGATTGGAAAAAAAACATGAATTAAAGTTTACCACAACACAACATACCACTTATTCTGTATGAAGAATGAACTACAAGTCGAGTACAATCGTTGGAAGGAAATAAACAGATCACAAGGGAAATGATCGAAAGAAATCTTGACAATTTTAATAACTCCCTGGCTTCTGTATCAGTAATACAGCATAACACCTTTAACTCATTGCTTCTAAAAATGGAAGAAAATTTGTGCTGCAGGCTTCAAAGTTTGTCTCCAAAAACACTCACACATGATGTAGTTTCAGATATTCAAACAGATATATCTGCCTGAGACTGCCAAAGATCAGAGTGCACCTCTGAAAATTATTCCTGCTTTAGAAGAGTTTGACCTGCTTATATGTGTTTTTATTAATGCCTTTCAGAAAGAGATCTACCTGACCTCTAATCTAATATACAGTATGTCTCACTCATATATATAGCTTGATAAAGAATTGATTAAAAGTTGGAAAAGACAGAGAATGTTCTAGTGTTAGCACAAGGATGAATTTTATTTTGTCTTACTAGTGGAAGAATGTAAAGCTCCTTGAGCTGGAGTTCAAACAAACTATTTATGAGTCAGCCAACTTCGTTTCCTATTCATAATCAATGGAAGAGCTCTAGGCCGTGCATCAATATGACACTGCAGTTAAGTATTGGTCCTCTGGCTTTGAGAGGGAGTTTTTCATCTTTATAGATTCTGATTGGACTTTCTAATGCCCCGAGAAAATGATATGTGACTTTGTGGTGTTCCCTAAACCACCACAAAAGCTTTCATCAGGAGAGAGAGGCCGGCCCTTAAACGAACGCTTCCCATAATTTGCACAGCTTCAAGCCTAATGTTAAGTTGATGAGAGTCTCATGGATGGGAGTCTGGAATCTAATATAATTTCAGCAGAGGGCTGATTACACCCTAAATGGTGTGCAGACTTTTCAATATGTTGAGTTAAGTAGATACTGGGAAAATATATTTTTAGGTTTCTCTTGAGGGATTTCAATTTTACAAATACTGATAGGGGTCTTCAGTGCCAGGAGAAATAATGTGTGACTTTGTGGCGTTCTCCTAAACTCTTAATAGCATCTCATCCGGGGAAACAAGCGTGAATTTAAATGCATGTACCTTCAAAGATTAAAATTGGTAAAAATCTTATGGATGATCTTGAAGGTATACAAATAAAATGACTGGGTAGAAAATGTAGGATTGTTTTTAAATAGCTATATCTTAATTCAGGTAAATAATCCAACAATTACATAATAACTAACACTTAAATTGGGCACAAACAACACGGTATTAGTAGGTAAAGTATATTGTCGTATTCTGAGTTAGGGTTCTACCTTCTAGTCAGCCGGCTTCAGGAGCCTGTTTTGGAAATGTGACAGCGACTCAGGACTTCACATCGACATTACAAACCTTTATCAGCTCGTCAGAAACAAGGCAGGGTAATTGTGTCCTCGTCAAGCCATTTTGTTATTGTACTTACAGTTCCTAATCCCCCAGGTAATCCTATCGACTTCACTGCAGCCACAACCTCCCTGCTTGAGCTTTCCTGGACAGCTGTCATCTGTTTTCTATTTAGCTGTCAAACTGCTGGGACAGATATGAGTTTATTACAGGGTGTGATGCGGTCGACAACTTTTTATCGGCTTTCGCTGGCTGACTAACTGTGCACCATATGAAGACATGAAGACTTTTGAGGTGTGGGAATAACAGGCCCGTAATTGGATTCATTTGGAGATGATCATTGTCCCCATTAGTGCCATTTGTGTACAGTGATGTAGACTCAATCTTTCATTGCCTTTCATTGCCTCCTCCTCTCCCCTCAGGAAATGAACAATTATCTTCTGTAAATTGATTTCTGCCACACACCGTGTTGCACATCAAACGCATGCACATAAAACCACTCAGTCCAGCACACCTTTTCTCTCTCACGCTGGGCTTTATCTCCCCCTGTGTGCGGGGACAGATCGGGGTCGTGAAGGAATTCAAAACGTATGATTCTTTTTATGTTTGCTTGCCTCTAATCCCCTTAATCCATTATTTGCCATGCTGAGAATATGCTGGCTGTATTTGAACTTCAGTAGGATCGAGTGGCACTGGTGGGGAGACGGATTGGAGGCGGCAGCAGCTATTGTTATCAGATGATAGTCAACACCGCCTTGGGCCCATCCCACCCGGAGGTTGACATCATTTCCTCAGTGCCATCACTGATCTAATATGTCCAGGCTCAATCTGAGGGTCAGTGTGTGAGCCAGCTGTACTGAGGAGATTTCACAGTACAGTCGTACTGAAACAGAAAACACAGAGATGCAATATTTTTGATTTATATTATATAAACAATAATATGCTATACAAATATAATTACATTTTCTTTAAATAATTGTAAGTATTGTGATTGGACAACCCAAACTGATTTAAAGCAATAATTAACTATTTTGAGAAATATACGCTTATTGGCTTTTCTTTGTTAAGATTTAGATGAAATCCACCTCTAAAGCTTATTAATTAAAATGTTGTATTTAATTTCTTAAATCCGTGCAAAATCAGTGTTAAAATGATAATACAGTGTTTTATTTGGGGTTATTAAGCTGTTTTGTGCTAAACTAAGCTACGATATTATAGACATTATATAGATAATCGAGTGGTATCAACTTTTCATTTAACTCTTTGCCAGAATGCAAAATTAGCGCATTTCCCAAAACTTTTACTTTAACAGATCTGGTCTTTTCTATATCTTTCTAAACTTTACTGTATGCACAAATAAGTACAACAGATTTGAAATGGGCAGAATACACTGTTCCCTTGTGTCTCTGAATGATACAAATTCATTTCTACAATGTTTGTAAGAATAACATGCAACACTGACATTCTGTGGTAAATCCCTTTTACTGTGTTTTACCGCCTTGTGAGGAGGATTAGAGAGAAAATCCACAGCAAAGCACAGCTCAATCTCTGCATTGTGTTGTCGCGATCTCGAACAGCTTGGCATTCCTTAACTTGTGTAACTTTCACCCAAAGTTAGAGAAAAAGCCAAACATTTTAATAAAGCGCTGCTGTAAAGACTGCTGGTGGCTGAGCCCCCGAAGAGCTGTGTATAGCACGCGGAGGTGCCGAGGCTGAAGGTGCTCTGTGGCTGCGTGAGATCACCAGGTGTTGTCTGAGATGCAGTTTAGACCTCGGTCTCGTCTCTGCTGCTGCCTCCAGCCGTTCAACACAGTTTGTTTATTTCTGCCTCCACACATTCCCACCACAGAAAGTGGAGCATTGACCGCCACTGACTGAGAGAATGCTTAATAGTCCGTTACATGCATGCAGACTTATCCTCTTAGGGAAAACAGTCCATACTACAACAACAGTTTTTGTTGTAGTATGACTTTTCCTTTTCCACCTCCTCAAACTGAGTGTTTCTGGCTCTACTGGCTGTCAACTCTGTATGTCTTTGAATGTGTGCTTGGAAATCTTAAAATGTCCAAATTGGCAGGGGGGTTCAGAGCATTTAGTTGCGGTATAACAGTCAATATAATCTAGAAGGAAAATGAAGGTCGAGAAAGAAAGAGAACAGGATTTTTTTTCAAACCAAAAATGTAAATCCACTCTAATATAAATGGCATATTATTAGAGCTGTCGTCGGCCAAAGAACGATGCAGTTTAGACCGACTAGTCATGGTTCAAATAACTCCAACAGTGACTACATGGAGCCAAAATTTCCAGAATCCTTTTGTTTTGTCATTGTCCTCCTGAGTGTCCCAAACTCTATAATTCATCGAAGTACACGGAAGTAACTTCAGTGAACTCGAAGTCGGAGAGGTCCAGCAAGTGGGGAAACAAAGAGAGGTGATGGCACAGGCCTCCACCTGAGTGCTCGTGCTTCCCTGGAGCTTGACTAACCCCGTGGCAAAGTGGCAAATAAGTGGCAAATAAAAACTCTGACATTGTCTTCTCACACTGCTACGAATGCAATAGTGTTGGAAGAATAGAATCGAAGAATATGATTCTCACGAGCTTCTCACAAGCTTGCATGTGGAATATAAGATCTATGTGCAAGTTCATGCAACCACGAGCATCGGTTTAGTTTGAATAATTAATCAATTATCTGTTACGTCCAACATGATCACTTAAGTTGCATATCACTTAATTGTACAAGTGGGTTTGCTTTACTTTAAGATAGACAGAACACAATATATATTTTGGGCTTAGTGACATTACTGAGAATTGTTCATGGTTATTTTGTGGAAATTTCAGACTAACATTAAGCAGCATACCTCCCCTGAGGCTCAGAGGGGACTTCTACATGTTAAGCTACGACCTGCATACAGAGATAACCTGCATGTCCTCCGCTGCTTGTTTGGGCCCCCAGAGTTGAGGAAGTCGATGAAGAAGGACTGAGATGGAGGGAAAGGCAGCAAACTGTCACACAAAGAAGCCCTGACAGACAGAGCCGTACCTTCCTGAGCACTGAGGCATGAGTCAATCACAACTCTGAGCGCAGGACATCTCTGCATGTCCTATCTCCCCTGAGCTCCTTCAATGCATTAAGGTGATGGACGTGTGTCAGGTGCTGAGGAAAAAGTCAAGTGACTTACACCAATCATTTGCTGCCTTACAGCTTGGCAGTTTAAGGGGTCCATGTAAGAAGAAAGATAGACAGAAGTAAAGTGTTGCTCAGTTCTCTTGGAGACGACAGACCTCTTCCTACAGATCAGCTGTTCTACTCATTGAGCTGACAGTCAGTTCCTTTCATCCTCTAAGAAGCTGAAGTCTGCGTCTGCTTGGTGTGAAAACGTTCCATTTTTGAAACACAATTTCTTGTACAAAATTCCTCTGAGGACGTTGCCTGTTTGGTCGGGGGGAATGTTTTGTCTTCGGTTGGTTTGTTTTTTTGAAAACTAGCACAGAGAAACAAGTGTTCTGACAATTTGTGCTGCCGTTCAGTACAATCCCACACTACACCATGGTTTCTGTTTAAGGTTGGCCTGTAAGGCAGGCACCGTTTGAACAAGTTTTAACAGCCTTGTTACAGATTTGGAGGACAGGATGATGTTTTGTGAGGGAAAAGAGATTTTGTCTTCATTTCTACCAACGCGTATTCCTGAATATCTCTGTGTTTCCATTGTCAAATGTTAAAAATCAACAAAGAACAACTTTATGAGCAATATTTAATAGCGATTAGTTGATTTGGTGGCAAAAGATTTATTTGCAACTACTTTGATAATCGATTAATCATTTTTCATGATTTCTTCTCTAGGTTCAGATTAAAAATGTGAGGATTAGAAAACTTGTATTTGTCATATATGATAGAAAACTGCTCTTTGACAGACAAAACAAGCATATAAAAGATGTCATTTCATAAGTTTTTTTTTCACTTTATGGACAAAAAGATGAACTGAAAAATCTGAAGAAAAAATTAGCATTCTAAATGATAATGAAAATAATAAATAGTTACAGCCCAACATAACTTAATATATACTTTATTGGTAAGGACATTAAGACATGCCATATTAATCCTTTGAGTTATTTTCTATAAAATGTTCTTTATCATAATACACATTATATACGATATTGCATATAATGTATATGCACACATAATATAATATGTACAGTATTCTATCACAATAACAACACTGCTTATTACATTTAGACTGCATACAAATGAAGGTTATTCTAGCCCTAAAAAGTAAACAGAAGGCGAACACGTTAGCAAGAATCTGTTAAACATAATCCAACTGTGTAGTCATAAAATGATATACTTTATTTATTTATAGTAGTTTGCGACCGTGCTGATTGTCATGGGTTGAACCTGATGTGACCCACCTTGGTAACAGTATTTTTAACTGGTACAATGCCTGCATTTAGATGACTAAATGCTGGCATTTAGTCATCTGACAGGATTTCATCCTCAATGCTCGCAATGATGAATAAAAGCAAACACCCATAACACTCAGTGTTCAAGGGGACATTTAGTGCTAATCATTAGGATAGTTGGTCAATTTCAGGCTTATTTACTGATTGCACGAATGAGACATCAGGAAATGAAAGCCACCAAACGGGCGGCCATTAGGGAAGTGTGCGTCTTGCTGGCTTTGACGGCACTTGTGGATTCATTGCTCTAAAGAATCCATTAAGTTCAACTCTATAGATTGAACTGACTGATTAAACGTTGCCACGGTGACAAAAGTTATCAACTATAACAGTAGCTCTACAATCACAGTCAGAGCCCTTTAATAGGGCTCTTAACCACATATCCCTGAGACTCTCTGGGATATTTGCATATGTTCAGCCATTCAGAATGATCCAGCTCAGTCCTTTGGGAGCACCAACTCCACTTCTCTCACAGCAGGCTTGTGTGTTAAAGTGCAATTACTGCGCCCTGTGCCCTGACACCGACACTGACACAGCAGGCATAATTATCTCTGAAGTTGGCCCGATGCAGCTCTCATTTTTTAACCCTTCTGTAACAGGTCAGCAGGGATGGTCAGCCACTCCACTCTACCCTAATAGGCCTGTAAGAAACCCCAATTGACAATATAAAACTGTCTTAAAAAGTCAGAGAGGAACAATCCAACACATTCCACCTTTGTTAGGAAGTTGATGGGTGGCCTGATGCTTCTCTCCATGTGATGATCGGGAGTCCCACTGTGCAGGACAGCACGCAGGAAACACACAAACACACAAACACAGCCTTTACAAAAGGAATCCACAGGACTGTGGCTTCAAACCGAGTTTCTACAAGATAAATGCAACCCATGACATTAGTTTTTCGACTTTTCAAGTGAATCAGACTGTATTTAAATGTCACTAATTGCACCTAGCAACATCTGCTGACGCTGGAGATGCTGGGCAGTTGAATAAAAATTATTCCACCAACGTAAATCTTTCCAACACCACGGTGTCTTTATTAATTCCACAAGGCATAACGTTAAAACATTGTAGGACAGATAATTTTTCTTTAACTTATGTTAGAGCTTCTCTTTTCATTTATCAAGCATTGTGATAAACTTACATATACCCCATCTTATTGTTGCAGGATCGCTAACAAGCGTGCTTTTCCTTTAATGCCATTAGCTTGTGACTCTAATGAAGAGAATACTAGTTTATGCTGAGTTAAGCAGTATGAAAATTACATGCAAACAAAATTCTAGCTTCTAGGAACTTTGGTCTCTGGTTGGTATCTAAAGAAAAGTTTTCCCCATTCAGAATGTGTATGTGTGTTTACAATATAAGGCATAACCCATACTTGGTAAACAATGCGTTATTTTACTCCAGAGTGTTTTGGACTGGTATTAATGTCTGTTAGTGTGTTAAAGCCTACCGTTATACAGATTACCCTCTGATGTAACATTGTTCAAATTGAGGTTATACAGTATCATACTGTAAATCGGACATTGGTTCTTTACACCCCCCCAGTGAGGATAGAAAGTTCATTACATCATGCTTTTATCGCTTCTGTGATCCTGCATTAGTCGTCGTCATAAGACTGAAAGCCTAACAGCTTTGATACCACCTGAAGAGTGTTTCGCTTTGCACTACATAACACCAAATCCATATCGGTCGGCCAGGAGGTATCACAGGTGTTTTATTAAGAGTGTGTAATGCATATCCTCTTTATAGAAGTCACATGACCTGGATAGTGAATCTGTGGTTAAGGCTACAGTCTGTAGTAAAATAACCAGTGTTTTTCACTCTTGGATCAGATGGTTCTGAACATTTTGACAAACATTTCCAAGTAGAACGATGATGTAAGCACACAGGCTTTTAGGTGGCTGGTGTGCAGCCAGGTAGAATGACATATGGCAAGAAGGAATGAGAAAATGCGCTGCAAATCACACTTAGGTGAACACAATCTCTGCCTTGACTTTCAGGTTTTATAAATAATGCAGCACAGGCAAAGGAAAACATTTGGATTTCCCAGGAGTAAAGACAAATACCTTTTAAATTCTACTTTTAAGTGCAAAAGCGTGATATTCTTATCTACTGAAGCTAATCTTCTTTTCCGCTACACCGTAGTGGAGGATCCAAACATTTATAGCCGGAGTAGTCTGAAAATACCACATGACTGTTCAACTTTGACCTGAAAAACACTCGTCTATTTTAAAGCAGGCCATAAATCCAGCCCAAGCAGATCCGGGACTCAAGCAGAGAGAGTTTAAACGGTTAAAGGGGGATCCATTTACAATGTCTTCATCTCTGTCTTCAACTCTTCATTGAGCATTTTGTTTTAATTGTAATTGGGCACACCTTCTTTGACCAGTGTATACTGATGATCTAATACTGTGTCATGAGAATTATACTGAGTTTCATGTGATATAACAGTGTGAAATACTGTGTGAAAGTGTGTAAATATATTCAGTGTCGGGAATGTAGTTATTGTTAGAAACCGGGTGAGGGAATGTCGGTGATTCAGATAATGTATCAAATCAAGGGAACATTTTTGGTTTATTCTTTCCTTCCTGAAGTTAAAGGATCAGTTAAGTACAGTCTAAAGAGAAAGCCAACAGAAGTATAGATGCCATCAATTACCTCCCAATGTTATCCTTCCCCAAACGTGACTTTAAGGGGCAGTGACCCCCTAAGAACCCCAGTTCACCTATTATTAGGCCACAATATGAGTAATAATCCAAAAATCCAAAACAACACAACAGAGACATAAAAAACAAAACAGTTAAGGAATGTGAGGAATCCAAGAAAAGACCAAAACTGTAATGACCAGCATCACTTTTTATAACTACACTATATAGTTATTATAGGCTTCCTCACATATCATAACTCAAATGGGAAATGGAGATATGATGTATATACTTACGCTGTAGCATTGGAAGAAAAGTCAATGAATAAATGAGAGCAGAAGTGAAAAGGTGGTGGGGGGGGGGGGGGGGGGGGGGGTGAGAGACAAATGAGTAAAAAGAGACAGAGAAAGAAAAATAAGAAGGAAGGCTTTTCTGCCTCGGACAGAAGCATGTGGGCTTTTGTGTGATAGCTGCTGGCTGTAGGAGGCTGTGAAAAGATAAGGTTTACTAATGGGGTGTTCAGGAGAATGTTTCATTTATTATCATACTTCACTAATGCGACCGTGGAGTAATATCGAGCGTCGGCGCCATTCAGGAGAGCTCTGAGAGGTTTACATTGTAGGGACAGTTAGTGGTGCTTCCAAAAAACGTTAATCCTGGGAGAGAGGAGGCAGCTGCAGCGCTGAGAGGCTGTTATGAAGTGTAGCTTTAGAGCAGCCTCGGGCAACGTTAGGTCCACAGACCTGATACTTATTTCCCCATCTTCAAATCTTTCCCATGAGAACATGCTGTCTATTTCTCCATGGTTTTTTTTCTACTCCACTTGGCCCAAAGACATAAAACAGTTATTCCATCACTAGAAATCCGTGGATTGCAATTTTTTCTGAGCCTAACCTGCCAATTCTGATTATCTGTTTGATTATAATAGACAGCAAAGCTCCAGAATAACTTTATTCCCCAGCGACTCATGAACCAAAATAATTTAAACCATCCCAAAATCAGATCAGTTTGTTAGTGTCGCAGGTTAAATTAAAACTGAAGTTGACATTTTTGCCGTGTTGCTAGAGACTTAAGTCAGTCAAGTTAAACACGCTCTTTTTCTAAACCTAACTAACAGGTTTTGATGCCTAAATCTCTTCCTGTGAAGATTGTAGTTTATTTTGAAAAGACACTATCCATGTCACAACCGATTTTGAAATGCTGCCACTGACACGTGGAGAACTGACGCGACATAGTTTGAAGCTTAGTGCTGCTGACAAAGCTGCATTATTTGACGCATTGGTGGGAGGATGTGCTGCTGTGTGCTGCTGTCATCTATAGTAGTTATTCGTGTAAAACAACTACACAATTCAAATGATTAGTAAATAAATTATAGTATTCTTATTCACATATTATTTAGATACTGTTCAGCCCCGTGATTTCTGCAGACAAAGACACTGAGATTACTCTGAGCAGCATCCATGGGAATATATATAACTATAAGTGTCCGATTAAGTTAAACTGATGTTTTTAAGGTTGTGGCTCTACGTCTTATTCAGTTGTGACAAATTGAGAGCTTTATGTCTTTTTAACTGCTGAAGGACTTCCTCACCAACGACATGTGTGTGTGTGTGTGTGTGTGTGTGTGTGTGTGTGTGTGTGTGTGTGTGTGTGTGTGTGTGTGTGTGTGTGTGTGTGTGTGTGTGTGTGTGTGTGTGTGTGTGTGTGTGTGTGTGTGGCTGTGATGTTACTTTCAGCCAATTGATCAGTGCATCTCTAACACATTTTTGGCTGCCGTTCAAAATGTTGATTTAGCATGCTGCAGTTCTGCACGGTTTCATCTACACTGAAACTAACCGAAGCATTTCCAATGTGACAAATATGTTTGCCTTTCTTCAAAAAGTACTCACTGATTAAGCATTGCCCTCAACACTCACAAACTCAAGATGGACAGTTTTAAAAGAGAATTAAAATCAGGGCAACAGAACCAAAGACATTTTCTTTTGTATTCCATATCAGGGCCTTTATAGGGGCATTAAGTAATACATGTCATGTGTTGTAGCATGATCGGACCAGAATATTTCTGTTATTTTCTGTTTGATAAGCCCATCATTTAATTAATAATTGGCAATATTATTCCATAACAGACAATTGTTTTTCAAAACTTACTTTCCAGGTTGAAGTCATGTGATAAAAGCCTTGCCAACCACTTTATTTTTCTATTTCCACATTAAAGCAATGAGCAGGCCACCAACCTCCCTAGTATTGATCTTAGGCCAAATAGCAAATGAGAAAGTAGTACTGTTACTGCAGTATTTAGTGTTGTGATATACGACCTCATCACTGAACGTTTCTTTTGGCTCTCTCTGGTATTTAGCTCGATCTATCACTCAATGCGTATGACTTTATTATTGTGTCAAGCTTGTGTTGCTGTGCCAGAGTTTCCTTAGGAGGCATTAAAGGGTAACTTCGGTATTTTTCAACCTGGACCCTGTTTTCTCAACTATTTTCATACCTTTCACTTGATCTGGTTTGTTTGCTATTGTCTTACACCAACAATATCCCGAGCTTGGCGGCCTTGTAGTCCTCTTCTGCCTGAAGCCGCTCTCTCTCTCTCTAGCTCCTCTTTTAACGAGCTCTTCATCCCTTTATTCTGGCTCAAATTAATCCAAGCGTCCATTGAATTCAAAGACCTCAAACACATCATCAAAATCCTCTGAATATTCAGCAATGGCATTGAAAAATCTTCTTGAAAACACTAAACCAGGCTCTCTGTACTCCAACACAAAAAAAATCTGCTCGGCCGGCACTCCACCGTTTCCACCGAGCGAGACTCTTTCCATAATGTTGTCAGGCACTTATAGGGTTACATTGGAGCCCATGAGCAGCTGTTGTCCACAGCGCTCTTGATCAATATTGGATCAATTTTAGAAATTGTTGTCCCTATTAATCAGCTAGACACAAAAAAAAGTGTGAAAAGGGTCCAGATTGAAAAATACAGAAGTTAACCTTAAGCACCACCAGCCAGATAGTTTATCACTTAAAGCTTTTAAACTATTGATGAGACAGGAAATGATCCTTATAAACAGACGCAACAACAAAAGTAATACGATTTATTGAATCTGACGAGTATATTTAATAATTCTAATAAAAAACTAAGAATAAGTTATACGTTCAGGTTTAGAACAGGGAGTTGCATTGGGCTGACCTCCGGTTATAGTCAACAGGAGGAGGAAACACTCATGCATTGGGCTGGAAATGTCTCATAGATGACCAGCCCAGGAGTCACAGAGAGAAAGGCAAAGCCGAGGAAGACAGCCAGCACAAACAGATGTTGGAAAAGGTACCAAAAATCCTGCACAAAGCCAGGTGCTGGATGGCAGAAGAAAATAAAATCACTGTGGACAAAGATCACTGGGAAGGAATCAAGTGAACCATGAGAAGGCTTAAGAGGGATGGAGGCATTACATGAGCGGAAAAGATGAAAACAGTTGCGCTAGTTGATAAAATTATACCCTCAGACAGTTCAGAGTGTTTTTTTTGTTGTCTTGGACATCTTTTCTCCAGCAGAGGATGTAACATATGTTCCCGGCAGCAAGAAAAAGGGCTCACAGCGAGGGATCTAGGAAAGAGAGTACACAGTTCCACGAGAGAACTAGTAAAGACGGTAAAGCAGGTTTTGTTGAGTGCTCCAAACTGTCGGCTCAATCATTTCAAAAACAGAGAATCTGAAAAAGGGAATGGAACTACATGATGCACGACAAAAAGATAAATGCAGGATTACAGAGATCGATCGATCATGAAGTGACAAAGAAAGTGACACAGTCAGTGATGAACTGGTATGCACAGATTCTTTGTGTGATATAAGGAGACGACAGAAGTTATTTTACACTTAAAAAGCTGAATGAAACTGGAAAAAAGCACATAATGTTTCACACACACATCCCATGTGTTTACATACTGAAGTGTAACAGAAGCTATAAACCAGCAATCTGCAGCAGTCCTCTCATCACTTGAAGCAGCTAGTGGATTTTGCCAAATCCCACTGCATTAAAGCAGCCTAGAGTGAAAGCTGCACAATGATGCTGCCTAACATGTGTTATTGTTATTACCAGCCTCAACAGTTACGCTGGTATTGTTTTCATGTGTGTGTGTGTGTGTGTGTGTGTGTGTGTGTGTGTGATCCTGGAGACATCTACTGCAGCAGAAACTACCACAGAGGCGGTTTGGAGAACTTTGCCAGGTGTGAATATGTCAGCTGACACATTTTGTCACCGAAATAGCAACGCACTCGTTAAAGGATGCAGCCAGGAAACTTACTACATGTGTGTAGTCGAGATTAAAATGAAAATGGGTTTGGTCCGAGCAAGACCCCAGGTCAAAACTTGTGTGATTGACAGTTTTATTATTAAGCAGGGTAAAATGCTGGTAAACAGAAAGCTAACTTGTGGATGTCACAGTGTTGATAAACCAAAAAAAGCAGCATATTTCATTAGTTTGACAGATACAGGTTTCTTCAGTCTGCTAAATTCACTGCACAGCTACTTGATAGGCTACTTTAAATATTTACCGTTAAAACTACCAACTCAGATCAATTCTAACACAGTTTGGTCGTCCGTGTCCAAGGTATGCCACAAACCATCACACTTCTGTTCCCGCTCTCTCACCACCGCTCAAGTCTTATTAGATAGTAAACCCTCTGGAGGGAAAACAGAATGAGGAAGAGACGAGAGAAGGAGGCAAGCAGGTGGAAGCCGGCTCGGCTTCTGTGCCTCAGCATTAGTGATGAGACTTTAGCCTCAATGTACGCAGAGCCTCAGATAACCCAAGTGAGTGAGGAGCTGATGGAGGATTACAGATGTTGCAAGTTTCCATTGCTAGAGAATAAATAAACTGTATGTCCACATCTTGTACAAGTGAATCAGGTGTTTGATCATTTATATTTTACTTATATAATTAGAGAGATTTGAGTTCGCTTGATTCAATGCTCAGATTTGTTAAAATGTCATCCCGTTGTGTTTTTTAATGACACTTGGTGTCTTAGCAACTTGATGAATGAACCTTATGAAACTGAATATGAGACATGTAAACAAAAAGCTCCCTGATGAGATATAGAAACACAAAAAAATGAACTTGTGTTAGGGTAAACTTTAGCTAATGCTAATCTTTGTTCAATGGACATATTTTTAATCCACACACAGCTACATGCAACTTTACACCCTAGGGAGTGAATGTTTGTGGCCTGTCTGCCTCTTTAAATTCAGTCATTTGAATCATCTTTCTGAGAGTCCCCAGGTGAATTTGTCTTTGTTTGTGTTTATGTTACCTGAGATAGGTAATCCATCACAGTGAACAGTGTGCCATCTTTTATTTATGTCATAGTAATGTTGTTGCATGCTAATGAAGTTGACGCATTGGCAGCAATTCCCCTCATTAAATAGGATTATGTGCTTATGTGTTACTAAAAATCTAGAGCTTCACCTTAATCTGATTTTGACATGATTAACTAATTTTAACCTAATTTAACCTATGACCTTTATAGTTGTTGTTTTTTTTTGTCAAAAGCATGACTACACTGAGCAGATTAGTAAACATCTTTAATGTTCAAGAAAGTGTCTCATTTTGGTTAAAAAAGAAAAGAAAATGAAGCCCTGTTTCTAAAATAAAAAACCCAACTGCTGTTTTTTGATGAGCTGCTAAATATCCAAATTAAAAGACGGACCATCATCATTTAAGATAAATTCACTGTGGAACAGACTCGATTAAATTATCCTCAAAATAGTATCGATGGATGATTTAGTGACCTATTTTCCAGAATTAGAAGTTTAGTTTAGTTTAAGCACAAGTTTTACTAACACTGACAAAGTTGGCCGAATGAGACATAATTAAAATAGTGCGTGAATTCTTGATGTACAAAACTAAATTCCAGAGTAGCATATTTTGGTCTTTATCACACAAATGAATCACTCTATCGTATTTACACATCCCTGCTCAACTTCTCACTTTAAATATACAATTGACACTTTAATAACAGACTTATCTTAACATACTTTTAATTTGTACATTTTTCTTTTGAAATTATGTTTTATACTATTGCACTTTGTGTATTGTTATTCGCAAACCCCCAAGCCAAATTCTTTGTATGTTTCTGATCAATCTGATTCTGATTCCGGTAAGACTTAATATTATGTCGGTCATAGTTTACAGTCACAAAGTTAGAGTGGAAAAAGAATTGCAACTAAATTGATAACAAGCACTTAATGACAATCTCAAATCTTAAAAAAAACAGAACATTTATTGGTACAACAATACAAAGTATGTACAAAGTGTATGATGTTAATGTGCTTTAATAAGCACTTACAAAAAAGTTTTAGTGGTTGAATAAATTCTGCTTGAATAACTGAGTGAATATTTCCGGGCAGTGAGTTGGCTGCTACTCAGAATTTAATAACAACTCCAACCCTTGGATGACTCAGATACAGTATACAATTTAAGCTAGAACTATTTTTGTTTTATAACTGTACATTATGCACTTTCCTTATATACTGTCTTCAGTAAAAAACAATATGATATAATTATATTCTTGGAGCATTATTGTACATTTACAAGAAGTTTCTAGTAAGATATAAGTTGATGTCCTGGCATTTATAAACATTCTCCATTGCACAGCAGAATGCACAATGCAAACACTTGGACCGACCGGCTTCATCAGATCCAAAGTACATTACCAGCTCCACTCAAAGCCTTTAATGAATCAACTCTGGCAAGACCCATCAATATGAAGACACTGAATAATGCCTTCAGTGCAGACACTTTGCTTGTTACCCAATCCATTCTATAAGTGCTGATTGAGGAAACTGGGGGAAAAAGCTGCAGTGCACAGGTTGTCCTCATTTTAGGTTGGTAGAATTAGTTTTATTTACATGCTCAGTGGTTATTTATATATAAGCTTTCACCACACTCATATTAAGATTCTTTCGACTCTACTGTACACTGTAAATTGAACCATGAAATGTTACACCAGTTTTTTTTGACCAGGTCTCTCACAGACAACAATACCAGTACATGCTCGTATCTCAAGTTACTTTCTACTCTTTGTATTATAGATGATGTCTGTTCATTTTCCCTTTTTAATTATTCAATTCAGTCAAAGGAGCCAATTACATTAATCGTCACTCATATTGCAGGAATCGGTGGCCAGAATGTCCATTCGTGGTCATTTTCTATACAGAAAATGTAAATATGATGTACTTTACATATGTATTTGAGAAGTCTTGAACTAGAAAAGCAAATGCAGGCCTCTCTCGGCCAAGAGTTTGCTGAGTCATGACAGCCACTGGCATTGCTGTCTTAGCGGCTGCAGAGTCAAGGCGGAGCGTTGCACTGTGATTTATGGAGTGGGCCCACTGCGGAGGGAAGCAGGGAGACTTAAGTGCTCTCACCTGGAAAGTGAGGCTCGGCGCGGTCAGGAGAGATTTTTTTTTCCGAGGCTTCGCTCCTCGCATTACTGTAAAAAGAGCCGATGAGGTCTGAATAATTCCATATGCATGAGTGGATGAATGAACAGTCGTAGGAATCGTGTCCGCGGAGCCAAATTGATTCTTAACATTTACCAGTGTTGAATGTATGAATGAGCAAGAGCGACTGAGCAGGAGGTTTGGAGTGCTGACCACTTTCTTTGAATAATGAACATGGAGGACAGACTGCAGTATCTCTCTGCTGCACATCCAGTCGAGCGGCTGAGACGTGTTCACCGTAAACTGCTCCAACACGGTCTCTGTGTGAGGGCACATTGCACACTGCAGGTTTCCGTGTCATCGTATGTACAGTGCAGCTCCGTGGACCCGGCACTCCCTCTCCCCTCTGCACACCGAGCTCCCAGAGATGAGCTAACTTGTGCCATTTTTCATGTCAGATCCCAGACATGCATCACCTACTGCTAAATGTAGGGTGTGTTCCCCATCTCATGCTTGTTTTTTTTTTGACATAATACAGGTACTTCCTTCTTAACAGCAGAAAATACAATCTGGACTGGTTTAGGTATAATAATAAACTTAAACAGGAGGATTATACAGCGCTCTGTCATCCTGACAATATCTGCAAACACTTCTAAGGCCTTAAGGGTGCTCACCAAGGAGGCAGCAAGTCCAGGCTTTTACATCTCACAGTCCTCTAAGTCTCCTCTGATCTCATCAATTTAACTGCAAGCTCCTCCTTATGGCTGGCTCATACCTTTTGTCCTTTACACAGTAAAGCCTGCCTTTAAAGCTATCCACACATAACCTGACTGTGACTATTACATTTTATAATAAATGGCCCCACTGTACTTCTTTCATATTATTTGCTTAAGAGTAAAGATAGTGCATACTAATAAAATACAGAAATAACCCAGTTTGAAGAAGAAGTGGTATTTGAGTCCATTTTTATTCAGGGTAAAAGTTGATTCTCCAATGATGAGCCATTAAAATGCCCAGAGTGAACTGTAGGATGCTTCATGGACTTGCTTTACAAGCCTCACAATCACAGCTTGACTTTGAGTCTTACGATGGCGCTGATGACAGGACTCATTTTAAAAGAATGCTGGAGCTGTTGGTGTGATTCTGCTCTGCTGTAGGTCTTAATCTAATCGTGGCAGCGGTGCTGGAGATATTCTGCCATTGCTTATTGATATGATCTTTATTTGGAATTAAGAGTAAGCCGCTGGACAGGAGTGCCACTGCAACATCCGCGCTTCATTGCACCATTTGTGTTCCCAACGTTCGCCTGTGAAAGTATCAGAGAAAGGGCTTCACACGAAGAAGGAACCTCTGCGCAGTCTACACACGCAGAAAAACAATTACTTTGTACACAAAGCGGCCATAGATTGTCATGCTGGCACAAGTTGTTCTAAATTTAAACATTCAGAGACACTGAACATCATTACTGCTGAAAAGGAACAGCATGTGCTTTACATGACTTCATGCTTCTCCATACTGAAAGTGCACAATGAAGTGTGCATGAAGCCTTTCTTTTTCCTGAAAAGAGCCTCCATGCATTAGTCTGTTCTCCGCGTGCACATGTTCTCTACCGTCTCAGTCAATCCCAGAATACCAGCACACAATGCCCTCTTCAACTGCCCTGAAGAAAATCAGCTAAAAGCAATAAAGGCAGTGCAGTCAAACCACGCAGAGCCCCTGGTATACTTGTCATCCTTATCATTCCAGCCCACTTATTCCAGATAATAACAAATTTCTGCCTGTGTCACTCAAGAGATCTGACTTTGACCAAGAATAAAAGTCATTATGGTGCTTCACAAGATGTTCCTGATGGACAATCCTGGAGAGCAAAGACAGACATGGGAGTACATCAATGTCTCTTCTACATGCCAGTGTGTAAGGCCACTCCTGGTCACACAGTGCCGTTTTGTTACTATTCATTACTATTCAGAGCTCGCCTGGAAGCAAAGAAGCAACTATACTGTACGAGGCGAAGATTCCGACATTAAATGAACGATTCCCCAGGCAAAACTAAACAGCCCCAGAGTTTGTGCTACTTAATAGCTTTCCTGCCTTTGTAGCCCCGGGTCCAGCCTGTTCACAGAGCACAGAAATGGCTCAAACAAGAGATTGTGAATGCACCACTGAAACCAAGTGTTGACTGCAGTGCTTCCTTCAATGTGGCAAAGGTTAAGTGCACAGCTTTTATATGTTAAAGAAACACCACACTAAAGAGTGTCAGGCTCTTAAATAGAATGTTATATAATAAAAAATAACAGGAATTTCTGTATTTTCAGAATGATGATAATCACACCATTAACAAAATCTTAAATTCTTGCAGAAATGACTTGTCAAGTTAATTCAAGCTTAATTGAAGGAATGTACTGGTTGCATTATTACTTTCTCAGCAAATTGCTCTGAAGTTCAGGGTCTCCGTCTAGAAAATCATGTTTTTATTTCTCACTTTTGGAATCTGAAAGGCTGGAGACACATGTATTCCTTCAAATTACAGAGGAGGGGGAGGGTACTCTTAAGTTTTATGGCAAGAGCATGAAAGGGACTTTTATTTTTTTTCAGTCCATATTTAGATTTTATTACAAATCTAAATAAAATAAAATCTGCATATGCAGAGGAGATTAGAATCAGATACAGTTAACTGTCCGTCATTGAATGAATTTCTTTAACAATGGCTGAAAAATCTGAAAGCTGTTCATCATTTTGACGGATCACTGAGGGCGATCTACCGCAGCCTTGAGTAAATCCCAGTAGCGCGTTGAAGAGCTACGGACTGGAGGCACTGGGACACGAAGGGTCAAAGCAACACCTTCTATGGCCGTCTTATAATGATGAAGATGGGTTAACACATGGAGTTAGTTGACAGAACAGTGTGTCATACAGACGCTGAAGGGTGCCTCGGTGCCTTCGTATCTGACCCTGATGGGCACAGACCAAGCATGAACGAAAGAAAATGAACTGCTATCAAATATGTCTTAATACCGTCAAACAACTTAAGATCACAATGACGGGTAATAATACATTAAGAGGAAACCTTTTTTGGCCATGACAAAGTTGTCGCCTATTTGATACCATTCTGTTATATTTTCCAGTAAATACATTATCTTGACGTATAAGTTATTGCAGTTGTTCTCTTAGTAAGAAGGGGGCCCAAAAAATATATTTTGGGAGAGCCTTACTTTTCTATAAAATATAATTATAAGATTAATCACCCCTCGCCACTATATCTTCATTATCTTTAATTTAGAAAAAAAACGGAAAACTTCACCTCTCAAACACATCAAATGATAGTAAAAATATTAAACAGATAATCAAGTATTCATTATGTACACTATATTACTAGCAGATGGCTCATTGGCTTGTAAGATTTTGTAAAACCGTTGAACCACTGCAACGCGCCATTGAACTGAATATTTAATTTCATTTTATGTAAGGCAGCATGTACAATTTAACTTGAGACGTATGCTTTTTTAACATTCAAAGCAAAGCAAATCTCAGAAGAAGAATAACGTAAATTGATTTTTTTTTCTGTGGACTGGAAAGCTTCTACAGACGCTCCGAGTAGTAATTTTGTCCTTTCGCAGTTAAGTCTATGACCAGCCATGTTCTATTTTCCTGTAGAGCCATTACAACATCATTATGTGTGCTCTAGAAAGCATGCCATGCTAGTTAAATATTGAATGAGTGAAGGGATAGCACACCAGTATCTTGCTTTCATGAAGCTATCAGGAAAGCCATTCTGTCTCCAAATGTGTTTTTTACTGTAGATAGCATTCGCTATGGTTGAGGCTACAGTAAGTATTACTGCATGCCTATTTATAGGAAGGCAATTTCAAAGTTAACTGTGTGCAAACGCATGCACATGGCCAAGTGTTTAAATGTAAGCCTTCTTGTGTGTGTTTGTGTGTGTGTGTTTGAGTGTGTGTGTGTGTGTGTGTGTGTGTGTGTGTGTGTGTGTGTGTGTGTGTGTGTGTGTGTGTGTGTTTGTGTGTGTGTGTTTGAGTGTGTGTGTGTTGCTTTGCTCAAGGCTTGTTGTTTGTGGGTTCAACAGGCAGCACATACTCTCTTACTCTCCATAGGGGAAACTAGCTGTGTTGCTTCTCCATTTCCATACCTTCAGGCTTCACTGAGGTTCTCAGAGCCACTCAGATGTAAAACCAGGAACTTCACATTTTGAGTATTAGCAAGTAATATGTAAATTCAAAAACCTTGCCCCCGGTTTGGTTATGTCATGATCATTTGGATCCTCCTGGGTTTAAATGATATCCCAAAACAACCCCAGTTAGTGATTCCTTTCACTGCGTTATAGAGAAGCTCCATTGTATTGAATATTAATCTTGTAATTATGATTCTACATCATAGTGGACCTTCCAAAGATCAGAGACACTTTTAGCCCGTCTGCTGCTCAATCTGTTGCTTCAGACGTTGCAGCGTGCTACAAAGATCGGTTGTGCTTTTGAACACCCTCCTCCACCCTCCTCCACCCCGGCTGCCACGCGTCTCAGTGCTGCCAAAGCGAGGTGCTCCTTGATTGGCAGCTCAGGATCAGTGGAGTGCATAACAGGAGATGTATTCACCACCTAAACCTTGTCATCATGTCAAAATCATCTAAGACATGTTATTCTGACTGAAGTGTACCAGGAAAGGAGCGAACCATGTGTGTCGCTGTTGGGAAGCAACACTTCTATCCCTTTATAACACTTTAACACTGGGTTTTATTTCTGTCGTTTGGCCAGCGGAATTTAAAATATAATATTATAATATAATATCAGTGTTCTTTTGGCTTACGCAACTTGATTCCCAATCATGAAACATCATTTTGATATAAATGTAGGACACATTCTTTATTTTTAAGCAAGTTACCACAGCCAATGTGATAGATGCTATGCTTCCTTTTTAGTCACATTTACTAAATAGAATGATTTGAATTTAGATACAATTCGAAGCTGGACACCACAGGAAGCTGTGTACAGCCCCTGGTGTCGAGTTCAACACATTTTTAATGACACTTACTCTAAATTGCTGGTGGTTGTCGGTAACACCTGATGCTCATTGGGGTTCACAGAGAAGAACGACACTGACTCCTCACAGAGGAAGAGGGAGAGCTGAAGTCATATCTTCATGTGAACACTTTGCATCAGCTTCACAGTTGCATCCGGTGAATTTAAACCTCTTCCATTTTCAAAAAAGTTTCCTCAAAGCCAAGCTCAAAATGTTGTATTTAACTTTTCCTCTACCTCCCTCTGAAGAAATGTCTGAGTGTTTGGCTGCTTCCCTTTCCAGGAGATAATTCAAATGTGCACATGTTTTGAAGTTTAAAAGCCAAAATGTCAAATATTTTACAGTGCCAGCTTCTCAAACGTGGGAGTCTGCTGCTTTTCTTTTTCTTAGATTATATATATCTTGTGGTTGTGAACTGTTGGTAAGACAAAACAAGACATCTAAAGACGTCACTAGGAATTTGCAAAGGGCGCTTTTCACTGGTTTCTGATGTTAGTTAAATATTTTCTCAATTAATAAATTAACCGTTGGTCTCAGTGTGTCACCAATGATGAAAATAATTTTTAGTTGCAGCCCTACAAAGGCAACACCGTCTCAGACTACTTTATTCCCATACAATTAAACTGCACTCTCAATAAAGTTTCAAGGGGAACAAAATTTCTACGTGAATAAGTTCACAGTTTGAAACACAAGGGTTAACATGGGTTTAGGAGAACAGGTTTAGGAAAAGCCCTGTGTGTTTTGACTGCGACTTCTGCGGATGCATCTGAAAATTCTTTGTGAGACATCAAAAGCAAACGAGTCAAAGGATATGACATCAAGATGGATTGGTTGGTTCAGTAGTGCATATCAATGTCAAGATAATCTCCTGTAAATTATTGCTATAATAAGCTACATACATTATGCATACTGCTTTTGATGAGCTTAACATTGTCAAATATATCAAACAGGGAGTGCACATTTGGGGTACATGGCAAAGCCTCGGGAGGGGATACTGAAACCACCTGGCTGATTTCCTAACTCTTAATTTATAAAACATGACTCTCCTTTCTCTGTTTTAAATGTGAGGCCTCTCTCTGCCAACCACTTAAGCACACTAATCTCCTCAATTAATGAAGGGGCACAACAAGCCGGTTTGCTTTCTTGCACGAGAAGATGAAGGGGGCACACATACATTGACTTGGGGTCACCTCTTTTCTGCATATTTTAACTTCTTTCTTTATTCAAATAGATTGCACATGGCCGGTCTTGAATAGCAAATCTAAAATCCCTCTGCTCACGTGTTACAAATTGGATTTTTTTTTTCCTAAACCATCCACTTAGGACAGTAATAGCACAGATCAGCTGAAATTAAATGAAACATCCTTTATGCACAATAACTAAATATTGCTACGCTGTGAAGGAAGTCATCTCATAGAAAGTTGACGTGGGACAGAATAAATTGGCAGCAATTTAAATTCTGAACAGTTGCGTCAAGCTGTGGATTCCAGCAGGCTATTTTTGTCCTCATATCCATGTGTGCTCCTTCTGCACGTCAGCAGCTGGGCAGAATCAGCCAGATCGGTGCCAGTGCTCAACCTTTCAATGCTCTGGGTCAGCATCCTGGATATGTGCCAGAAACTCCAGCTCCTCAAGACCATATGGGGTCTGTTTCTCCTCACCACCTCCACCATTGCCCTCCTGCTCCTCCCGCTCCTCCAGGGCTGCAGGCTGACCCGTCCTCACGTACATCATGTCTTGTGAGAAGCATCCCAACAGAGGAGAGTCTTTTGGCAGAGAGACTGTTTCTGTTTAAAAGAGAGAGCTTGCTGGATGGATCCTGCTCCACTATGTTTTATATTAAAGATATTAAAGATTCACTGTTTACTATAACTACTTAGTGTAACTTAAAGACAATTACAGATTAATATTATGTCAAATACATGTTTGGTTCCATACAGTGCTACAAAATGAGGTGTTATATACCTTATTATAGAAACATTATTATAATGAGTTAAATCAACATGGATTTCTTCTATCTGTGACCAGAACACTGCTGCTACCGTAGCATCACCTTCCTAATCATTACTAACATCTTACTGTGCGTATATTTCAAATGTTTTATCTCATACATAGAAGCTTCTATCAGGTGTATTCCCTTTAGTAGATGGCGTGTAGACAAAAAGTAGATCAATGCTGTGGATGAGGACAGCAGCAAGACATATTGTAGCCACCTAAAAGAATCAATATCACTTTAAATTTAAATTAAAAAGGTATATTTATGATATTCTCACATGTTTATCTTGCTGTTAAACAGCCATTACCAACGGGAAGCTGAAACGAAAATAAAATATATCTATGCTCTCAAAGTCAAAGCCACCAGACTCAGTTGAGAAAAACACGATGGATAAATTTCACTTTCAGTTCAGCCCTCGGGGAAAAATATTCTGATTATTACCACTGCTCTCCCCGTCCATAGCGGTATATAACTTTGCCTCCATGCCTCTTTCTCCAAACTGGGAGCGTGCCGACGGCCATCTACTGTAAGTAATTCACTGACTATGGATAAGCAACTCATACAATCCTTCTTCAAAACAGGCGAACTATCCCTTTAAAGCCCAGAGGGGGGAAAATAAATGTTCCTTCTTGGTTAAAGCATGGCAGGCAGGGGCAGCTGCAGGACTGTCCCTGCCAAGGACAGAGAGCTTCCCATGCCTGTTCAATGCCGTAAAATGGGTCATTGAACAGCTAAATGGAGTCATTATGATGAGTAATTAAAAGAATGTTTCTGAAGACTCCCGAACTCGCCTTTTCTCTTGGTTCCGCTGCTTTTTGTGTTGTCTCAGGCCTTTGCTGAAAGGCAGCTGCCTTGAGCCACTTAAACTATCACCCCTTTCACTGGGATGCAAAATAGCAGCCTTAGCAGCTAATTGAATTGCATTATCTATTGTCCTCTCATTTACTGAAAATCCAGCCATTTTGCAGATTTCCATTACCGATTGTTGGAGATTGAATTTTTCCGGTTCTTTTCATCTGATAACGCCATGTCATACACTCTAAATCACAAGGGATGAGAGCACTGAATTGTTTCATTGGAGCAAGAGGAGTAACATGAATACTGATTGTGCGCTAAACTGGAGCTTGTCTTGTGCAGATATTAATATTTTCTGTATGAAGGTGGGGAAATTGCAGCTTTGCATCGTTGCATACTGTAGGGACTCGTTAAACAGGATCCTAAGAGCGAGGACGAAACATGGATAAAAGATGAGGAAATCATGTTTCATTTCTATTTCACTTATTGTTGTGAATACAAAACATCCATCTCTCCTTAGCACAATGCTTTGCTTTCCCTTACATTTAAACTCCCAATAAAAATGCATGAAGTTGTGGCCATGTAGCATCCTGCAGGCGGTGTGTGCAGCACATTCTCATTCACTTTACGGTGACTCATTAAGATGATAGGGGGTGGGGGGTGGGGGGAGTTTGGGCGGCGGATGTTTGATTAATTAGTAAAACTAACTTTGGCAAGACCGGACACTGAAACACAGGATTTCATTTGCTTGCTAGATAAGGTTAATGAGGTGGTTCCGTTTCTTGAAAAAAATATGAGAGAAAAAAGGAGCTTTCATGCTGCTGAATTCAATTCGGAAACTGCAATGCCAAAAGAAGGTTATCCTCTGAAGAAGCTGCTTTTTATCACAAGCCCCATTAACACCGGCCTCCATGGATTGGATATTGTGTTGGCTTAAATACCTGCATGTTATATGATAGTGTTAAATACTATTCCCCATTAATAATCCAGTCACAAATTGCTCAAAACATCTTGATATAAAATTACCTCATTAATAATATCTTTCTCTTTCTTCCTCAGAGTTCAAAAAGAGAAATCAGTGAACATCCGCCCTGCTGAAGGTCACCAGGGATGCTTTCTCACACTGTGGACTTCAACCTAGATTCCCGAGGTAAGTGCAGGTATTTCTTTCTCCTGTAGCTTCAGTCAACTGCAGCTCTGCATGAGCAAACTAAGAGGATCAGAGAGAATCCTCCGCTAATCCACTGGTCAATACACATAACAAGTACAGCGCCAAAGACAAATCACTCAAAGGACATGTCAGCCCATATTTTAATAGGCTAATGCTTGTAGTTTTTATTTATAAGATCTTAGCAGTGAAAATAGAATAAAATGTCAATAAATGTTAAGTTTGATTTCTTGTTCTTTTTTTATATGACCCACGTCCAGCCAGGTGGTTGTGTAACAGACCGTTGTTGACCCGTAATCTGAGGGTGGGGGGTTGAGATCCTCATCTTAGAGTAAAATAAAGGTCTACTCAGTCGATATCGGAGATGCTTTCTGTTCATCATGAACAACAATTCGTGTTGAAATCAGCAGGAGAGCTAGTAACCTTTGCAGCACTGCAGCTAACAGCTAACGTACAGAGGCTCCATTCAGTTACATTAAGATCCAATATCGGCAAACTGTTTTGAGTTACTAGTTTTGCATATGGGCACAAATATGTTTGTAACTGTTCATATACTTCCAAACATATGATCCTTTTAAATGTCTTTTTTAATAATACAGAAGGTTTGTTTTTCTTTGTCTTTGTTCTGTCCCCTTTTCTTTCCACTGACCAACAAACTTTCATGGGCTGATGTGTGTCAACATAATTCTATATATATATATATATATATAACATTAGTGCTCATTAAGAGGCCATTCACAAAAGCGTTGCGGCCTTAGAAATGTAATCATCATTGACTCACTTTCTTGGAATACATTTTCGTGACCTGGACAACCTTTCTGTTTTACCGACTCACTAGTTACTCAGCTAGTCTGTCATGAAAAGCAGAGCAGATGGGGAGTGCCCTTTGGCTTCATCGAGGCACATGTCAGCAGCAGTAGAGTTTAGTCTAAATTTAACACTTTCATCTGCCGTTTACTTAACTCTAGCAGAAGAGTATGAAAAAAACATCCAAGATTCATGCCGATGAAACTCACAACAACTAAATATTTTCACTTCTCTAATACTTGCTAGTACATTTGTCACAAAAATCCCATCATTGAAGGTAAATTTTCCGCCTTTTAAACAGCGTTAAGTTTAAAAGTACAGCTGAGGCTGAGTGTCTAAATAGAATAGCTGGCATAAAGATCTAAAACCCACAAAGTTCCATCCAACCACTTTATTTTTTTTTTGCTGTGAAATGAGCAATCCAACCTCATGGGGCTGCTGGAGTAGTTATAAACATCTGGTCCTTAAAATAATTATAATAATAATCCCAAAGTGGAAAACAATACTTGACTCGGCTGAAGTGATGTGGCCATTAAAGAAAAATTTAAATACACCAAATCAATCTCAGAATGGAGAGGCAAGATAATAACGGCCATGCAGTAGAAACAAGATATGTAGAAATAATGAAAACTGTTTCTCAGTCTGCAGATAATGTATTCAGTGCTTTATGTATCATCACCTAAATCAACTTGCAACAAGACATTCAGTGTGTGAGTTCTGCCAGAAAGCACTTAAATGGGTATTGAATCTGCTGTTTTAGAGTCATCACTAACAAAAGAAATCTTCAGGGTTGATGCATTTTGCCTTTTTGTTTCAAATGGGAGCAGCTATTCATGCCATTTTCATTTAAACCAGAAGTTGAGAGACAATGAGCCATTCTCCTTATTCTTGACAATCATATAAGGAAAGGCATGTTTGGACAGATTTCAAAAATCTAATCCCCATTTGGACACATCAAATATGTGTTTGAGTACTGGATAAATTGAAAGACTTTGATTTAATCCTTGCTGCCTTTCAAGTACAGCCAAAGGGATTTTTCTTATGTCGAACTGTCCAGAAAATATTTCTGGTACACCAATTCTTACAGTATAAATATAAAACATCATCATGCATGAGAAGCACATATGATTTATTGCCGTTCTAAAACAAGTTTGGCAACCCATGAAAGAGTTGCAGCTTGGCTCTAACTGCTGTCATTAAAACTTAAGATGTAGTGCTGCTGCTGCTGGTGAAAGTTAGCATCTGCGTTAGCGGGTCTGTGAGCCCAGAGCTGGAGAGGGACCTCAAAATTCCCAGTTTAATTATTTTATTTTATAAAAAAGAGTGTCCAGACCAATATTCTTTAAGGGGACCCATAATTCCTAGTTTCCCTGCAGAGATATGTGCTTTTACTTCACTGATTTATACAGGGTGTGCTACAGGAGGAAAAGGCCACTGTTAGAAACACAATGGCCCTCAATCAGCGACAATCAGGTGTTCCTGTGATTTCATCATAACCGTAACCGATGACCCTAAATTATATTATATACATTTTCTAAATAAGGCAACCTGTTCCGCTCGATTTGTGAACAAGTAAAAAGAAAAATTTTACACCAAAGTTTTAGGTCATGTTGTCTGAGACCAGCAGACAAAACCATAAAAATGAGTAGTGTCAGTGGTGGTGATAGAGGGCTTAAAACTATACAAACAAACGTCATTTTCACAGCAGACAACAATATGTTATCAGAGCAGCGCTGTACTGCAACAGAAATAAAGAGAGAACAGTTTGACATGAAGTTGATAAAGTAGATGATAAAGACGCTCTTCTAAAGCTAACGGGTCCTTTACTAAAACTGTACGAGAGGAGATCAATGTGCTATGAAAGTTTATGAAATATTAAGACGTGATAATCTTATAGACCTGCAGCAGATGATGTTACAGCAGCCTGCATTAAGACACTGAAGCACTGGCTGAAGTGAGAGAATTTTCCCAGCAAATTTTAAAGTTGCTGTGACGAAATATGGTTATAAAATCAAAAAAACTTGGATGATTATATTCTGGTGAATAGAATATTCATTTTGCATTTCATTTCTTTCCGTAATATATTCTCATTTCAGTATCATATTTAATTCAGTAGGAAAAGGCATGTACATGACTCATGACTAAGGGGTATGAAACCCTTATATAAATTACGTTCATACCTACTGGAAGATTTAAAAATTCAGAGTACAAGAAAACGGGCAAAACCACAAAAATGTATTGAATCACATATAAGTGTCACGATCTCTTCATATTATTTGTTTCTGCATCAGGCCTGATGTTTTAAATAAACACTCCTGAAGGCCTTTTGTTACTTTTGTTATCATTGGCGTAATGGTCTTTCACAGATTTTTTTACCTTTACCTATAAAATATGCATAAAAGTAGTGATGTGATTCAGAGCATCACTAAGTCATTGATCACTGTGATGATCATTCTCGGGTCCAGGTCACAGCAGCTTCATCCCCATCAAGCTGTCGAGTGCCAGCTCCGCCGTCAGCCTGCATTCCTAATTGATGGTACTAGAGAAGAGTTATTTGAATGGATTACCGTAAAGAGCATCATGGATTAGCCTGTGAGGGACATGGATCCTGAGGGAGCCTTAAACTGGTCACATAAAGTCATTACAAAACATCTGTATGGTTGGCAATTATTGGGCTCCCTTCTCATCAACGGAATTTAACCATTCCTCCGCGTTCGCTCGAACCATCGATATCACTCCGGTTTGTTGGCCGCAGCGCCATTTGTTGGTGCAACGATCAATGATGGAAAAACAACTGGTTGTAAATGAAGTATTGGTTTATGTAGTTGCATTGATGACTTGGTTACTATGACCTCAAGCTAGTAAAACGTGGTGACTATATAAAACCAACGCGTCTCTTTAGACAAAAGCAATGCAACACACCACAGCCTCCGTGGCAGCACAATCCATATTTAAAAGGCTAAAAGGCAGCTTCACACTTCTTGATTGACGATTCATGTGATTACTTTATTCTACGACGTTCAATCAGTATAAAAGACAATCCGACATAGTGCCTCCTCAGTGCTTCTGTTGTGGTTCTGCATTGGTGCCTTTCCCAGAATCGAACTGGGACAGCCCTGCCCCGGCTGTCGTCAGCCCTAATGTACTGTAATTTTTAGAGATCACTTTACTCACTTGATGCTCCATCAGTCCATTCATTATGTGATGAGAGCGTCATCTGCAATGAAATATCGCCGCCCAAAGATTAAAGGCTTTGCACTGGAGAAGATGAGTGGATCCAAATCAGACGGAAAATGTCTTTCGTAAACATCCTGTGAATGCTCAAGTCCCTTTGTGTCAGTCTGTGTAAAAAAAAAACCTCACTGGTATAAATGAAACAAAGAGCTTTACTTTTTCTTTAACTTTTCTTTAACTTAACTTTTCTTGTAGTTAAATTAATTACCCAATATGAAGAAAAGTCTTTAAATGACCATTCCACTTGCCACAAACTGAGCCTGTACATTGAATGAAGGTAGCAAAATATGTAAATGACAATAACGCATTGTTTTTACACCAAATAAGGAACTATTTTATGATGTATTTGCAGGGTTTCCGATTAAAAACTATTGATAGGCAGGTTGTTTATAGAATGATATCGACTGTATCATTATCAGGGTTACTGCCAGTGTATTGCAAGGCATTAGCTTCTGTGCCGGTACTCCTGCCTTCTTCTCCAAACCAGGGAGCTTTCCGGCCCTCTAAGTTACTGTAATACACGTTGACCACAATTAAGGATATATGTATATTTATGTAAAACTTCATCATACAGAAACCTACGTCTGCTCACTTGGGAGACACTTTTTAGAGGGCTTTGAGAAAATTGCAATTGTGCGCTAAAACATACATCCGTTGACCAAAATTTGAATGTTCGGATTTAGTTTTCGCCCTTGAAAGTAGATTATTAAAAAAGCAACATAGTCTACAGGGACTTGTAGAGGGGGAAAGAAGTTCCCATGCAGGTGCAATAATCTAAATCAGAGGAAGTAATTAATTCAGGTGGTGGTAGGTGGATGATTTATCTGTACTCGGCACATCTTTGGGGTTCAGTTTAGGCTGCTTGTCGGTGAATAAATGCTCCTCAAGAACCAAGCCAAGTTCCTGTGTCGTGCTTGTCACCTGCTGATTTAGGTGATAACCTTTCAAGGTATTCTATGCACCAAATCCCTCCTCCACAGTTCAATGGGGAAACGTGTAGGATGTTGTTTGAATGCAGCCGAAGAGCACGCCTCCTCCTGTTGCCACTCTGCTGTGTGTGTTTGTGTTTGTGTTTGTGTGTGTGTGTGTGTGTGTGTGTGTGTGTGTGTGTGTGTGTGTGTGTGTGTGTGTGTGTGTGTGTGTGTGTGTGTTTGTGTTTGTGTGTGACTTACCCCCTTCTTCACCTGCATCATTGACTGGTAGCTACACACCCACCGCCTAAAAGCTTACGCCTAGAAACATTACAGCAAAAAAAGAGAAAGAAAAGAGAAATTGCATGCAGAGGGCAGGGTCTCTGCAAAAAAGTAATCATTGAGAGGGAGTCATAAATTGTTTTTAGGAAATTCCAGTATATTAAACCTTTAAGGTGTACCAGCTATTCTAATTTTAGAGACCAGCCGCTCCTCAGAGTTTTGCAATAAAAAAAGAATAACGAAAATCCTGATAATATGTTATATGAGCTATGCATTAATACATTTATATTCCTTTCGTTCACCAAAAGGTCAATTACAGGCACAAGAATGTACAGTATATGTTCTTCACAATGAGGTTACTTATTTTTTTGTCTTATTTTACACATTTCAGAAACTTTCATTTGGGATTTCGGAGATGCTTTATTGTGTAAAAAGAATGATCAACTGTGATCACAGACTGAGCATATAAACATCCAAGTGTTTATATGCCATGAGGTATCAAGGTGATAAAACAATATTAAATATGTTTCTGAGCTGTTAAAGTGGGTCTTGGGTCTCCAGGAGCCCAGATGGAACAATAAGGTTATGTAAAAAAAAAAGCCAATAACAATGCATCGTTATTACAAATACATATAAATTAAACTGAAAGGAAACTCCAGTGACTACCATATGGAACCCATAAACCCATACAGCAAATCAACACAAGGTTAGCTCTTATAATGACATCAAACCTACATTGTTAATAAAGACTTGCACGTGCAGCCAGGCTGTGACTTAGTGATGAGAAAGGCAATCATGGAGAAAATTAATGAAAGTTACGATAGGGCCACACAGATCTGACAGACAGCTGTCAGCCATTCATCACCGACCGACTCCCTAATGATTCTTTTTTCCACATCACTGATAGCGCCGCGCCACCTTTCCCAGCATGACAGGGGGCTTTTCTCAAATCATGACACCTCACATCTTTCCTCTTATTACATGCCATTCATTCAGTCAGACGCCAGCAGACAAAAGTAGTAGTAGAATGGTAGAATTTTAAATGAATGCAATAAAACAAGGAAACTCCATGGTTAGTGCACGTGTTGTTCTAAAACACAGATTTTTCAGTACGTTCCTGAGTGAGACAGGAGGAGATAATTGAGGCTTTGCTTTATCGCCCACAGAGGAGGATTAAAACCTGAGGCCACGCACCTTTAAAGAAGGATCTCCAACCATCTGCTTTTGCTTCTTCTTCTCAAACCCTGCCCTTCGTTTCTGTCGTGTCTCTTTAACACCTACATTTATTTTGTAAGACGTCATCCAAGGTGCTTTTTTTTAAGCCTATAAACTCATCTGAGAGTTTATACAGTAGAACGAAATCTGCTGGTAAACAAGTCTTTAAATACATTTGATGAGCACGCCTAAGTAAAGGTAATGTGACTCACTGTATAATAAGGAGCTAAAACTGATGTGAAAACTGTCTCAGGTACAGGAGCTTCTTTCACTTTTATTCTTGTATAGTGATTTTCTGAAGAAGTTTTCTTTGGTCTGAAAGATAACACGCTTGCAGGAGATGAGATGATCAAAGGAGAACCATTTTGTCACGGTATCATTTGATAAACCTTTTGCAGGTATCATTTTATTACCTTTTAATCTTTCTGCCTCACATCAACAATGTTATTTCAGCCATCACTTTTAAATGACAAAAAAATATCTATAATTTCCATCATATCCTGCTGTGTTTGTTTATTTCTATTTAACAGGAAGTGACCTCACCATTTAAGGATGATTTATGTGTTTTCCGTCGCCGCTGTGCTTCGTCATTCCTGTCTCATTTTCAGAAGATAGCACTACAGCTGAAAATTGCACCTCAAATGGATTATAGATTAGTATCAGTGTCTGACTGTCCTACTTGGGCGGTAATGTGTCAGGACTGTGGAGTAGTCCCGACAGAGAATCCCTCCTATAGTGGGTCATGAAAACCTATTGAATGTGTAATAAATCTGATATATGAAAACAGCACATTAGCGATGTGAGTGATATGAGTAAATTAATCAATACGTTTCATTTATCCATGTCACGGACACTGCTTGTCTCAAACTGTCTGTGATTAAGATTCATGTGTTTGCAGGTTTTCGGTACAGCAGCTGCATTTACTTATTAATTCACCTTCAGTGAGTGGGAGGGAATGAAGTGATTAAATCAACAGATGTCGTAACACGCTGACAAGTTTACATTTCAGTGAGTTGAAAGTGCGTCTTATACAGAAGATACAGGTTGACCAGGGGTACTGACCAAACTGCTGCATTTAATGAGTATATCGTGGTCGATAATGTTAACCACTACATACATGTGTGTTAATGCAAACGGAGAAGTGCATTTGGAGTGATTCCAAGTGAAGGGTACACTGGGGGGTATTTTCTGCAGTTGCAAGGGGGTACAAGGAAAGATTGAAGGATAATTAATCAAATGGAAATCAATTCTTAAATAAAAAAAAGTCAATTTATTGAGTCAGTTGTTAACACCCTATGTGTTGGAATTGAGAAAGAAGTCTTAACAGTTAGCTAGAAGTAATGGATAAACAGCTGAAACAGAAAGCTAAACGTATTAGTTGAATGGCTACACTACATAGCTAAAAATAATGTATAAATAGCTAAAATAGATAGCTAAAAGTTATGGATAAACAAGTCATTTCTTTTAAACTTGCACCCTTTACAAAACCATGCATCCATTTAACAGTGAGGTAAAATCTGAATCTGGATCAGTTTGTAAGGCCTGACTGAAAGCAGTCATTTCTACAAGAGCTCGGTGAGAGTAGAAAGAGCGCTTTCATGGGTGAAATGTTTAATCACGTCACATAAGGCGTCTGTCCACTGTGTAATATATCCTGTCATATGACCTTTTCGTCTTTGTTGTAGAATGATAATTGCCTCCGCCTCATCATCTTACTAGGTTATGGCACGGATGACATTTATTGACTAGACACCCTTGTACAAGTATTTTACAAGAAGTGTGCAAAAGGCGATGTTGACGAGGAGCATCTGTGAAACACAGGGAGATGTTTTATATGTATATGGAGGACTTGTATTATCAATTATTGGGAAGAAACCTCATTAAAGCTTCTGCTTTTTTAAATAGTGAATGATGTACTCTAATGAAATCTCTGCCAGAGAGGAGGCATGTGTGAAAGAACGTGAATGGCATTGTTATAGCTGTGACAACTATATTGTAACGTGAGAGCTACTGAAGCACGAGGTGATTGTTTTTTAACCACTGTGTATTGCGTACACACTACAATTGTTGTTTTTTCAACATCAGCAAAGCAAACGCTCTCTTTTTCCCAACTCCATGTGCCTGGAAGTAAATTAGAATGGGCAACAGCAATAAAAATGCAAATTCTGACACAAAGTTCATCTCCACTAATGTCCATTTGCATTTAAAGCATTTATTTGTTGCCTCCTCCTCCCTAACTGGGATCAAAGTCCTCCCTGTGATGTTACTGTCGTCTTGCGTTGAGTTCTCCCTCAAGTCTACAGTTCTGAGGTGCACCCAAAAACCCTTTCTCTCCTGTGATACTCAAGCACGAGCTTTCCGTTGCATCCTCCGCCTATTACTGAGCCTGAGAGAATCTGCCTTGTCAGAAACAATAACTTTCATTTGAAGGCAGAAACTGTTTTATTTCTCGACGTAGCCATCACACAAGGTCGTTGTTTCCATTTGCTTCCCCCATGTTTCCTTTCATTCCAGCACAAATCATAGATGGATCAAATTGCAGCGCCAGAAAAGTCAGAATATTTCTAACATCCTCGCTAGTGCCGATTTATTTATTATTTTCTTCCTGTCACCTTGTCCAACTGTGATAGCCTTCTCGTTTTTGGTTTCTGTAAAAGGTAGCTCAAAGGTTCAAACATGCCCCCAAAATCAGATGGTCATGAGCAGATCTCCATCTGCACCAACTTTACTCCTACACACACATTAAGAAACTCTGAATCTAGTGCTACTGCTGCTCCTATCTGCTGTCACTCACCAACAAAATCTTAAATTCACCACCCATGGCTGGATTACTGATTAATGCATGTGAAGGTAGGCCACGTTCATTAAATGTTAAATGTGTATCTCTATCTCCAGAGCAGCACATAAGCAGAGCCACACTGCCAAACTGAAACCAACACCTCTATAAAATAACTGGTTAAAACGTCGATGTGAGAGTCCTGACTTAATTAGTGTTAATGAGGGTAGATAAGTAAAATTCCTTTTTCAAGATGTCGATGAATTAAGTTAAACTTTGTGAATATAGTCTCACGTTGATAATGTCCTCTTGCTCATCGGGTCAGATAGTCTGTCGGGTCGGGTCGTCTGCTCTGCCGTTCACAGCCTGTCAATCAGAACACTGAGGCAGGTCCACCTGTCACTCAGAAGCGAGGTCCTGCCGTACAGCATAATTGAATTAGCTCCAGTCATTTTCTGAAGGTTAATTGGTGGGGAAGCCTCGGCTCAGCATGGCGAGGTAATTGACGAAGATAAGGGGAGCGAGTCTTATCACAGATTTAGTCAGCATATTCTCTAAATATACGATTTTAATAAACACATGAAGAGGTTGACACCCAGCGAGCCCGTTAAATCCACCTGAGCGGTGAGTTTTCCATAACTTCCTGTCGCGCTCAGGGCTGTACGGCAGCTCCCCCTTTAGCTCGACATGTCATGAGTCAGCAGCAAGAGACGATGCTGGCAGATGCTTTTGCTCGGAGGCCTAAATAACGTGCCGAGCTGATGGTCAGTTGATGGCCTGGAAAATTGCATTTAAACCTTCAGGTGTTATTCCAAGTTGTATCTTACTCTCCAACGTACGGAATAGAATTAAACTCTACTTCGCTCCTGTCCCTTTGATAAATGCTCTCCATAGCACAGTTGCCTTTTTTTCCCCTGTTCTGTATGCATTCTGTGGAGCCGAACCATGTTTTTCGTTACAGAATACAGTACCGTGTGCAGAGTTCACAGCATTCATTTTAAAAGAAAAAGCATCGTGGAAGGTTGAGAAGGATGCACCTTGCTGCTACCTTGTTTTCTGATAAATTGTGCCGGGCTGCTTTAATTCCTCCTGCAGGGTTCCACTGATGCATCCGTCTCCAGCGGTGCGGTGTGATTCCACGCCACTCTCTATGGCTTATCATCTTTATAAGAGGTGTCACCCAAAGTAGAGCTTTTAGTTTGTAATGAGATTTTTTTACTCTCGTCTAAGCTTGACTCACACTAGGTCATGAGCCTGCTGAAGGACTCTTGATACACTGAAGAACAATAGAGAGAGATATTGGGAATTTACAAGAGATGGCAGAGCAGTAAGTCATTTAAAGTTTTACAAAGTATGACACCTGTGTGGAATACCAAGTAGGAAGTGAGCTGAATGTAAGTTTCCAACAGACCGGTTTCAAATTCAGGATGCCAGCGCTCATCTGTATCAGCCCAGCCTTTACACTCTTCGGCCTTAATTATCCAAAAAGGATCTGTTATTTGACATTTAGCACTAATGTATCATCAGCATTAATTGAGATCAACACACACGTCAGCAATACTTATCATCCTCCTGCTTATTTGCAGCTAATTAACAGGGAGCAGTACTAATTGGCAGCAAGAAGATGTTACTTGTCCTTTAAATCATCGCAGCCAAACTTTAGTCATTTGAGGATGTTTGATTACTAGGAGGAGTAATAGAAATAAAAGTGTATGTGTATTCTTTTAGATTGGTTTCTTCAACAATCATAGTAATATCTCTTTATTTTAAATAGAAAGAAATACACGAGGTGTTGATTAAACAGCTGAAATGACTAATGAATTACAGCTTCTGAATACACAATAAGAGTCAGACTCCGGTTTATTGCCGACTAGGTTTTTACATACAAGAAATGTGTATTGGTGTATTGCTGCATAACATGAACATACTAAATTATTATTAGTAGTATTTAAAAAATCAAGAAAGATAAACAAAATAATAAAAGAAAACATCCAATAAAATATGAAAAATCCAAGAAATAGATTGTAATTATATATATATGTATACATTGCTGCAATGCATTCTACACTGTGACTGTAGTGAAATGTCTACTGAGTGACATTAAGATAGAAAAATGATAAACACTAACCACGTAACTTACTCACTAAAACGTGCTTTTTCTTGTTGCCTTTTCTGTCTTAAAGTACGACTAGCTCTCACTTTCCTGGTTGCTCCTCCTTGTGGTGGAACTGACAAAGTGCACGCTAAAACAATTTAGCATATAGCAACATAAAACATATTTTTGAGTCTGACCTTTTTCACAGAACTTCAAAATACAAGTATCACAGGATTCACTATACTTCTTTTTTATTTTTTTTTCCTGAATGTGAAGCTCTTCTCGGCTTTATGGAGCTTCGTGGTTAGTTTCAGCTTATTGTTTAGCTTTCTGGCTGCAATATTACCGTTTTGGTTCACTCTCATGGCGTCAGAAATTACTCAAAAAAATGTATTGAGACCAAAAACAGATCTAAAAGAAGGATGACTATTGGAATAACATTTGCCAGGTGGAAAAAAACCTGATTCCAAATGAATGATAATGTTGCTCTGTAACTGCAGGATGTGTCGATAAGCCACTGTCTGCAATGTGGGCTTGTTTCTGACGCCCCCAAGTTGCCAAAAAATCAATTGTTTTGGTTTCAACTTATGTGAAATTCTGTGAAATGTGTGTTTTCAGTCACCTACAGTAAATTATGTTACTTCAAATACAATACCTTATAACTTCATTTATTACTTTATTTCCGCCTCAAGAAGTTCCAATTGTCCTGCAGGAATAAACGCGTTGCCTAGAAAACAAATATATTGTGTGGCACACAATACTCCATCATTTTTAGTTAGATTAACTAACTAAATACTCCATTTGCTGAGCTCCTGTCTACTGAAGTGCTGGACTTTTAGGAAACAGTAGTCAATGAAGACATGAACATCAATTATGTTCCAGGCAATATTCTAATTAATGTATGAATTTAATATCCTCCGACATAACCCAAGCATATGTGGCCTTGTTCTCCTTCCCTCCAAAGCAATTCAGTACCTCAATGAGCACAATGTTTTCCTTCCCCAAGAGAAGTAGTTCCATTTAAACCCAATTGATTCCCCACTGCTGGTTTCCAATCTTTACTTCTTTTTCATTCACCCCAGCAAGAAGAGCATACATTTTCAATGACATCAAATAAAGGGCAGTCATTGGTATGGATGAGGAGGGTCCTCAGAGATTGAGGCACCTTCACCAAATCACCATCACAAAGGATAAGATAGGAAGTGCCGGGAGAAACAAGAAACAGCACGGCCTCAACCTGTAAAAACAGATCCTTTGATATAACGCTTTTGTCGACACTTGGAGATAGAACAGGAAAAAAAATGTGTTTAGTATGCACGGGGACAGTGTCTTGACAGACACACTGACAAACAGGAGGGAACTGAGAGGCAGAGATAGAGAGGGTGGTGGTGTGCAGTCTGGATGGTTTGGTTTGCGTGGAGGGAGACGAACCGGTTTTCGAGATCGCTCCTCGCAATGTGGCGTTCTGGAGATTCTGTCAAAGTTTGCCTTGAAGCACTGGCTCTTGTGGCGGAGCAGAACTCCTGAGGCTTTGAGCGAGAGAGGACGGCTTGTCTGCTTCATTCATTTAAAGAAATCCAGCCAGACACAGAGAGCCACAGCTGAGAGAACGACACAGCCTGTCACTATCACAACACTTCAACCCTCTCCGTTAAGGCCCTATCAACATTCAAACTCTTGAACTCTCATTGCTCAAATCTAGTTGCTTTAGATGCTGCCAAAAATCCTATATATAAATATAAAAGATAGACCCCCTGTTTCTACACATTTACGGCCAGCTCTGTGATGTTTTTTCGCCTTTTTTGATAAAATGAAGAACCAATGATTTACTGAGCAGAAGTGAAGTATGAACGACCCGAACGGAAAATTTACAAGACAGTGTTTGAATCGTTGTTCAAGAGCAGGGTTTCAATAGGTTATCCACAGAAGGGGAAAAGAAAAAGAAAAGCCTTCATTACCCGGCGCATAAAGCCTAAATGGAAAAGAGACTGTGGAATGGCTGCCTGTGTCTGATAGGGGAATATACTCAGCTCTGATGCCTTGGGTGTTCTGGCCTGCTGCACTCAGGGCTAGCAGTGGACCAGACAGATTGCCGCCATTATAGAAAGTGGGTCTGTGGTGGCAAATAGACCTAAGCTCTCAAAAGGCAACACGCCCCGCTGAATACCTTAGGCTTATTTGAAGATCTGCATATACAATATGATCTGATTTGCATGAAACCAAAGTACTAAAAAATAATTTTAATGTAGTTGGTTGCTTTGCTTGTCCCCTGAGAACTCAACTCCGCAGGCGTTGTTTTTTCTTGGCATATGCTGTGGATTCACTGGGACACGAGTGCAAGAGTTAAGATACAGTGTTTTAATTATTAAACATGCCTGCAGAGGCTCCTGTACAGTACCAACTATCATTGTAAGCATGCATGTGTGTGTATGTGTTTACAGTCACACAGGGCTCTAGCCTGGCTGTAATTTATGCACGGCTTTCAGTGGCGAGGCGGTGAATCAGTTGGAGGCTCACTGGAGTGAGTCACTGTGGACAAACAAAACAGAGCCACTGCATTGTAAATGAGAGGAGACTTCTCAGGTTTAACTTAAACAATCCATTTAGCCGCTGAAAGATCTTGAACCAGCGCCCCGCTGTGAGCGGACGCAGATCGGGTCAGATGGACTCAGTCTCTGCCGTGCGGTATTTCTAATAAAGGTCAGAGACTGGGGAACAATAACAAGGCAGCCTTTTTCTTTAAGAGATCCTTCGGCTTGCCAGATATATTCTGCAGAGCTGTGTTTTTTCATATTCATTTCATGGAACATTTGATTTGGAGCGTCTTTCCTCCCGCAGGCTTTGAGAGTGTTCTTTTCTTCAATGCTTCTCTGCCGCTGCTCTTTTGTCGCCATGAAGGTGGTTTTGTAAGGCAGCCTTTGGCATTATGATGCAGTGTCCTCCACCACAGCACTTATTTCTCCTCTTTATCTCCCCTGAATAGCTGACCAGTGCTTTTACTTAATCATCTCAGCCCAATTGCAGATAATTCATTAGCATTGTGTGAACCAAGGAGAAAAAAAAACAGTGTCTGTGCTCCTTCACTTTGGTTTTAAACTGATGTCTGTTATGCACCGTTGAGTGAAACTTGCAGTGAGCTTTAGCTGCACAGGAATTAAATAGTCACACTCATATTGCCGCTAAAATCTTCACGCTGTCTGCCACTAAACAAAATGTCAGCGTTAATTCAACACATACAGCACAGAGCAAAGCAGCTTTCTGTATTATGCATTCATTTGCCACATTTGGTAAAGAGTGGGAATTGGAAGGCAGAAATAGTGAATTGGCAATGAAAACATACCAGCTTTTCCATTTACAGTAAATGTGTAGACTATAAATCACAAATAGGCTGAACTATGAGCTATAGAGTCACATATAAACTCACCCTCCAGGCCAGCTCAAGTCTATATGAAACATGCAACGCACCAGATTACACCAACGATGTTCCAATATCAGTTTATCAGCGTACAGCACAGTGTTCACTGTTGGAAACGATTCAGAGTTGGAAAAAGCTTATTTCCCCAACAGCAGATTTATTATCATTCTGTTATTAGTTATTATTATTCTGGTAAAGTCTGTATGTCATTTTAATGCAGTTCCTTTGTATGGTAAGTTTTTGTTACTTTCTGTTGGGGTTTGTTTGGCAATAGAAAATGTAGAAACTAAAGGGATTTGTCATCGGGTGGTCCAGTGGCTCAGTGGTTAAGAGTGTCGCTTCACTGCAAGAAGATCAGGGGATTAAACTCTAATAAGGCGGACAGGAGAAACTCAAAACACACACCAAGCCCGGCTCAGTAACCCTAGGAGTTAAATACATTCAGACTAGTTAATCCCATTTGATACCCATCGTATTTAAGGTCAAACAAAGAGGGCAAATTAGCAATTATGTTTCAGTGCAGACACAAAAAATCTAACCAAGTATATTTGTCTAATTACTACTCAAAATGTCCCATAATCACAAGCCCCCAACAAGTACAATTTCAGTTGTTTTATCCTCGACCTGATGTATGATGAGAAAAGCCACAACACTGAATTTAATGTGATAACCAGAAAAAGACAGAAAAAGGTCAGATGACAGCGGGAATGGCCTTTAGGTCCTAATGCAGGTGGGCTTTTCAACTTGAAGAATATTCTCTCTGCCATAAACTGTCACATTTATTTTATTCTAACACCGATTATCCCTGTTGTGAGGAGCCATGTCCTCTAACACACAAAAGCACCTCCTCACCCTCTGTGTCCACCCCCAACAAGGCAACTCATTTTGGTCTTTGTCAGCGGCAGAGCTGGTGAACTGAAAGAGGAGAATCGATCACTCAACATGCAAATATCTCTGAGTTCATGAGCTCATTTCCAACACATTATAACTCTCTTTAATTACAAATGAACGGTTAAAACTATTGTCAACACTAATCTTAAATATTTGTGAGGTTGCCCGGCAGTAATCGCCTTGTCACTAACTTAATCAACTACTACAGATTGTGCTCTCTTTGATCTACTTCATAAATTTCAACCTGCTGTGGAGTATAAACATCCTCTTGCTCAAAATCGATTCGGTAAATTACTTGAAAAGACTCATTATTATTGGTGATTGCAGTCTTTCAAGCACTACCGCATACTTGAGCAGCAGGAAGCAAAACATTTTTTTTTGTTCATTGCCGTGTCAGTAGCCGTACCCTTGGACAATTTAATGCAGTAATGAAAGCTGTAATAATGACTGATTTGGTGATAGAATAGAGTAAGGTCGTGCTCTGAATCCATCGACTGAAAGAAGAATAATCACTACACTTTATCGAACACTGTCTAATTTAAAAAACAAAATAGCACATGCATGTTTTTACAAATTTGAACACATAAGCAACAAACACACCATCGTTAGTCTGATATACTCCTTTTTTTATTTATGCAACAGCCAGTCTGGTTCACGGAGGAAAATGTTTGATAACTTTTTATAAATATTCTTGTGTAACTGACATTAAAGAGTGAGCTTTCAGAATGTATGACTGTTCTCTACTTGTTCTATTGTTACAGTTTACGATACTACGATCAGATATCAGGCCGACACTGAAATAGCTGGTTTCAATATTGGTAACAATGGGGTTGATCTTTTCAATTAAATTCTATATGTATATACTACATACATGACATACTGGAAATATAATTGCTGTTTAAGTTTTGACCAATGTGATGCTGTTTTAAAAATGTTTACAATTGAATGGTAATTCCTGTTATTACTGAAGACAGATTTACAAAGTTGCTTGTGCACCATTTATTATTTTACATTTATTTGATCTTTTAGCTATCGGTATGGAGACTGAAAAAGGTTGATCGGTGCATCCCCAGTTCATTTTAGTAACATTTACCATAATCCTGTAATCGTCAGGATTGACCTTTTACCATAAATTATATCACTGTGAGTGAATTAACTGGAATTATATTATTACTCTATGAAACTGCACAAACAGTGTAACCAGATGAAATGTTTTTTTAAGAAAAAGCAAGTGTTGTTAGAATGTCATATGCTGTATTTTGTATTTGAGAAGCAAGATTAACAAGAAGCTTCAAAAGAAGAAAATATAATTTGGAGATTTCTCTTTATGTCTTCTTCGTTCTTGTTGCTGCTCCCATTTTACAACCCAGGCTCGTCTCCCTTTGCAAAAAAATCTTAATTAAATTTAGGATGATCCAAAAATCACACCTTGTGCTCAATTTCCCTCTAGATCAGTGCTCAAAAGGATTTCAATTTATGCATGAGGGTTGCCAGAGGAAAATCCTAAATACATTGATCCAAAGTGTCATTTCATGTGGTGTTGTGTAATTGATTTAGTGCAGCTTCTCAACATTGGCCAGCCTCAGTCCTGGGGTTAATGGTGTGAAAACAGGGACCCTGCTTTCCCCAACCTGTCAAGTGGTAATTGGCCAACAGTTTTTTTTTTAAATTGCAGTCTGCCAGAGGGAGTGCAAGCTCGTCTTAAATTGTGGATAAAATAATTGGTAGGGCACGGACAAGGAGGGCATGCAGTAAACATGAAGCCTGGTCTTTCAATGGAACATTTCAACACCAACAAATGCAATAAAAGTACATTTCTTATCCCGATCTAATGTAATTAATCTCAACAATGTGTTTTTGTCTTTTGCAGGTTATTCCTCCGTGCACATGAGAAAGACACAGATAGGAAGACAGTGCAAGAAACAATAAAATGAGACCATTTAATGATGGTAACCTCTAAGGAGAAAAGCACAAGCCAACCTGAGGCGGTTTTCACTGCAGGCAAACCTCAATGAAAGAAGCTCAGTGTAAGGGCTGATTCTCGACGTGTTTTTGATTGCTACATGGGGACAGTACCATCCATCAATGAGGAGGAGACAAATAAAAGGATTGTTTCTGGCTCGGAGAACAGTTGAACATCCGGCTGATATTCCAAAAAGATCTCAGCTGCACTGAAACCACAGCGTTATCACCCTCCTCTCATTTTTTTTGGGCCCTGCACATGACTCTTAGAGAAGCACCCATGGCCTGCAGCTTAGGCGTTGTGATGAGTGCCTTGTTTTGGTCTGTAGCCATTGTGTATTTGACTCATATAGGCAGAGTCAGTGGGGACTGCTGGTTAATTGAGGGTGAAAAGGGCTTTGTATGGCTTGCAATTTGTAGCCAAAACCAACCACCTTATGAGGCCATCCCACAGCATATCAACAGCACCATTGTGGACCTTCGTCTGAATGAAAACAAAATCAAAAGCATCCATTATTCTGCCCTTAGTCGCTTTGCCAACTTGACCTACCTGAACCTGACGAAGAATGAAATCTCCTACATCGAGGATGGGGCCTTCTCTGCTCAGTTCAACCTACAAGTCCTTCAAATGGGCTTCAACAGGTTGCGGAACCTGACAGAGGGGATCCTCAGGGGTTTAGGAAAGCTGCAGTACCTCTACCTCCAGGCAAATCTGATTGAGACTGTGACACCCAATGCCTTTTGGGAATGCCCCAACATTGAGAACATTGACCTCTCCATGAACCGAATCCAGCAGTTAGACGGGTCCACGTTTACCAGTTTGAATAAACTGACCACCTGCGAGCTGTACACCAACCCCTTCAACTGCTCATGTGAACTACTTGGTTTTGTCAAATGGCTCTCAGTTTTTCCAAACAGGACGAATGAGCGGATGGTCTGCGACTCCCCGCCTGGCGTCTCTGGTTATAGTTTACTGAGCCAGAATCCAAACAATCCAACATATCGAAATGCGCTTCACATGCTCACCACTGTGTGTACTGATGACTATGTGACACCATTTATTCCTATGCCCACTGAGCCCACAACACCCCCACCAGACTCGACACTCTGTGGGCTGGAAGATTGTCCCTCGGGCACAGAACCAGAAGACATCACCATCAGTACAACCTACAAGGAGGTGGAAGTAAACCCTTTGCTGAAACTGAAGCAAGTATCGAATACAGGTGCGACCATCACGGTTCAGATTCCTCACCCCTACAAGAAGATGTACATCCTGGTTCTGTACAACAACAGCTTTTTCATCGAACTACAAAACCTGAAAGATATGAAGGAGGACATTGAACTAAAAAACCTTAAACCCCATACTAACTACACGTACTGCGTCGCTTCGATACGCAACTCTCTTAGACACAATCACACATGTCTGACAATCACCACTGGCCCTTGGAATGGAAAGGATAGAGATGTAAACAATGCAACTGCTACTCACTACATTATGACAATTTTGGGCTGCCTCTTCAGCATGGTCATTTTCCTGGGTGTGGTCTACTATTGCTTGCGAAGAAAGCGTCAGCAAGATGAAAAGCACAAAAAAGCAGGTAGCCTGAAGAAAAATATAATAGAACTCAAATACGGACAAGAGCTGGAGGGAGCGACTATTTCCCGAATGTCCCAGAAGCAATTGTTGGCCGGGGAGAGCATGGCCCGTATGCCGTACTTGCCATCCGCGGCGGAAATGGAGCAGTACAAATTTCAAGAGATAAGTGATACTCCTAAAATGATGAAAGGAAATTACATGGAGGTGCGAGGCGTGGACCACCATGAACGCAGGGAGTGTGACATGGGAATGGCTGGGAATAGCCAGGGGTCGGTGGCAGAGATTTCCACCATTGCAAAAGAGGTGGATAAAGTCAATCAGATAATCAACAACTGTATAGACGCTCTAAAGTCAGAATCCACCTCTTTTCAAGGGAAATCTGGTGCCGTGTCCACTGCAGAGCCCCAGCTCGTACTAATATCAGAACACCCACAGAGTAAATCTGGCCTTCTGTCCCCGGGGTATACGGACAGCTATCACCACTCTCTGCAGAGGCATCGGACCTCTGACGTCTCGCCAAAGAGGCCCAGCACCGCCACGGGAGGGCCCATGCGAAGCCCCAGGCCTTATCGCTCTGAAAGCAAGTACATAGAGAAAAATTCCCCAAAAGTAGAGACCCACCTCACTGTAACGCCGGCTGCCGCCATCCTGAGGGCCGAGGCGGAGAAGATCCGCCATTACAGCGACCACCGGCACTCGTATCCCGACGCTCAGATAGAGGAGCTCGAAGGTCCCGGCGGCCACAAATCCTCCATGTTGGAGCCTCTCACTCACTCCCGCTCCAGAGACTTAGCATATTCCCAGCTGTCATCGCACTATCACAATCTAAGCTACTCCTCCAGTCCCGAATACTACTGCAAACCCTCACACAGCATCTGGGAGCGATTCAAACTCCACCGGAAACGGCACAAAGATGATGAGTACATGGCTGCCGGCCATGCTCTGCGTAAGAAAGTCCAGTTTGCAAAGGATGAGGACCTGCATGATATTTTAGACTACTGGAAAGGAGTATCATCCCAACAGAAATCATAACCTCTTTAGGTGTTTTTAAAAATGGACCACACATTGCTGAGATGACACAAAACCTCATCTGACAATTGAATCAATGGATACTTCCATAGTATAATCAACTACTTGCTCACGTGTATCACATTCTCTTTTGACTGTGAGGAAAAGGGGTTTAAAGAGTCTTTAAATTTGTCATATTATGTAAAGCATTCATGGGGAAAACTTTTATCTATTGAAGAGAAAATATCTTGCAAATTAATAATATATATATGTTACAATGGATTATAGGTTTTTGGGTATCGCATGGCCAAGTCCTGTGACAGTGGATTTGCTGTTGTGTAATATGAAACTACTATATGAAGATATGTCTACTGAAACCTCAACAGTTTTTGAGGAATTATTTGGAACCTTCCTTCAAAAAAAACTTTTTTTTCTTCCCTCCCTGCATATATTTAATTCAACAAAAACTATGTACAGATATGGGTATCTATATTTGCAATGTTTGCTGTGTAAATGGATAAGTATTAGTGGATGAATCAGGTTTATCAAATGGAGCGCTGTTCATTTAGAACAACTTGTTGCTGAAGAACGGCCACTTTAAACCTTTTGTCATTTTAACCATAACCGCCTGTTTTTTCTTATTCTTTTCTTTTTTTAAAAAGCTTTTACATGCATTTAAAAGATCCAGACGGATTCAGTTTTAATGTCCCCTTTATCACACAACGCAGTATTCACTGCATGGAATTTGATAGACTTCATGCAGACAAGATGCAGTATATATATCATGCTGTAATGAAAGTCTCAATCATCAGTTTCTTGAACCATCATTTGTATCTTTAGTACCAAAGTAGAAAAAGCTGAAATGTTTACAATATTTCTGCACGGTCTGGGAATCGTAAGAACATACAGCAGTAGGTCCATGTTTCTTTCCTTTTTTTTATTGTGTCAGTTGCTGAAAACATTGGGAAACAATAATATCCACATACAGGATATGGTATTGAAAGCCTACTATTGATCACTAACATTTTAAAGGGGAGGCAGCTGTTCTTTGTCGCCTGTTGTTGAGGTTGAAGGCCGCTGCTCTTCCCTGCAGGACAGCCCGATGGATGAATGTAACAGATACATATTCTGATCTATCTATGGCAGCTTTTATGTAAAAAAATATTTATTTCATGCTATTAACGACTGTGTTTTTTTTCCTTTGCTTCAATATTTCTTCCAGTGTATTATATTGCATAATGTCTGATCCGATTAATGCAGGAAAGTAGTTTGTTCTCCGGATGGGCCTTGTTGCTTGCTGAGAGGTTTCGTTTTATTTTTAAACTGCTAGGCTGTTAAATCTTTTTGTATATTATGAAAGCTACGTACCAGACAAATATCAACGTGCTAGAGTAAAATTTGAGAATGTGAAACTGAATCCTCTGACTTACTGGCTGTGAATTTGTATATCATGACGTTTTTTTTTTTCTCGTAAATATTAATGCTTTTCCTTTGTAAGGTGTTTATGTAACTTATTCCAATACAGGCTCATGATGACTCTCTGCATATTCATGGATGATCAATACATTCTGATTTCAACTCTCCCACTCATCTGAAGATTTGTAACAAATTTACTCTAAATGTTTTGTCAATACAGGATGGGGCTTTACTTAAAAGAAGAGAACAGCTCTTTGAGTTTAAACAGTGAATATTAAACACTTCAATAGCCATGAATGAAAGCAGGACAGACTAACTCTATTTACTGTGTTAAGGTTATAGAAGATAATTGTCACATGAGTATGTTTTTTATCAACTCTTTATTCTCCCTTTAGTCATTGAGTATGTAAGTATAACTGCAGGCAGAAGTTAACCCTTTAGTATTTTTTCTCTCACAATGCTGCGTCCATTTCTTCTAAGTGTGTCATGACGCTGCTTTCACTCATTGATGTGAAATGAAGCATTCATGAGCCTGTTGTGAATGTGTTATGTAAGCACCTTTCAAAGTGTTTAACTTGGTTGTCCGACTTAATATTTCAACCGCCTTAAGAATTTGGGATATGTGTATAAGTGTAAATTTCCTTTTGTTTCATTTCAATGTTGATACTGTTGACAAGTCTCCATTTGTTGTTATTTTTATAAAAGCATTTCAGTATCCTCTGAGAGCTGTCAGGTTTCTAGTTCATTTAGCTATTTAGCGACATGTTTTTTATACTGCATATTGTAGCACTTCTGTGTCTAATAAGAGTGTTGATAAAACCTTTAGAAAGATCAACAGTTGTTGTTCGAGTGCATCAAAAACAAACAAGAGCACAAAAATGTGTTTTTTTATTTTATTTCTTAATACTATGTTATCTGCTTTCAGACAAAGTACTGTGAAATAAAGTTAAGGGTGCACATACAATACACGCCGGTATCTTTATTATGACTTCTGGCCAGAATCACTTCATGGCGTTTAACCACTGGATCCGACTACGTCGCGTTCAGGTTCCAACGCGGCTGCCTGGAGACAATCTGCTGCCATTCTAGCTGGTATGGAAATGACCACCTGCTCCACCACATGAACGCCGCTCAGCGCACTTTTCTTCCCCTTGCAATTTATGAGTCAAGTCTATTTTAGCCCTACTGTTGATTTATGAGAGTTTAGAAAAAAATTACAATAGCAGTTTTCAACAATCTTGATATAGTCCCTTGGATAAGTGTGTTTTTTTAAGAACTGCGACCAAGATACATACAGAGCAAGACTTTTTACATTAAAAAACTACATTATAGAGACAGTGTTTCCAAATGACCTCAAACCTCATCTGGCATTTCTGCACGGCATGTCTTCTGTTGGATATTGAACCATAGATTGTATATAAACGCACAAATTAATTGCCAGTTTTCTTAATAATTAATGATGCATTGCATTTGTTACCGAATTCCTCTTAACATATACAGCAAAACAAATTATTCATGGTTGCAGTTGAGATAAAGGTAGAGAGAAAATAAAAATGCATTAAAGAGAAAGGTCAGGAGAAAGCTCTGTGATCACAAATACAGTGTTTAAATGTTTAAATTGACTGATTTTCTGTTTCTGTTGTCAGGTAACGGACAGATATGAAATTTGATAGATAAACACAATGTTGACCAATAATCATTACCAAGCTGCTCCGCTGGGGCAGCATCACACGAAACAAACTAAAATCAGGCTAATGACAACAGCTGTGCTGGGTGATCAGCTGTATTGCCCTTTAAAATGAGTGATTACAGAGAAAATTACAGATGACAAAGGTACAGCCACATAGCATCCGATACCACATCTAAAGGAAATGTGTGCATGCTTGTTAAAACACACACACACAAAATATATATACAAATGTAGGTGCTGAAAAACAGATTCTATTCTTTTGAGATTGTTCCAGTAGACATTAAACCCACAACTGAGCCAAAGCACCACCAGAACATGACACAAGGGCTTCAATTATTTTAACGAGAAATCGATTGGTTTGTATAACCGTGTTCTCCACAAAGTATTCACACAGAAGCCCCGCTTTAAATCTTATTCTTTACCAGAGATGTGGGCAAGTTTCTTGAAAATAAGAAAGAAGAGGCAAGAAATAGGCATATAAAAAAAAACAAGACCAAAATGACAGATTAGACGACTAACTGACAGAGAGGGTGCAGCCCTACATGGGACAGCAAGATCCAGTTGACAAAGAGCGTAAGATGCCATGAGGCTATACTTAAAGCTACTATGAGAAGTAGCTGTGGACAAAAGCGGTAGATTAAAAAAACGTTAAATTTTACTGCAGCAGGTTCTGAAAGGCTGCCCTGTGCAGACCTGGTTCTGGTTCTCCCAGGCCTCCCATCCCTCCAGTGTGCAAAAGAACATGGCCTGAGACTCCAGCCGGCATAGTGTTGGTGTTGGCTTCTAGTGGGGACCAACGGAGCAGCGATGTGACGCTCTGCAACGGGCTGGAGGAGAAGCTGCTGCTGTCGGGCACGAAACTCACCCCATCTCACCGGAGCTTCCGACTGCAGGTCGAAGGTGGCAGCGAAGCCGGATCTGCAGAGTTGCTGCTGGAGGCCCCATAGGAGTCTGAGCTGAAGGAGTATCTGGTAAACTTTTCGGCGTAACTGGACCCAGTGGCTCCAGTGACAAACATTAAAAAATACCAATATAGAAATAGCCAATCTTTCCTCTGAAGGTCTCATTTACTTATGTATGTCATATAAAGGCAACCAGCTTAAAGTTCCTGACAGTAACTTTAAGCAATTTAGGTAATATTGTAATATGCTTTATTTAAGTATAATTATTCAAACACCTCCATTACTTTAGGAGAAACCCGCCCCTTGACACAGCAAGACGTGTTCAGACCATTTTTCCTCATAAATGCACAAATTTATGCAGCAAGCTGTCCAATAATCTAAATCAAATCTGCTCTATGGATTGAACCCTTGACTTTAGTATGAACCTTGACTCGCACTTGAGTAATTAAACCCAATTTCCTGCCACACACATCAAGAATGTGACTTTCCAGGTGGATTTCTTTCACCCCCTCATTTGAATCAAAGTTGAGTTTTAATACAATACAATAATATAACATCAGGTAAGCTGCAGACTCTTCAACCAGTAGACATGTTTTACTGTGATCAGGGTAATAATGACATTAAGTACTGAAAAAAGTGAATTAAGAGCTCTTTAGTCCATGCGGATTAGGTGTATTTCTCTTGTTCCACTATATAACTGTCCAAAGAGACAATGTTCTGTATTTTGGTGGTGATATTTCCAGAGATAAAATCGTTGACGGAATATCTTTTTCAGGTACTGAAAACAGTAAATGAAAGTTCTCGTTGTCAATATCAAGGTGTCTTTCCTGGCCATTTAACACCCATCATACAGGGAGAAAAGAAGCAGAAATACGTTTTTCTCCACCCAGAGTTGCCTCAATAGACCATGACAAAACTTAGCTGCATACTGCAGGAGCCCTGCCATTGTCATGAATTCACGATTACAACTATGACAGACGGTAAAAGGCTTCTTTTGATAGCTTCTTTTAATGTCCTTTCTCATACCTTTGACTAAAAGCAAAAGTCTAGGCCCATTTGCAGAGTGAAAATCCCAATATTAAAGATTCTGTGTGCTTCCTGGTCCTATTTCTGCTTTCTGGAAGCATAATATGAGCAGCAAATATCTGCAGGGCTTCTTGATTAGTAGAGAGAAGTAAACAAGCCAAGGTTCATGTCCAGACTGCCTTCAAAATTACGGCAGCAGGTCAACGCTGTGTTTTTAATGTATTTTTTTTTTTCGACTCTCTCACTTAGTTCACTTCTGTCCTCATCAAACCAAAGCTAATTCTAATTCTCCCAATACACAATAGCGGTTCAGTAGCTAAAAGGAGTCTTTCCTTTCTAAAAATGCAGTGAAAGTCAACAACAAAGCAATAACCATATTGCTTCACTTTACTTTCCTTGACTCAGCTCGGCCACCGATACCTTGTTTACAGTGCTGCTTTTGCTGCCTTTCTATTGCAATTTGCTTGTTTGGCTTTCCTCGAGGGAAATGAAGGGGAGAGACTGAGGAAGGCGTGGACTTTGATTTGTTGTTGTTATTCACATCACTGAGCAACAGAGGTTAGCATTAAGGCACAAATAACACACAGACTCAACTCGTAACTCCTCACTCAATCTTTGTACGGCAAGAGCAGAGCTGGAATCGACCTCTAGAAGTGGAAAGTTGTGCAGCTGCACCCAAATTAGAACTTTCACTGTTGATTGTGGCAGTTTATGATTAAAATTAAATTATTAATGATGGTGCAAAAGTCCAAATTGAGAACATATCTAAGAATCTGATATTGGCCAAATCCTAAGACTTTGAGGTATGTTCCTGCAAAGGCCAGTATTTTGAGTCCTTTATGCACACGATCCATAAGTCTGCATTTCAGCAGACTTGCCTGATAGAATTACCCACAGTTCATAGCATTGATACCAGGAGAAGCATAAAGGTGTTAAAAAAATAAATAAAAAAAGGTACACAAAGAGGAGGTCACAGGGGTGTTCAGCCTGGTAAATGAAATGTACTCAGAAACATTAAGGATTTAAGATGGTTCATTCTATAATACACATCTGGTTAATTCATCAACCCTTTCTTTAACTTCAACTTACTGAAGCCATTTCATAAAAAAACAGTGAACAGATTGTTTGACAATTACCTCTCATCTGGTGAAGCAAGAGCTTGAGCAACGTTCAAATCAGGTGCTGCTATATTGCTCCCACATTAAGGCTCTATATTTCAAATGTTGGCACCTTTAGTAAGGATAGAGTACCTTGTGATGGATTTTTCTATCTCAATAAAGTTGAAAATGTCAAGGCCGTTTTTTCTATGGAAACCGATGGCTAACTGGATTCTGAGTGTGTTAACGTATCCACTATATAGTGCCCTCAAAGAAAAAAAGATCTACAATAGAACGAAAAAAGTACTGTCGATTGCATGCACGCTACTTTATCTTAACAATCCTATACGATGCAATGCTTTGACTCTGTGATGATGAGTAAATGTTTCAAATCTAAATGTACTGCTTCTACTTAAGAGTGGAGCACAGTGGTGCCTTGAGCTAAAGCTAACATTAACATTAGTTTAGCGTGTGACGTGCTACCATTTGCTAACTAGCAGTAAGTATAGAATGTTTTCTTTGGAGCAGGGTCAGCAGAGATGTCTTTGAGGCTTGAAATCCATCCAAAAACCAATTTTTTGAGAAAAACAACATACATCTAAGAAAAGAGACCAGACTAGTAGTCCCAAAGCCTTAACTGTCTGCTTGTGTTGCACTGCTATCTCTGTTTGAAAACAGCTGCTCTGACAGCTCACAACATGAATCATGAAATTTTAAAGAGGGAGCCCTGTTATGAAGTATCAAGTGCTCTGACCTAACACTAATGAAGAATTGTGTTGAGCGTTACAGCTTAAGACGATTCATATAGTCTAACATTCCCTGCTCTCTATTAAAAAACCTTCTGAGCATTTATTATGAAGGGAATAATAAATGCCAGATCTGGTGAGTGGATCAGACACGGTCGCTCCAAAATGTCACAGTTGAGAAAGCAGGCCGCGCACTGATCACAGAACTGGGACTTTACCCAAAGGCTTTGTGTCGATCCTGAACTAACAAATATTTTCAGGGGACGCTGCATAACAGCAAGATAATAATTAAAAAAAAGATTAACCCTAATCCTCCAACACATTTTTTTTTTAATGCTGGTTTTCTTCCCTGGAAGAGTGACATTGTGAAAAGACAAACGATGTGGAATACAGCCACAAGATTCCTTTCCTGTGAGAAATATTGCTTTTGCACATAAACACACCTGCCTGTCATCTTCTCTGTGAAGTTTTGTGATGAAGACCCTCTATCACTGGACATGGCACACGCAGAGCATTAATTAGCCGTCAGCACAGCATTACTAAAGCTCTCAGTTTAAAGTATTTGAGCAGAGGAAAACGCCAAAAGTTTCCTTGCTCTTGTTGTGTTAGATATGGGTGATCAGATGTGAAGAACAGAGGACCTGCAGAGGGCTTCAAAAATGAGATCTGCATGGAGATCAAAGCTCAAATAGCTGATGTAATCAACAGATCGAACTCATAAAGAGCTGCTTCGGAGGGTTGTCAAACAAGCTAATAACATTCCCAGCATGGACAGTGACCAAAACACACCACGCAATGGAATTTTGAACATGTATTTGAATAAGAGATATGAGTCTTATCTCATATTCAAACACATTTTCAAATTTAATGGAATATGATAATAAATATATCTCTTTCATATAACAGAAGCATTTTCATGTGTTTCTTAATGTGCGATGCGCTGTAGGGAGACACAGCTGTGCCTTATCCCCCAAGAAAGAGCATTATGAATGAATCTTTCATGTTTTTACCAAGAGGTGTTGAAGCCTGTGATCGATGAGCACATTCATGTTGATGGGCTGAAACTCCTCACTCTTGTTAGGGCAGATTTATGCTGATGGGTTATTCCGACGAGCCAGAAAGACCCGGGACCCGCTCATTAATACGCGGCACAGCAGAGATGAGAGCTCGAGTAGAACAAGTGAATGATCCTTCAAATGAGCGCAGTGCAGAGGCAGGTCACAGGGACCAGCAGTCAACACTGGAAGGAAAGAGAGGAGGAACTACTGAGCACATTACATGTTGCAGCAGGAGAGACCCAACGGCTCATTACGATATGAAAGTCAGAGAAATCAAAGAGTCTTCACACACTGGAAAATATAAGACGTGTGCCCACACGGGTCACATGACTTTTATTCCCGGAACTTTTGCTTCTGGCGATAATGAGCCTGCCTGTCTCTTCCCCTCATCTTTGGTCCTGCCAAACAAAGACTCCTCTGATCATGGCGGAGTACAAATGAGAGGCGGCTGAGCAAAAAAAAATTAAAAAATCAATGGTTCCATTCTTGTGGAAGATAAAAAGCTTTTAGGCCTTAATTATTTCCTCCTTGTAGCTTTATGAATTTGCTTACCACTCAATTCAGAGGTGAGGACTCCCTTGAACACACTTACAAAAGGCCAGGTCAGTTCATTTCCTTTCACCACAACGGAGCATGTTGATTATTTTCCCCTATTGAAGAATGGGAATTATTCTTCTTTTGTTATGCTGATATACAACTTTGCATTGAGTAGTTTAAACAAAACGTTATTAAAACCAGTGAGAACAATTTGCCTTAAAACGTACGTATAATTATTGAATGAATGACATAATGGGTCTTTTTCATGGAAGACATTTTGCTATGTGACAGTGAGAAAAGCCCAGGTGTAAAACACAAGTTATCTTCGGGGTCCTTGTATTTTTGCTCACTGTCACACCGTCATGGCTTACTGGGACACTTGAATAGAGCAGAGCCATCTTTAATGTAATCATTAACACCTGTGCTTTTCCTGCTATAAGAATACTGGATATCTGCTTCGGAAAAGGCCTTAATGAATGAATAAACAACTAGAAAGGTGCTCTCAGTACGATGCAGATCTCTGCCAGGTGTGTCTGCATTTACTGCTGCTATAATGTTCAATTTAATGAACATAAACTACAATTGGCTAAACCCCCGTCTTAACTGGAAGTGTATCAGACACATACGCTGTCATTGTAATCTATACAGATGTCTGCGGCGGCTTTGTGCAGGCACACGACCGCTCCGTCTCACAGGCGTAACTGTGACGTAAAGCGTTTATTTAGGCTTCATGTCTACTGAACATACTGTTTTTTCCCCCACAGTGTCTCTGGCCCTGGATCAGAGGCTGAGAGCGGTGATGCACTCAGCTGTGTTATCACTAGCGGCCCCTACCAGCCGGGGGACGTTTGAGGGTAGCTAGTGTGGAGTCAGCAGGCAGTCAATGGCGGTATAAAGCAGGTAAAAAATGGTGTTGAATCACTAAAACCACGAGAGGTCCTTGAGCATGCAGCCATAAATGCGAACCCAAAATATTATGCGATTTGCTGCAGCAGAGTGCAAGATTTTGCCGTGGACAGACAGGAGACACACGCACTCACTTACTCACTCACACATGCCACCGATCTCATAATCCTCCTGGCGAATATATTAAATGAACGCTCTCCAGCATAAAAGAAAATGTAGTAATGCTTATCTTCTGAGAACCACATTCAGCCTCTCTTTCTTAGATGTCGACCTCGTGTGCTGAAAGTTACATTCATGAAAAATGCATCAAAGATTACAACAAAGGGAACATTTCAGATTTCACTGAATCTGAGGGACTAAATCATTTTGTGTGAGTGCCGTGTGTGCTGAGAAGTAGCTAAGATGCATTTTCATTCGTAGCAGGAACTCACTGTGTTGAATGAAATTATGTCCTGCTGCTGCGAAATGTACTGTGAATGTGTCACGACAAGAACCTGAGCAATGATGTCACGCAATGAGATTTCTTTCTGTCACACTTTGTTGGTGCTTCTGTCTCAGCTGGGAATTCACCATAGCTATGTCCTCTGTGTGATGTCTTTTAATCTCAAAACGCTGCAATCACACAGGCTTTTCTTTTTTTCATTCCCAGAGAACGTTTTTCTGATTGCTGAGGCACTTGTTATTTCCTGGATGAGGCTGTGATGCATACTACAGTCCTCTAATCTGTCCAGCAATCATAAAGTCTCTAGAAGCTGTCACTGATTGCCCTGATAGGGACACCATTTCAGAAGATGCATAAAAAATGAAATGAGTCACTCACTGTCAATGAACTGGCACTTATAACCAATATCAGCCCATGTTTAACAGCATCTGATGTATTTGTAAAAAAAAAAAAGATAATGATAATAACAATATTCACCAGCAAAACAGTTTGGATCATAAACACACTAGCCGTCAATTAAATATTGTTTTTTTAATGGTATTATTTACATGTCAACCTTTATCTGTATGAGTTATGAATGTTGTTTTTTTAACTTGTTTTTTAACTCTGAAATTTGCAGACTTTGACATGTGAAATGACTTTGTGGTGCAGAGGAGAATGCAATTAGTCAGAGGCTTCATGATTTTAAATAGCTTAGATGCAATCCATTAATAAGTGGCATTTCCCATCATTTGCTGAAAGCATTTTTTAAGAATTCTCTGAATACACTTTGGTGCATTATTTTCCTTCTTCAGTGAAAAACAATTCTCTATTATCCACAATTCTATTGACTGTTTAATCACACAGAAAAGGAAGGAAGCGCCATGATTTCCATTAGCAGGAGCTCTCTCTCTCACTCTGCAGGATGCAACATATTCTGCACAAACACTGAATACCCCTGTTTATCCTTCTTTCTCTCTTAGCGTATGAAATCCAGCATTAATCAGAGTGCGATAGCAGCAAGAACGGAGACATTAGGAAGCGAAGAAGCTGATAAACATGAATGGAACATCTGCACAGAATCAAAATGAGAGGGACTAACTTCTCTTATCAAATATGATGTAAGTGTTTGAATTGTACATGCCCACAGGTCAAATTTGGGTTAGAGTCTTTCCCAGCATGAGGGCCTAAGAACACACTGGACACATTTCCAGTCCATCAGAAGGCCAGATAAACCAAAACAGAACCAGGGGTAACCGATCAGATTCCACAGGGGGCCTGTGCTACTCCGACATCTTGACGTCACCTATTGGTTTGTGTACTGCAGGTTTGAAGCCTCGAGTTTGGTGTTTTGGCCGTCGCCATCTTAGATTTCGGCCATTGTCATCTTAGCCTTTTTGCAACTAGTGAGCGGAAGTGACCATATTGGGACTGTGGAGAAGTGAGGTATAGATACCGTATACAGCTCTGGTAGCAGTAGCCACCTGTCAATCACAGGGTTTCCCCGCCCTAAAGCATACCCTTCTTTATGGTCTATTTAACTGAATGGAACCATAATTTACTAAATAAACATCATGCTGTATTTCAGAAGACTTGGAACTAGTGAATGACACAATAAACTCGTGTTTACTGAGGTAATAAATCAAGTGAGAAGTAGGATCGTTTTCCTGTAGACTTCTATACAACCAGAGGAGACGCCCCCTGATGGCCATTAGAAAGAATGCAGGTTTAAGACACTTCAGCATTGGTTTCACTCTTCAGAACTGGAGGTTGCTGCTTGGTACTACACCTTTCCACCCTTCTGGTCCCACCTCTGCCCACGTTCATTCCTATGGGCATTTAAGAGGGAATAACATGCAAACTGCATTCATACTGAGGTCAAATAACCTATGAAATGAGCAAATACTCTGATTATTCTGCAGTTAAGACACTGCATTTTGTAAATTTGCATTTTAAGGCTAAAGGATGTGCCTTGTCACTGAAACCTAAACTAGTTTTGAAGTGTGAAAAAAAAAGGGATAATTTGGACTGAACCTCCTCTGCACCCTATTTAACAAGTAGACTCTTGCTGAATAGAGAATGAGATGCATCAGACCAGGGGATGGTGTGTTAGTATGCACTGTGACTGAAATTAAGCTTTGTTCTTCATTCGTTCTTCATTTAACACCTTTGGCATGCAGAGAAATCGAAATTCTACGGAAATAACTCCTCTAGGTCGCGTGCATAATCCATTATTTCTAGTGAACGCGTTAACATAGATCCCAACATTCTGTTCATTTGTATAATGTAAAAGGGGAGTTCTCATTAAGAAAAGCGTTGAAATTATGCTGATGTGAAATCAAAGCATGAGTATTGTAATTATTAAAAGACTTCCAACTTATCAACCATTCTTTGACTGATGGGACAAAAGTCAAGTTTCACATAATGAGAATTAGGTGTTTTTTTTCCGTCTGGGTGTGAGCATGTTCTCAGCGTGTCTGCATGTTTCTCCTGCGAGTGCTCTGGTTTCCTCTCACAGTCCACAGACATACAGGTAAGGTGAAAGGAACTCTAAATCGCCTGTGGGTGTGAATGTGAGTGTTTGTCTGTCTCTATGCATTAGCCCTGCGATGGACTGGCCACCTCTCCAGCAGTGTACCCTGCCTCCCACCCAATGCATGCTGGGATAGACTCCAGCCCCCCGTGACCCTGAGTGAAATGAGTTGGTATGTACGCCTGGAGGGTGTGAGCTATCTGAAATATCTGGAAATGCTAGAGCTTCAGTAAATGCTTTGTGAAGATCACAAACTGTAAGATTTATAAGTTCTGCCATTTAAGATTAAACTATTATTTAACCATGCAAAAAACAAAAAGCTGTTTAATACTGTTTGAAAATAATTTCTAAGAGCTCAACTTTCATATAGAGTGCTGCAGGTCCTAGAACAGAAATGAATGGCTTTTTTCAGAATGTGTTTTTTGCTTTGATGCCTAAAATAAAGTCTCCTTAAGAGATTTTAACAAGTTGTTCTACGTTATAAAATACGACAGCAAATACCACACTCGGGAATTTGAAGCCTTTAACGTGTCTTTAAAAAAGCCAACTGCTAACAAGTGTCTAAATGAGACGACAAAACGTCACCACGCCGCACGTTAGCCACCTTCAGTATTTATCTTGCCGAACAAAACATGTAAGTATTACATAGACTTACAGAGAGACAAAGGTGGTGCTAGTTCCAAATGGTTATAATTATCCTACAAGAACCTGAAGTGTGATTCCTTGAAGAGGTTTGAGGAATTTTTGAGGAAGATTTAAAAACCACAGAGGGGAAATTATGTTTAAAGATAGGCCTCTTAACAAGGGACACCTTTCAAATGTTTTGATGAGAAGGACCTCGCGGATCCAGAAAGTAACCTCTTCAATAATTCATCAAGTTTACATATCAGCCTTCTGTGCTGTTGTGAAGTCGGATTACAACAATTCAGAACAATCGGTTGATTGGTTCTACAGCTTTGTGTCTATATAACAAAGCTGTAAATGTGTTTTTTTTAGAACATTCTCCCCCTTAAAAAACCTCCTCTGGACAGGAAGGTAAACTTTGTGTAAACAAACCCTTAACAAAAGGTCATTGACGGAAGAACTTACTGAGTTACTGAAAGTTGTAAACTGAGCTAGTGTTGCATTTTTTGTTGCTTGTTGGGAGGGGTTAAACATTTATCAATATTGTAGTGATACAATTGTTTTGATTGAATTGCAATATGATATAACATTGGAAGTATCGGCCGCTGGCTAAACATTTCTTTGGACTTGCTGACCAATTCTAATTTTCCCTGAACAGAGCCTGAACGCATCATAATGTAACGGCCCGGAAGCTTTGTTTGTTGGCCATTCTACCTTTGTTAGCTCTCCTGTTGATTTGAACTTGGATTAGTTGATAACAATGTAACATTATCAGAGATCGGTGACTAGAAAAGCTTGGATGCCAATGTCTTGATTGCATATTTTACTTAATATCTGCAGATAGCAATAGTCAGTAAAACTTTCTAAACATTTCACACTGTGATGTTTAACGTTAAACTGTGTAATTATCCGCGGTTCAAATGCGTACCGAACCGTGAAGGGATCTGTACGGATCACAGATCGACAAGGGTCGGTTACACCACTATTACTTCATTTCCGGGTGAAGCTGACTTCGACATCCAGAGATTTTATGTAATATCATTGTGTTTCCTGTAATGTTGTTATGTTTTCTGCAATACTGTTGTGTTTTGCACCTCAGGGCCACCGTACAATTTGTACTCGTATTGCAATTTCAGCTACAATACAGCCAGTGAACCCAAATACACCTCCTAGACAGTAACTAATGACAATAATTATGTCTCAATTCCATTTAGGTACTCTAGTTCCAATTATCTGGCATTGTGCATGCTGGCTCAAGGCCATGGAAGGGTTGAGACACCTGAATTCAAAAGGGCCATCATGAATATTATTAGCTACATCGCCGCTTTTCCTGCTTTTTGAGAAAAAGTTGTCTCTGAGAAGTTCTGAACAAGTTCAGTTAATGACAAACATCGTTCCTTTCAGCAGTTATGTCACGTAATTGAGAAAGTAAGAATACTCAATCTAAACACTAAAACGATTCAATGTCATCGGTGCCAGGAGAGCGCAGGATGGGATTATGACAATTCGATCCACCTGCTCCTTCCTGTCCCCCGTGTCCCTGTGTAGATCACCAACTACACTCAGTGAACAGAAGATGAAGGCAAAACAGTCTCTGACTCAACAGAAGACTACTGCTGTGGAAAAAAAGAGCTTTTCATTGGAGAGGTCTGTCCCCTCCAGGTGATGTATATGTGTTTGTCCAGTCTGAGTGATGATCCGAAGCTTCCTGAATGATCCCTTCTTTAAGTTCCTCCCTGTTTTTGAGCCCAGCTGAGTGAGTGTGTCAGGTATTAATGACAGTCTTTATCTATTCTCTTTTGCTCAGAAACAGCTGGACAGAGCAGTGAGAGATGCAGAAAGGATGAACAAGTGGAATAGTGTATAGTTGATTTTTACCCTGAATGACCAATGAACTTTCCTCCAACGCCACCGTCCAAAACCTTCACTTGACATGAAATGTATTGAGCTCATTCAAGCTACATTTGGATAATCAGTAAGCTTTCCCTCCAGCACCACCTTTAGGATCAAGATTACTCATATTAGAATTCCCACACATTCCCATTACGTTTCCTGAGCACTCTAGTGTAGTGCTGAAACGATTAAGCAATTCATCGATAAATTGACAGAAAGTTAATCCTAAAAGAATCAGATAATTGGTTAATCTTTTGTCATTATCAAGTAAAAATGCCAAAGAAATGCTGGTCCACGCCTTCAATACGTGACTGTTTTCTACTCTTCTTTTGTATATCACGTTAAATTGAATATATTTTGGGGCTTTGTTTGAACAATACAAGCTACTAACCACTTTTATTATGGGTAACATTCCTGCCTCTAGGGGCCATTATTTGAAGCTCATATATATATATATATTTTTCATTGTTTCATTGTTTTATTAGACTTGTTAGAGCAGTTTGGCTCAGGTGGTCATTTATCTCTTTAAACCGTGCTACAGTGATCCCAGCCTTAACAAATATGCCCAAATAAATTCACATAGTTATGTCATATTACAGTAACAATCAATAAAGCAATCTGGAAGCCAGTTCTTTAGATGCAGAGGTTGAGGATTGAACCCCTCATCCTCTGCCGCCTCTACTCCTTCTATTCCACCGTGCTCTTGGCCTTTTCCGAGCTCAGATGTGGTTTTGTGTACTGAATGTATTCAAACTCTGTCAGACTCCTTCACAGTCGCTGGGCAGCAGATCATCCGTCTCAGATTCACACATTTTTCAATGAGCTGCTTTGACTCGAGGCTCTTACATACATGATTTCCCATTGGTAAATCCGTCTTGTTCAGCCAAGTCTGTTTACTTTGCGCCGGGCCGTTTGACAAATATTCAACCAAAAGATGCTGGCTTCTTGTGCCCAAAAAAAGCAGATCACTTGCCACAGTCAGAGGCCAGTGTCTGACATTCTGCAGGTTTACTTTACCTCCAGGGCCCAATGTTTCCATTTAACCATTAAAAATCTCAAACAGTTGCCTTGGTGATCATAATTCATCATTCTAAATAACACTTTGAATGTCCTCAACACTCTTTGAATACCATAAACATTCTAGTTCTCTTTTTTTTCAGATTATTTTGATTGGTTTTGTAACATAGCAGTCCTTGGACTGAATAATGCAGCAATGTACTGTGCAAGAATATAATGACATAGAGGACAGATCAGCCCAGTCCTCTCGCCCTCTCTCCCTACCTCCACCCACCCCGCACACCCCCTTTTACCCAAACACATCCACTAATTTCTTCAGAGCATGTACCTTTTCACAGAAATAGGAATAAATGAAAACAGTGTTTTTTAAAATAAATAAAACAAGATTGTTGCAGAGAGAGAATAAATGACTTCCCTTGTGTATCAATTTATCTGAAAGAGCGAGATAAAAAGAAGGGGAAAACTCTCACATGACAGTTGGGTTCAATACTTATTTGAATACTTTGTCTCCAGAAATGTTAGAAAAGAACACCGAGTCTTTTTAAACTCTCCAGCATTTCCCTTCAGGTTAACCAACACCTGCGAGGCCCTCAACAACCTGGCTGCCCCCCCTCCACCTCTCCGGCCTCCCCCAACAGCACGACCCCTCCAGATGCCTTAAGTCTGCTGATGCCAACCCTCCTGCAAAGTTCCAGGAGCAAACGCCAAACCTTGGGTGACGAGGTGTTTTTAGTTGTTTATTTTGTTTTTTTCTTCTTTTTCTGTCTGAAGTATAGCATTTACTATTTGAAAAGCTGTGAAAAGCTCTTCATAAATCTGATGTATTATTAAATCTTATGTATTATTATACATTATCTTTTCATTTAAGAGAATGTGACGCTAATTAATTCATCCATCTAATAGATGTAGGTGGTTGTTGATCTTTACGTAGCATGGTTATACATTTGTTGGCTGTGACGCAAACATTCAAATGATCTAATTCAGAGTGAAGGTCCTGAAGATCGTTATGTGTCCTCCCTTACTACCTCAAGGCTTATTTGACTTCATAATTGAAAAGAGAGAAGAAGGGAAAAAAACTCCCAATTAAAATGATAATTAGCTGGGTTGGGTAAAGTTTTAACTTATAAGTCAGGGTGAAGTTTCAACGTGCTTTTGTTTGTTTGCTGCAGTAAAGATATTTAAAAACAGCAGTAACATCAGGTTGTTGTGTTTTAAACAAAAATATTCATTGATAAAGGCTCAAATGAACGTTGCCCTTGCTTCCCCGACCATTATGAGACTCACAAACAGCTGGCATATGCTTATTAGTAAAGCAAATGAAGAGCAGCAGATATATTGTCGGAGCTCATTAGAGTCAAAGCCACTCTGTTTTCCCCAGAGAGTACCTGCTAAAAGATGTAACAGCATGAAAGATACTTCTTCTGACACTTGTACCATCCAAAATAAGTAGAAGTGATACTTATTGTGCATGTCTGGCAATCTGTGCTGTTTTAACCTTGACTTCGTTTGGAGATCTCCTCCTTAATGTGTCTCTTTTCTTCCCTTTTCTGTATTTAATTCTCACAACATCATGTCATAGAGAAAGTAGAATAAGGACAAAGAATACAGAATATGATATTCCTGTAACTTTCTATTGGCTATAGTGGGCTTTTTAAAGTTAAATAATAGGAAATAATATACCTATTTGTCCCAAAAATAGAGTGAAATACAGAAACACACATGCAAAAGAAATATGTCAAGAGGCAAAACAATAATACGCGTTATTCCTCCTACTGTAGATTGACAGAAGTCTATACCTACGACCGTTACAAAGTGGGAAACACCCTCCACACGTCAGTCTGTGACAGAAATAACAAAGACAAATCACATCTGTTGGCAAGAAGATTGATTGGAGTGGAAACAAACACAAACATGAGCAGAACCTGAAATCTTCACACGGAAACTTTCTTGGTCTTAACGTGAAAAATCCCATTTATATCCACCACGCACTGTTAACAGTAACCACGGTGAGTAATTAGGGGAATAGATAAGATAATAATATCTTGTTTCTAAGACCATAAAGTAAAGTTACAAATCAAACACTGTGCTGCTTTTTAACAACATGCACCACAGAGCGCATCGTGACAACAACTGACATACCGGAGCACAGCTCTCACCAAGACACTGCTAGCACTAATTAACAACAATGACATGGAGAGTTCTCCTAATATGATGTGCAGTTATCGACTAAATCCTCCATATTAATGTCAACTGTGTCCAAAACAGAACCATGGAAAACTAATTTGCATTTCGTTCATTGTTCGGCTCAGAGCGTCAGTCACCAAGGAGCTTGGACTCTGACAGCTTTGTCATCTCCGCCAGCTCTCTGAACATAATAGTTTTATGATTCGGCTCCTGGCAGCAGTATTTTTTCATAAAGTGTAGGTGGACTGAGATTTAAAATGTGGTGACTAGGCGATGCTCTTGCAATGTGTCCTGCTTCTGTATTCATCCACTCTGTCTGCAACTATCACACTATGCATTTCTTCAACTTAAGCACAGAACACTTGCAGACAAAGAGCGAAACTGACTTGATGTTCATATTTGCAGACTGTGACCAACTTCTAAGAAGCTAAACTTCCTAAATCTTTCAATGCATCGTGTAGGCACTGGAAAGATATTAGGTAAATACATCTCAGATCAAAGCCTCCGGCGCTGCAGTTAATAGAACTAAAAATGTCTGTGGAGAATAAAAAGCCATTTCTGTCCTCTGAGATATGCAAAAAAAAACCTCAATAACTCTGTTGTTATTCTTATAGGGTCACACCCATTTTAGATCTAGTAAATTTCATTACACTTTCATACCCGGGCCGCCGTGAATACTCGATTCTGAATGACTCGAGGGGTGATGATTAATTTCAGATAGCGGCACACAGCTTTGATGGAGTGCTCGTATCACTGTTTTATATTAGTGCACCACCACCATGTGAGCATGCTGGGAAGTCATCAGGCTGATGTACAGACATGAATCCAGAAAATGATTATGTTTCTTACAGTAAGACATGCTCACGTTACAGTACCTTGAGTATAACTGCCACTTCTTTCTCCTATTAGGTCTATTATAGCAACATTTTCATGTTAAAAATTGAATAAGTACATATATTATTGTTATATGGTTATAAGACATGTAGGACCTTTAAATAAATAAATCATGTAAAGCTGAAACAATTAGTTAAAGTTTGTAGTTTGTCAGTAAAAATATCTGCTACTATTTTGAGAATTGGTTTTTGTTTTATATTATTGTAAATTAAAATATTTTTGTTAACAATAATATAATGACAAACAAGAATTTTGATGTCACCTCAGAAAGAAAAACTGACATTAATTAATGAATAATGAAAAAAAATGTTAGTTGCACACCTAAACAAATTAACACTGGGTCTCATATGTTATACACAGAATTGTGGAAATTATTGGTAAAAAATCCTCCAATAATAAACTCACAGGGTCAAAAGTACAAAACATCTCAAAAATTCTCATCAAATTCATATTTCACTTCACCTGTTTTGTTCATAGTACACTTTGTTTTGGTCACTCTGTTTGCGCCTTTGCAGAAGTTGGCTGGTAACCTGATGACACAACTTGCTTCAATTAATTTTTAAACATGCTTGGAGGGTGGGCAGGTGCTAATTTCAAGCCCTGGTGGGCATCCATAAACACAGTCTTATAGCTTCATAACAAGCTCACAGAAACTGGGGGGGTGGCGATGCTCTGGAAATGTGTCAGCCATTTTTCAAAGCTTCTGCTAAGGCAAGCTTCTTCTTCCCAGCTTGTTTGATGATTTCCTTCAACAAACTTTGCCTCAGCGTTTTCTGACTTAAATACTGCAATACTACTACTGACTGCAAAATAATCCTTTGCCGTAAATGTCAATATCATCCTCATAGAGATGCAAACGAAAAATAATAATTACAATATGATGAATAAAATAAAAATGATGAAGCACCTGATATCAAACTGAGGCCCTACAATTACAAAATACTTGAGCACAAATGTCGGCTGCTGGAAAGACAGTGGCTTCAATATCTGAACTATTGAGAGTTTGGAAAAAGAGAAATTACCTCTTTAGTATTTAAAGTAATGTAGAAATAATGTTTCTCAAAAGTTGAACAGCTGAAAGTCCTCTTATGAAAGTCTTCGTGTTCTACGTGTGTGTGAATCCCGATAAATATGCAGGTCTTTTTATTGCAAATGAGAAAGCAATTAAAGGAAAATGCATGACTTCCTTTGGCTGTGATCTACAGGGGGCTCACATACAGCGTGGTATCAAACAGCATGTTGCCTAACAAGATGGTCAGAATACTTATGACTTTATAATGAAAGGCCATTAGAAACATTAAAGCACATTTCTCACAACATTGAGCATGTCCACCCACTCTCGAAAACTGCACTTGTGAAAGTGTTTCTCCTGAGGGAGTGCACTTTGAGTGTCAGTGTGTTGGATAACCTTTGATAGAGCCCATGTCTTGGGCAGATGTTTGCTAACAAATATGGCTAAAGAGGTTATTGGTCAAAGCAGAGGAATTATATTTGTTTCTCTCCCCACGACATCCACAGGCTGTTTTACAGATTCACAGTTGTTATCCGACTGTTTGACATCAACCAGTTCTCACTTGTCTATTTACAGATTCTATGATTTGTTCCTTTTGCTCTGTGGTCTCTTCCCACGGCTCCCTTGTGCTCTTGTACCATAATCTAACACCCACTCTAATAGGATATTGAATTGTTGGATAAATGGGAACTGTGGTGGATGTGGCTGTGAACAGATCTTGCTTTTAGACAAATGTTTTCTGCTATATTAATGCTGTGAATCCTCTGTTTGCACCTTGAAATGGTTGTGCTCGTGGTAAAATGCTAACCATGTTTTACTGAATCAGTTTTTACCTTCTTGTGAAGCCTGGCTTGGCAGCTTGAGCCAAAATCTGACTGGGGAGTATAAATGGCAAGGCTGTCTGATTCTTTTATTTGAACTGATGACCTCAGGTCACCACTTCAGAGAGCCCAAAGAATACAAAAACCATGGACTCACTCAACTTCACAGTTATTTGACTGAGTTGTGTGCACATAGAAAACCACATCTTCCCATTTGTAATGAATGCTGCATGTCCTATCTATAGATAGAAATTGTCCTCAGAAGACATTGGTTGTTTGTTTTAAACTAACTTCAGGTTATGTTGTCAACAAATTACCTCTTGTGTTCCAGAGAAACAACGGTATTGATTGTTTCTTAAAACCAGATGTGTTTCTCGTTACGCGCAAAGGTGGAAGGAATGTTGTAATATTGATACTCCATCGCAAAACAAGTTATGGAGAAGGACGGGTGGATTGATGAAAACATATAATTTCAAAGCTGGAAGCGGTTCCTTTTCTGTCTCCTACTGACAGTAAATACCCCAAACCATAACAAAGTCTTTTTTTTGTTATAACTGTTAACATTTTCATGAAACCAAACCCCGTATTTTATAATGTTGATGGTCTAGACTGTTTTTTTTTCTTGATAACCATTCAGTGATTTTACATTCAGTAATTACTTCTCTGAATGGTAGTTGTCATTGTTAGTGGCGGAGTCTGCCATTTTAGCATGTGGATTAAAATTGAAGGGATTCATATGAAAACAATGCAGCATGTAATTCAGCATTAACCAACTACAAGTGAGTGGCAGGTCAACGGCATTCAGTCTTAGCCTGGCAGAGCTGAATAAAGCACATAAGTAGGCAAAGCAACACAAATACACAAAAACATTAGACAAATAAAATAACAAAACAATTAAAAGTGAGGATACAAAGCAATTCACACGAACCAGCACTTCACACTCACTGAACAATTGAAACAAAGAGCAATTGAAGCCAATTCACATTTACAGGAGATAATTTCCTTTTGTGAGATTTTCTGTTTTACTTCATCGCGGTGGTGTGTCACTACAGGTGTGACATTACTCGCTCACTATGCTGTCAATCACATGACTCCCACTGGAGGAAATAACTTTCCCAGCATGAATATTCTTTAAAATTGTCACCTTACAGACTCACAAATTATTGCTTTAAAAAAGTAATGATTAGATCCTGTTAAACAAGGCACCAGTGGTAAAGTGATTAATTAAATGAAAACTGTAAAGAGAAATAAGAACACAGGTCTCAATAATATGAAAAATATTATTATAGTTATTGTGTTTTCTTGTTAATGTGACAGTTAGTATAAAATTGAAAACTAAAAGGCAGAGCAGTTTTAACAGTCGGGTTGACAATGAGTGGCAACTCCTCTCACTGAAATGACAACTTGAGTGGCTCTACTTACTCTTAGTGTCAGCTCTAGTTAGTTAAACCTGACTGACTAAATGGGAGAAGTGACAACCAAGACCAGACAACAAAAATGTGTTAAAGATGACATAAGATTCAACAATCAACCAAATTATGTTCAGTTTTTTCTACAACTGAAATAGTAAATGTGGGATCTTAGAAATGTCCCTGCAGAATAAAAATACAAACATCAGAGCTTATCCTGTATTCAGTTTTCGCCCTAAAATAATGTCTTTATTTTACAGTGAAGCTGTGAAGTACTCTGTGGTTTGAAGCATTATAATAAATCCGTTTTTTCACGCTCATTTTTGACATTTTCCCCAAAATATTCTACAATAAATATGGAGGCTGCAGGAAGCTACAGGCTAGAGGAGGTTACAAATTTGAATCCCCACATCGCCTAGTAGAAAAGTAAGCAAAACACGCTCTCCTCTTCCTCAGTCACAACTGTCAAAGTGCCCTTGAGCAAAGTATTAAGGTCCCTTACTGCTCCAGTGGAGCTGCTAATTGGTCTAAAGTTGACACAAGAAAACAATAGTTCTCTTGGGCAGCTCCCAGATGTGGATATTTGAAACTATGCAAATTATGAGCTCAACACTGTTTAAAGAACGGGAACGCTCGCTAACTCTTTATAAACAAAGGTAAACAAAACAACAGAAATTAAGAAAGACAGAACAGAGGCGGCCTTTATGAGGATTTTGTTCACTTTGTTTTGGTCGCTGGCTCTTGTAACAGCAGACCCGTAGAAGAGCTCCAACATTTCTTCAGAATGTAGAGTCTGCTCCCTCCTTTCCTGGAAACAGGAACTGTCTGTTGTCAAGGTGAACTTGAATCCTGAATCTTGAATAGATCTTGTCCTCCTCCTCCACCTCCTCTCCCAAGATGTTGATGGGATCAGCAGCGGTCCCTCTTCAACTGAAAAATAACCACCAGCTGAGCAGCACCGGTGGCTAAATGTTTGTAGCAAAATAGTCATGTAATAAAAAACTACTGTGTACTGAGAGTCTGTACCGTGTTTGGTGTCATGATGGATGGCTGCGTCTGTCCTCTGCTGTCTGTGTCAAATATCAAGCCAAGGAAAAGTCTCTTTCACTGGCGGCGCTCCATGATGGTGATACATCCTGTGGAATTAGTGCCATGTTAAGTGCATGCCAAAATGAATTGGACCACACAAGGCTATATTGCCTCCTTAATTACCATATGACCGATTGCCAACAAACATTGCTATATTTTAAAAAGGTACTTTTTTAAACAGAATCCGGCGCCGCCCTCACTTCACAGTTTAGCTAAAAGCACATAAACACACAATCAATCAATTTTATCTTCACTTTTGACTACAAAAGTTTAGATAACAGACACTCAAATTACAGTCAGTCATTTAGCAGACGCTTTTATCCAAAGCGACTTACAATCAGTAGTATATATTACATATCATCACAGGCTACCATGCAAGGTGCCACCATCAGACTCCAACTAACATTCATGCAACATCCAGTCCACACCGATGGAAAGCCTTCGGGAGCAACTTGGGGTTAAGTGTCTTGCCCAAGGACACATCGACTGTCCTGTTGTTATTACAGTCATGTGAACTAAGCACAAACAGGTGCCTCTTTCATGGACTGTTCAAAAATGAGTATAGAGGGAATACTGACTGGATATTTAGCATTTTTTTTGGCAGCCCTAGAGGCCTGTGCAATTATAACGCAAATACTGAATTATATTTATGGCCATTGTTACAGTCAGAGAATAAGCCATCTCTGTTGCTTCTGATGGACTTAATGCAATATTTTCCCACCAATTCCACTTGATGAAAAAAAAATTGAGTGACTGTTTAAGGTCAAATGTGTAAGTAACGTAGCCTTTAACAAGCTGGAATATTATCAGGTGTCACAAAAGAAAGAGAAGGTTAGTGTACCGTTAGCACTATTTGATTTGGATCACAGAATATCAGCTGAACATACTATGGACTGGCAAATCACAGTTTAAACCTTTTCAATCTAACCACTCAGTAGACTACAGAGAGCCATAAGAAAAACGGCTACCCTCAATATTCAGAGCCTAAATGCATGCACCGCATTGTTCAACAATGATCAGGAAAACTTGTGCTTTTCTGAACCAAGCAAAATCTAAAATTTCCAATCATGCCAAAATCACTTCTGGCATGTAGCACAGTGGAAACATCGAAAGTTTTCAGCATTTAATTTTCCTTCTTTGGGGGCCAAAACAATTTCCAATGTAAATACGTTTTGTCTGACATAAACTGTTTATGTCTTTGTGGAAATTGTTATTATTGACAGAAAGAAGAAGAAAATCAATATAACAGGCCACTCCAGACTTTTGAACAGCAGTGTACATATGATTTAGATAAGAACACCCTGACTTCTAGGACATCAAACATCCATGACTTTGAGATGCATGGCCGGGCAGATTTGAGTGAGAAGCCCCTTTCACATTGTCACAATGTTTTCAAGCAATATTTTTTTCAAACTGATATAACAAAGCTCCAACTCAGATTACTGCTTCTTTTTTCTCTGGACTTTACGATGGAGGTAAACCTGCAGGTGTTCAGTCGTTCACCTTTAAATCTATAATCACGTCTTACTTTCCCAGAGTGCAGAAATGAGTCAATGGAAGAAAAAAATCATCAAAGGTTTGATATAAAATGAAAACTAAACATTTGTGACATGTTTTCAGTGTATAATGACAGACAGCTGAATAATACACCTAGGGCCGCACGGTAACACTTCAGTAAAGACGTTTCTGTATTTCCTGGGACCTTTAAGCCTTCCGAGTTACACAGCAGCCATTTCAAATCTGCCAATACGACTGTGTTTACTATCTGAACATTCACATTGTATCTAAGTACAATGTCTCTCAGGAAATTATGACAACATCACACAGCTGGCCCACATTTTGGTGCAATGACCTTTTCAGCCCTCATGAAAACCATTTATATTATATTCCCTCCAGCACAGTGGCATTAATTCATGCTGAAACTCTATTCTAAGCTCCGGAATTGAACTCGGTTGCACCGTTTGCAAGCCCTCTAACCTCTGCTGCTTTCCACTCTCGACAACAGATCAGCCGGGTAACAGAAGCCCGGAGCCCATTTAGCTCATCGGGCTCCCCGTGGCAGCTGACTGGGACGAAGGCGGCCATCACACCGGCAACACCAGCACTCTCTCCAGATCGGAATGCCAGCAGTGTCAGCAGTCATGAAAACCTGAAGCGCATCGGTTCATATGTACTCAATATCATGATATGCCTCATGAACTGTAGGCGTCGTCTTCCTCTAATTATCTCAACATCAAAACAGCAAAGACCGGCGAGGCTGCATTTACCACCACATTGAAGAAGATTAATGGGTTCAGCCACGATGGTGCAGTCAGACAACAAACCAACACAAGCACACGACATCAACACATGACAACTCTGCATAATGATCTGAGGCCCGCTTTGAACAGGCTGCTTCGTCTCAGAGATTGTCCTCAAAGTCATTTCAATCGCAGGACATCTGTAATGTTAATGGCCAATTCACATGAGATAACAGATCTCTAATCAGTCTTTGAAATTACAGACATGGGAGTGTCCGCTCTATTTACAGAGGTGTCCGCTCTATTTACTCACTCTTTGGTGTCACGACCAAAGCAACAGAACAAGACTGAAATATCATAAGAGGCTACGCTTGGATTTTTGAGGACAGGCTAAAGCCCACTAAAGCGGACACATTTTTCACTTTTTAAAATCTTTGACATCAAATTCATTAGGGTTGCAACAATTAGTTGAAAAAGGAATTTTTCTAGCAAAAATGCCAAACTTTACGGATTGTCATATCATAGCAAATATTTTGGGTTCTGAAAAGTTGGTTGTACAATATTAGCAATTTGAGAAATTGTAATGGATATTTCATCGACCAAACGACAAATGGCAAAAGTAATTGACAAATAAAGAAAATACTGAATAAAAATTGTTGCTAAAGTTCAAACCATATGCACTTTATGTAACGGTATGCTAATAATAATAATGGGCTGGACTGTAGAAGTTAGATTAAACGGCTTCTTGAAGTAACTTTCCATGAAAATAATGGAATTTACCATATAAATCATGTTTAACCAGAGGCTTTTTGTATGGGCGTTAATTGGAACGTAATAGAGACAAGATTACTAATATGACTGATTATTGTATTATTATGCAAGGAGGTTTAGGGCAGATGGACATGTAGTTGCTACAGGACTGAAAAGCTAATGTTTATTTAGTTTTTTAGTTTATTTAACCAGGAAGGTGCACATTTTTCATTTTTGACATCTTGTCAGATATTGAGGCAACTTGCAATTAAATTCAAAATCAGATGACACAAGGTTTTTGCAAATAAAACTTTTCTGAATGAATGAGAATTGCTCTTTATCTCTTCCTCTGCTGAGTGTCTCTCTTGTGTGGCGTGAACAGCATCTCAAGCACAAAAGCCATTTATTCTGAACCGTCCTCAACAAGCACGATCTAAAATGAGTCTAACCTTGGCTTTAGCAGCATTCAGGATGGGAACTCACTCCCTCCTAGGAGGTTTTACAGGAAACGATACAGTGCAGACCTTAAAAAAAAAACCTTTAAATACAATGTGACAACTGAAATGAGGAGAATCATGGTGTTTCAAAGATGGTCAACTGTTAAAAGGATTTCAGATTACTCGGCCATAAAGAACTTGATAAGATGCCTCGGGCTACGAATATTTCCTCGCCATAATGCTGAGCTGCATTATGAGCTGACATGCACAGAATGATGGTTCCGCTCTAAATATCATCTGCCCTCATTTACATCTACAAGTGCCTGTCCATCAAGATCCATGCGCGCCAGCTGAGCTTTGTCGAAGCACACACCAAGCAGCTCATTTACTTTGTCACTTTCATCCACACTCAGCTGGCTACTTTCAAAGTGAGGGCGCTCAGTGTGTGTTTTAACTTTGTAGGCTCTATTAGCGACTCTGTCAGCGGCCATATTTCAGCATCTGTATGCGTTCCCACCCCTCAGCTTCCGAATGGTAAACGCCGTGAAGTATCAGTTGAGTTATGGGTCCTGGTTTCTGGCTACTCATTTTAATAATAGATTTTGAGATAAATCACGCAGCTTTGTTTGGCGAGTGATGCTGGGCTGACAGGATAACAGAGGACAAATCTCCCATACTCTGTAACCTCTACATCATGTAAAGCACTAACAAGACGCTGCTGGATGTTCCTCACATCAACATTTTCACACAGGAGACCGCGGATGAGCGTTAACGAGAGGCAGAGCAGAGAGTCTGGCTGTAGAGGGATCTTCTTTCTGCCTTGGTAAATGGACCCTGTTTAAATTGCTGGGAACCCACAACTCTGCGGTGACAGTTTTGTATTGTCCATTCTCCAATTAATAACTTCATTGTGAAAGGTTTGCGGGCAGCGTGCATTGATTCTGTGTTATTAAAACGCCCAATGCTACCCACTAAGTCTCTCAGCCCTCGCCTGCAGACTATTAAACAGGACCCTCCCTGCCGTCTTCTCCTCTAATTTGGGCTGTTTGCTATCGATATTGATTACTTCTTGATATTCCCTTCAGCTGGCCTGTCTCTGAGACTCTTCACTGTAAGTCATTGCTCACCCACATGTCAATTACCGTAGAAGGGGGAGAGCACCACTCTGTCTTAATGAAAGCAGAGAGACTGAGTCGCTGAACAGTTTGCTTCTGTTGCAGATATAAAGGACTGTGCTGAGGAAGTGAGAAACAAGCTTCCTGTAGAAATTGTACAATAAAACCATATTGTAGTGTGATTATGGTGTCAACAGAGAGTGTGTTTTATCTGATTTAACATGAAAATATTAGGGCTGAAGGTGATCTATAGAAGAAAACTGTTTAACTGTAGAAGTTTGCCCTCAGCATTCCTTTCAGCCATAAATCTCCTTTTAGGAAAGGTTTAGGAAACAAATCACTTTGTTACTTTTAGGAAAAGATGGTGCTTAAAATAAACCATTTTTGTCAGAATGCCCTGAAGGCAAACTTCTCCCATGTGGATATTTAATGGGCATGTCTGCATGATATTATATATATATTTATATTTTTGGCTTACTGAAGTTTCTGACATATATTCTATATATCAGTTGAAGGTGCAATGTGAAGGATTTGGGGGCATCTCATCAAACTTCTCCCGGGTGCCAAGCATGTAGAAAAAAAAACTGTAATATAATATTACATTTCTGACAATAGATCCCCCTAAATGCTACACATTGTAGTCTTTCCGCCATATCTTTTGTACGGTTATTAATTTGTTTGATAAAAGGGTCAATAACTGAGAAACATCAAACTCTTCAAACTACAAATCTGTTTTATTAAATATAAATATGCATATCTTAACGAGTGTAGAGTATAATTTTTTTTTTAAATGCGGTAGTTTGTAGCCTGTATTTGGATTTTATACGATTAGGTAAATTAAAGTCCTCCTCAAATTAAAAATGTGTTTGGTTTAATGTTTCATCTCTTAATGTCTGTGCCGCTGCGTGCCAACTTAAACCTTCATGCAGTGGCGTCAAAAAATTCGGAAATTTGAAACTAATCTACTTGCTCCCAGCTCATGGCCGATCTGCTTAAAAAACAGCTGGTTTTGATTGCCAATGCATCTCTGGTAGATTATACTCCAATAAAAAGATCATAATCAATATCATATTCCATTTCTGCCAATATATATCCTTAAATGCTACACACTGGTCATTTAAAAGATGATTATATGTGCATACATTGTGTTGACAACTTATTCTGTTTCCCCAAAGTGGCCAAATTCAGTTATTTGAGACATGATTATTATTTAAAGCAAATTGTGCTTACATCTCATGTCTGGCGGGGATCTTTAAATTCATCTAGGATATGCAGTAACACCCTTTCCTAACTCAGACAGTGTGTCTTGCCATGAAGCTCTCTGTGTTCTTGACACCCACAGAATGCTAAATAAAGACTTTTATCAAACCTCTACATCTACTTAAAACTCAAGACGGTCTGTCTGCAACAATCTATTGGGACTAAAGCGACGTCCAGAAAAGCTAAAGAATAATTCTAAACGACATGTGTGTCGTAGTGGTGCCGCAGCTCTGGACCATCAAGCTCATGCAGCTACAAGGAGTGGCAGCTTGTGGCCAAATTCACATTTAGGTGCAGTAGCCAGTTAATTCAATAAAAATACAGTAGACATCTGCTGGGAATGGAAGAGCATGAGTCTGAGTCTATTACAGTATTATTGTGAGAAAGCTTAAGATAAAGATGTGTAACCAAAAAAAACCATTCACCAAAAATAGCACCAATTTCACTTCTCACCGAGATGATTACATTTCAATTATCCATCACAGATCAGCATAGGTTTCAAAACATTTTATGGATGCAAGGCTCAGGAATTAAACAGCCATATTAGGCATCGAGACCTTGAAGCATGTGCAATCATGATTCCTGAAAGCAGTTATTAGTACAATTTAGTCTGATGAGCTATTAACACATGTCAATGGAGATGATTGCTGAGATGCACATTTCCTCACCACCTGCTGCATTTGATTATCACCGGCAGAAAGGCGGAAACACCACCCTGAACTTCGAAATCAGAATCTTAATTTGAAAACTTTTCCAAACAAGTACAGTAGGTGTGACGATTCGCCGAAGCGGGGACACATTTGTCCAAACATTTTTCATTAAGTCTGTTGTTTTTTCTCTGATGAAGGAAGCCAGAACAACGTTGTCAAATTGGTTGTGGATGGGTTTGTTTTTTTTCCAGTGATGGAGACTTTTGTGAAATTTAATGAGGCCATTTTCTACACATCCTATCTTATTGCAGCAGCTGAGGGATGGAGCGTCATGCGTGAACAAGGTTGATTAACTGGGAGGAGTTGCATTCAAAGCAAGAGTATGATGACTAATGCAGGGAGACGTGTATTATTTGTTCAATTGCAGATTAAAAACCCAGCGCCCCCACCATTATCTGAGAAGATCACGAACAGAAAGACAATTTGGGTGACAGAGAGTGGGTCTAGGGTCAAGATGAAACCGGGGAGGGGGGAGAGGGGGAGAAGAAGCAGTGAACAGAAAATTACTCCTTAAAAGCCTCCATTGTCTTCTCTGTGACGTACAGGAGGAGACAACATCAGAGAGATGTTGAGAACTCAGAGGACGGGGGGTGATGAAGAAATGGATGTGAAAGCTGTTATTAGAGATGGATAATGGCATTTGGACCGTCCTCCCATCACTAGTATGTATAGCTCTGCCTCTTACCTATTCCATTACGTCGCACTTATGGCCTCCGTCAAGATCACCCTTTTGCCGATACTTAGCATCACATTTATGCTGGTTGAAAAGCTCTCAACAAAGCCGTAAACATAAAAAAAAAGGAAAAAGCATGACAGAGCAAGAGAAGGCTCCTACAGCAGCTTTCAGGTTTACCATGAGATACGATAAATGAGCCACTTCAAACATCCCGACCATCATATTGTAAAACATGTACGGGGAAATGACGACATAAAGAGGAGAAAACAAATCACGTATAGAGTTCATGGCTTTTTGTGACACCGAAGCAGACAAGTAAATTGATTAGACCTTTCTGGCAATTAGTTTGGCAATTATATCACAAACTACATAACAACGATATGACGTGATGTGGAACTTCACAATTCAAACTTGGTGCATGGGACTTTTTACACCCAAACAGTCATAGTTCACACATTCAGAGTCCATAAGGACGCAACATGGGCTGCAATTAGAATACAGATAATGTGGGCTCCTTGTTGTACACTAATAGCAGCTATAATGTATATGTTTATGATAATGATGCATGAAATGACAATGTGACAATGTGAAAGAGGGTGTTCATAATGAAGAAATGATAGACAATTACACTCTACAGAGCTTTAAAGTGAATTTAAGCTCAATATTTACCTGTACGTGTGCAACTTTGAGGTTCTGGCCACAGTAGGCCGCTGTTTTTTGTGAAAGCACCAAAAACCCATTGTACATTACTCGCCCAGCACCAAACAGTTAGGGACTAGCTGGTAGGGGTGATCCCAAATGGTTAAATATTTGATCTAAAAAGACTACTTCCCCTGCCAATTTCAGTCAAATCTTCGCAGTGGTGCAAAAATATGGTTATATAACAAAAATATCATTCCATTCTGGCCATATTAGAGTGCTGAATGCTTGGTTTCTCCCAATAAATCATGATATATTGCCTTTTTTTTTTGGTATAAATATCAGACGATTATTGTGCTTTCAACTAATCTCCTTAAAGTGCGCGTATAAATCACAATGTAGAATAAGTTGGACTGTCAAAAAAATGCTGGACCAATCGGAGCAGCTTCCTGCCGACAGCCTCAGGAAGGTTAAATACCAACAACAAGAGGCTACTGTTTCAAAACAGTCAATATATTTATTAATCAGAGCACTCACATAAGTACGCAGCATTATTAGAGAGATATATATCTCTTTGATTGTTAAAGAATTCTCTTATATCATCAGGGGGAGGCGCGTAGAAACAGCAGTTTGCAGCTTGCGTCTCTCTCTCTCTCTCTCTCTCACTCTCTCTCTCTCTCTCTCACCCATTGACTGTCCCTTTACTTACCCCTTTTTCCCCTTTTACTTCTAAGGATTGCTACAATGGGAGGAAAATGGAATTAAGACCAAAAGTTATATTTAAAACCAAGAAAAGCAAGCAGCTCAAGAAACTGTGTCTCTCTGTATATCGATCTCTGTTTCAGTTCCCTGGACACTGGATGTACTGGATATACACAACAAACTGTGCTGTCTAATAAATAGAAACAACACAGCAACACAATAGTCCCATGTTTCTGAACCGATAATGTTGTTGTTTTGTTATTTCTTTATAGATAAATAAAGCTCAAACAGAGGGAGATCAATGAGACAAATAAATACAAAATTACATGATTTGACGATCAGTCGACAATAGAGAAGTTCTCTTGTCCAATCAGATCGCACCATGTCATTTCTTAGTAGAGGACACCCCTGCTAGCTGCTCAACATAGTGGAGCATTGAACAGCTACAGAGTCAGATATTTCCCTCAGGAGTTGGTAGAGACCAAAGACAGAGAAAGATAAAGAATAATGCATACTGGACTTAAAAAAAAAAAATCTGTGTCCACACATCTCTAACTTTGACACAAAACGATGTGATCAAAGCGTTACTCTGCACAATCTGCATTATTTTTTAAGTCATCAGCATGTTAAGAAACAGGATGCAAGCAGCTCTGTCGGGGGCTGGAGGTGGTGATGACGGCAGCGGACCTGTCTGAGGAGCCGACCGCAGGGCCATCGATCCACCACGCCACATCACTCCAGCTCCATTTACAGAACCAATCACATCCCCTGCTGATTGATGTGTGGATAATTGAGCTGTCACTAGGGTTTTCATGTTTCTCCTCTAGCCTGCTCCAGACTTTAGTAATTGTATTGTATTTTACTTTAACGCCATTTACAACAAAGGACATCCTGATGTGTATTTATGTCAATATTCTGCCAGACTGCTGTCAGGGAGACAGAGAGATGCTAACTCCTATGCGGGGCATGATAGACCACTAGCCTGTCCGGGCTAATTAACCTCAGGGGCCGAGCCTCCTGCTACCCTGCAGGGTCAGCCGGTGTGGCAGCTGCTTCATCCCGACATCACGCAGGCTCTACTCTGGCTCTGACTTTACCCACTACTGCAGCTGTGATCTTGAAGTAGTCACATTTTTGTGTTGTGCCCACAAGCTGTAAAAGAACTTTAATGAAAAATGGAGTTTCTTTTTTTGACACATTGTAAATATTTTCAATCAGATTTAGCTGATTCTACAAAAAAAAAAATTACAGAGCATTTTAAATAAGTCACACTTTGGGAATGATTTTTATTCGCTCTGAGGTGAAAGACAAATGGAAATATGTCTGCATTAAAAACAACGACGGTTTGAATTTATTACATGACACAAAATGTCTTCTGGGCAGCCTTCACACTTGTGATACAATGACCTTTTGATAACGTTGGGTAAACTTTAAATGTACATGTTGGGTTTGACATTTTCTACTGCAAAACTTTGTATGTTCTTTTTTAAGACAGGTGTTTAACGATGAACAATAGTGCACCTTAAAGAAATAGGTAGGCCCTTCCATAAAATAGCTTTTTTTGTGTGGGGTTTGATGAGAGATGACTGATAAAGCTATCATGTCTGCACGGTAAGTTTACTGTACAGCTGGAGCCTGCAGTTGGTTAGCTTAGCTTAGCATAGAGACTGAAAACAGGAGTAACATAAATGGGTAATTATTCCAAAGCAGGTATGTAGCTCATACCCTCTTAGTAACCTCTATTCTTGCCTTACTTTAGCAATGACAGCTGTTTTGCCCCAGTGTGTTTTATATCAATTTTTCACCTTTGGCTTTCCTCTGGTTTCAAGATTTTTTTTTTATGTTTTGCTAATATTGTTTATAAAACAGGGTCCTTTCCATGCGAAGATTCCACTAATTTAACTGCATGCTTAAATATGCAGTTGGATGCGTCTGCCCTGTGCACTTTTGAGTTTGTGTGTGTGTGTGTGTGTGTGTGTGCGTGTGTGTGTGTGTGTGTGTGTGTGTGTGTGTGTGTGTGTGTGTGTGTGTGTGTGTGTTTCATCCATACTGCATTGACCATTCGTGGGCTTCAGCCCTCCAGTTTTCCACAGCTTCAGTAGGCCGCCTCACCAGCCTGGTTAGTTTTTGTTCACACATTGTAGATTCTTTCACATCTTCAACTAAACAATCCTCTAGCCTAGTTTTGCTGTTTTCAAATAGTTCCTTTTCTATCCAATTTGTAATTTTCTGTCCCTCCTGAATAAGTGTATTTTTTTTATATATGGAAATTCGTTTGTTGTTGCTCCTTTAGCACCGTTTTTGGGTTAAACAAAGATCTTTGTACTGAAAAAAATACAATACTGTGTATTTCAACAAAGCTCCGTTATGTAAATACTGTGATTATTATGTAAATATGTATATTTGCTAAGATGACATGCCAAAAGCTTCAAAACAAAATGTAACAAAGAGAGCACAACAAAGAAAATGGGAAATCAGAAAAAGAGTGTATTTGTTTGTTGGCGACAACTAGGACAGATGGTAGTTTACAAGTGTCTGGGGCAGATAGAATTTACATGAGATAACGATGATGAAAATGGGTTTTCTCTGTGGTCTGAGCAGGGCCTCTTTACAGAGCACATTAAGGCATGAGAACCGCCTATGGTGTCTTTCTGCCTGTGAATGGCCGAGCAGCAGGTTAACGCTGCCCACATGGAAAATGCTGCTGCCAGAGTATTAATAATTAAAGAAGCTCCACGTCTCTCCTCTCGCATTGTTCCCCCTCGTGATGGCCATAAGCGAGTTGATTATCCTTTTCAGCGTCGACTCTGCAAGATTGTCATCTGCTGCCCGCTGATACAGCGGCCATCACATAAAAGCTTGCTTTCCAGCAAACTGCATCATTGCTCTCAGGCAAAGGCAGCTTCATCAGAAAACTCAGCCGTGCATCAAGATAGCTGGTGATAACGCTTCCGCACAGCAGGCCTTGTTTTTGGAAAGACGCCTTTCTCTCTTTCAACAGTGTAGCAGTGGTGTTGGCTTCTTACAGCCAGTCTTAAATATCAATGTCATTATTTTTCATTAGCATATAATAAATAATACATGCATAGGGTTGGTGAGGAAGACCAATATGACTGAGGACTGTGTTTTCATGTGCATGATATTTTCTTTAATGGCAAACAACTGGGCATTTGAAATGACTTTCCATGAGGAGTAATACTACACATAATAAGTCTGTTGATGGAGCAGACTGCCCAAGGCACTGAATCACTGTCAGGTCCAGGATTTCTCAACTGACCCTCATGGCCTCTGACCTCGGTGGGCAAAACAAATCACATTTTCAAACAACTGATAATATAAGTTATTTCTTTTGCTGTATGATATGATCCACTGGGTGCTTGCAGACTGAGTATCAATTACTTGCACTGATGAAATTGAGACTGGGTTAAACAATAGCGGTCAGGTGGGAAAGAGTCAGTTTAAATGCAGGGATGAGGGGTCCTCAACGGGTCACTGAGTCTCAACAGTGGGACGGTAGGTGGGGGCTGAGAAGTTACACAATAAAGCAGGTGGAGACTGTAGGGGAGAGGGGATATAATGCCATTTTAATAATTTGTGTTTAGTTTGGAGCTAGCGGGTCGGACTGAATACATTTAGGCACAACAATGCTTTGAGTTACATGCTAAGGTCGGCATGCCACCATGCTCACAGTGACAATGCCACAATGCCGATAAGCATGGTCTAACATTTTCCATGTTCACCACCTGTTGCGTGTAAGCATGCTAACATTTGCTAATTAGCACGAAACAAAAATTGGTATTGCACATTAAGAACCAAAGAGCTCGACATGTGACGTCACCAGTCGGTTTGTGGACTGCCGATTTGAAGCCGCAAGTTCCGAGATGTGGTGGTCGCATCATGGTTTCACCCCGATCAGAATTGGAGGTCACCGCCTGGACAATAATCTATTTTTATCCGATTATGACACAAGATGAAAAGTCAAGGGATCACCAAAGTCAGTAATATTCGTCCTTTGGGAACCCTGGATGTCTGTGCAAAACATTTAAGGAATCCATTCAATAGTTGTTAGGATATTTCAGTATTGACCGTCCAACCAACCGGACGACATTGCCATCCATTAGAGCACGGTCACCAGAGTGGAAAAAACAAGTCTTCCAAGTTAGAGGTTGTCGAGATATTGCCTCAAACTAGAAAATATAAATCTGACAGAATATGTGCATATATTAGGCTTATTAGTGGACAAATTCACTTGCAGGTACTATAGACAGTTTATAAAAGAGCACATTTCTGCTGAGTCTTCACATGAGACTGAGGCCATGTTAGTGCTCGTAGCTTGCCGAAAGTTGATTCTAACATCCTCATTATGACAAAATATACATGTGCTGCCAGTCCTTGTGCTTTCAGAGATACTATGAAACAAGAAACGAGGAGAGACATTATCTGCTAGATGAAGACATTTCATGTTGTTGTTGAGCTGTACTGTAATACTCATGGTGGAGCAGAGAGGGTCCTCTGGGAAGAATTGTATAGCTGCACATAACCACCGTAGCCAGATGTCCCTGAAGGGAAGAAAGTTACCCCTTTCATCTATGTGCTTGGCTTACCCATGATTCATGAAGAATGTGAGGCTTGCTACAACTGGGCCTTTTACTCTTTATGTGCCCCTTTAATTTGAATGCCTGACCTCCCGTAGCTGCCAGAGATGTGGACAAGAAAAATGGTGACGCTTAGAGGAAGTCACGGATGAGAATGTTTTTGACATTTGTTTCGGGTGTTGTCCCATTTCAGCATGGATCAGTGTCCTCCACGCATCAATTTCACATGAGCTAGGTCCAAAAGCAAACACAGCCGCGGGGGCTACGGCTGTCTGGTGCTCGAATCTTTTTTTTGGAACAAGCCTTCTGGACATCGTAGTCCAGAGCACGAGCAAACAACATATGCTAAGCAGCTAGCCCTCATTTCTTCACTGTACATCCTCTGCTGCCACAACAGGTTTATGCTCACACTATATATGGCTGATATTTCCAACAGCAGCAAAGATGATTTTGGCTCCAACAGTTCCAATAATCATCCAAACCTCTGCTATGCATTCAAACTATAAGACCACCCAGTAGACATGTCTGAGCCCTGACTTTATGTCCTCTCATGTGATCGAAAGTTGAATAAATCTGCTCAGGACAATTAATAGAATAAATCAAAGGCAAACATCTCTTTATATATTTATAGGCACGTAATAACACTATCACTCTTGTTGACAGTGCATTTATTGGTTGTGTATATCCTTAGTAAAGAACATCACACAATCACATTAAAACAGCAGAAACAACAGTGTTTTTGCAATTTGGAGTTGCTCCCCGGTTGCACATTACAAGAGCAGAGACTCGAAGTTACTGCTCGGAGATGTTTAGTGCAAGGGGCACAACAGGAGGGAGCTCTGAGAAATGGAAAGAGATAACACTAAAATGCGTTCAACAGTTTGTTGGCGTTCTTGAAAATCATAAGAGAACACATGGTGCTAAAGTGAGATAAGTCTGATGAAGCAGATGGACAAGCTCTACTCTTTGAAGTAGGGATGCACCGATACCAATACCAGCTTCGAGTATCATCCACTTTCCCAGTAAGTCTCCACAGCATCAATTAGTTTAGCTGGGGCATTATCAGCTGTGTGCCAGGCATCAGCAGTAACAGTATAGCTGTGGCTGTAGCAGTGCAGTCTAAGTACAGTGTATTTGTCAGTAAATAAATGCTACAACTCATCAAAAACCAAGCCAAGTTTAAGGGTTTAGCCCCAAAGCAAGTGAAAACAACAACAACAACCAAGGTCTGACTTAAGGTGGGCTGACCTGTAAGGTGGAGCAGCTTTCCTCCTTTAAGTGACAAGCCACTGTTAAAGTTACAGCGTTCAAACTTTTTATTGTCGGTTAAAAGATAAATTATGAATCACATCTTCTGCAAGCTATACTCTGTTCGTTCTTTCAGCAACAGCATGATCTTCTATATTTCATTTGTTACAGTCAGAAATTGAGGAACATCTGATGGAAATAAAACAGGTTTTCAAAGTCACCGTTAGTACTGTTATTATATTATTAGGTACCAATATCGGTAAGGGGCAAGTACCCATTTGTAAGTAGTATCGATGCATAACTATTGTGAACAAAGTTACAGAGAAGACTCAATACAGGTATTTAGAGCAGCACAGTGGTGCATTCAGGTCCATGGTCTTTTTTTAACTCAATAGTGCCACTGCACCCTTCTGAGTTCCTTTTACTTTTCTCAATGATGGATGCAAAATTATACAATGCCTTACAAAAGTATACCGTGATTTAAATTTTAAAGAAGTCAAAGATTATGTTCAATAGATTTAGTTATGGTATGAGAGATAAGAAGCTCAGGTGTGAAGGTAAATCTTTCTTAATAACAGATCCCTTTCATTAAGTAGATATTGTTCAATGAACATCTGCCATTACTCAGAAAATGCTTCTTTTTCTGCAAATAATGTGATTAAGCTTATAAGCTCACAGGTAGCTGAGTGTCCCAATAGCATTTTGAATTTAACTATGAAATGTATTTAAAATTAAACTATGCTTTCATTATAGCGTCTCTTATAATTTAAACCTATGTTTTGACCAACTCATTTCTTGATCATAGGCTGCACGGTGGTGTAGTGGTTAGCACTGTCGCCTCACAGCAAGACGGGCCCGGGTTCAATTCCCGGGCCGGACAACCTTCTGTGTGGAGTTTGCATGTTCTCCCCGTGTCAGCGTGGGTTCTCTCCGGGTTCTCCGGCTTCCTCCCACAGTCCAAAGACATGCAGGTTAGGTTAATTGATGACTCTGAAATTGCCCGTGGATGTGAGCGTGAGTGGTTGTCTGTCTCTATATGTCAGATAGTCTGGCGACCTGTCCAGGGTGAACCCTGCCTTCGCCCATTGACAGCTGGGATCGGCTCCAGCACCCCCGCGACCCTTAACTGGATAAGCGGTTACGGAAGATGGATGGATTTCTTGATCATGTCCTCAAAGATGCAATCCCTCCGTGCATTATGTTGCTTTATCATCCCTCATGGGAAAACTGTTGACCTTACTCTGACTGTTGAGGAGCAGTGAGCAGCCACAGCACAGCTCCCTGCACCTCCAGTTCTAATGCCAGGATCGGGATCAAGAGCTAATGCCAAAGGAAGGAAATGGAAAAGGAAACAGCAGCAGCCACAGGAAACCCACATTATCACGAGGAGAAGTGGCCAAATTTCCTATAAACTCAAGGTTAAAGAAGCTTCCCACATACTTCACACCTCTCATCTGAATTTATTAGAGTCAGCGTTGATCGCCGTAATCCAAATATGCCGTTCCCGTGTGTTCTATCTGCAACAGACAAACGATTATTTTTAAAGATGGCTGCTCAATGCTAAAGTAAAGAAGACGATCAAATCTGCAAATATGCTTCAATGAAGTCATTGGCAGGAACCTTAATTATCTTAATATCTCATCTGATTTGGCAGAGGCGTTTACCATCATGTTCATCCACTTCACATTTTGAATTTGTCTTTTTCAAGAAGCAGATTAAACACATTCTTTCCGGGCTAACTGAATAGGTGAAAAGTAAGATTTCCCTTTGATTAAACAGGTTATTGCTCAACCTTTAGGCACAATTAAAGGAAATCATTAAGTTTAATGAAATACTGGAGTGCCAGTCTATTTCTTCAAAGGTTTCTTTCATTAGAATGGCCCCACAAGATCAAGTATATGCGATTCTCCCCCATTCACTATATGAGTCAGGCCTCTCTCATTAGACTTACTATCCACAGGGGGATCCTGTCAGATTCAGCCCTCCGACTCACTGAAAGAACAGTGTGGTGTAAACCGCCTGTACATGTGGCAGGAGCCCTGCTTTTATTGAAGTAAAACCTGTTCTAATCCTTCAAGGAATCATGCTGAACACTTTTATTGATATCTTAACTTGCTGCTGATCGCTCACACATGAGCTTCCTTGATTTATGGTTTAATGCAACAAAGGCGGTCTGGGAAGAGTCTCGGTCTTCAGCCTGCACTCATCATGCAGAGCGATTCTGGCCAAAGTCTCCCCATCACTCCACTACAGAGTGTTTTTTGCCACTAAGATGCAGGCCTCTGAGGACAGCACTGGGAGCTTTACACTCTCTTAAAAGAAAAAGTGAAGGTGCAGTAGTTTTAAAGTAAAGCACACAATTCTGGACTGAGTGGTGTTAAAAGATAAAGGGGGAAATGGAGTCCCGGTCCGAAACTGAATTATGTTTCCAAACGGGCAGCACTGCTGGAAAGATTTTCACCAGCAAGATCAATACCATTTCCAAATCCTTTCTTAACAAACAACCTTTTTTTGCCAAAAGCCTATTTAGGTTTAGATTTGTGATAAATATAATTGCATGGATGTTCCTTGATGGAGGGTGTCTAAGCCCAAGCGCACTAATTAAGAATGTAGGAATAATCCAATGCCAATATTAGGTTGCCCTGAGCACCAGCCCCGGATAAGCAATTGTGAAGGTCATCCCCCTCAATCAGCTCCGCTGGTAATCATGTCAGACCAGAAATCGTGACTCGCAAGGCTTTCGGAGTCAATGAACGTCTTAACCTGTGACTTTTATGCCTTTTAATTTAGACAGAATAAACAAATCACAAGGGGAACTATGTGAGGTAATTTGAAGAGAATGCATTAGGGCAAACACAATTATCTAAGCTCTGACACCGCAAAGAGGAAAAGTCAATTACAAAAGAAATAAAGGAATAAAAAACAAATTTGTTTACAACACATTTTCAGCAGCATGCGTTTAATAATCATGCATGCACCTTGCATTTTTTTAACCTGACGAGAATGTATTGTACTGACCATAACGGGGCGGCTGTGGCACATGAGGTAGAGCGCTTGTCCCGTAACCACAAGGTTGGTGGTTCAAACCCCTCTACCGGCAACATGCTGAGGTGTCCGGCAAGACACCTAACCCCAAGGTGCTCCCCGGGCGCTTCATTGCAGCCCACTGCTCCTCCGGGATGGGTTAAATGCAGAGAAATAATTTCCCCATTGTGGGACTAATAAAGGCTTAATTATTATTTAACCAGTTAAAATGCCAAACGTTGGGTGGCAGGTCATTTCAGCATCACTAATTAACATTCATTTAGTGAGTGACTTGATAACAAGCCAAAATTAAGCTTGGCTGTTTGGTTTGTGTGCTCTCTGCAAGCTAGTATCTGTATCGTTTAGGATTTCAAATAACCATCACTCAGTAACAATGTGACATGACAGCGTCTCTGTAGTTCAGATAACTCTTCTTCAGGGTTTGCCTTCTCCAGTTAAACTTTGATCATTGCAATAATTCAACCTTATCAGCTATATAGTTTTGAATCAGGACTTTCAGTTACAGGATCAAAAAGCTCAAGAAAAAGTTTTGCTCAGTTTGAAAGCTACAGCTGTTATTCCAATGTTTCAGATCCATTGAATCAGCATCTAGGTAAATGAAGGTATTGGATCGGACTCTGTGTCAGCAGATGTTTAATATTGCAGAATTAAACTTCATATTGCAGTCTGGCTGAAAATGGTATAGGCCAACCTCCGGCCCGACATTACCATTCCTAGAGTAATTCTGCTAGTGTGGCTAAACTATTGTTTCATTGAGAGCAGGATATTAAGGCGTACAGCAAGGTGTGTTTGCCATTTGTTTACAGCTTCCTGAGATACGAAAAAATATCTGAACATCAGCTATTTTTGTTTACTTGCTTGTTTTTGTTTTTTGTTTTTTTTTCTTCATGTGTAACCATTTTTAGTGTTTGACAAGGTTATGGGCTATTTGACTATGATATACACCCTCCAAACCACAGAAGCCTGCATAGAGAAATGCATTGCACACAGACCAGGAAATAGCCTTATGCTCCTCTATGTATATATTGGTGTAAATCAATGGATGAGCACATTCATAGAAAGGTAAGAATACTTTTATGATATTATATAGCAAGCTTTAGTCAAACAAAGAATGCTTGTGGTTTAAGTGGATGGTTATTGAATTCAGAATAAGCATTTGAGGGAGCCTTTAGAGTCTGATTTCCATCCCTCTTGAAGCGTAGGTAGGACTGCTGGGTTGTTTTCTTCTCCCCTACTGGGGCTTCACGCTGCCAGCGGCAAGAAAATGACAAGACAGAATGAACAGCAATGTGGAAGGCTTTAAATCTCTTCTCGCTTAATTTATGTGATGAAGATAAATAAAAGAAAAGGGCTATACTGAGTGAAATCCTTCAGGTGCTTTTGAAACTGAAGTCGTCAGGAAACCAATTTAACCCAATTTTAATTTTGTTTTCTAATGTTTTTTCCACCCAAAAGCTGTGGCAGCATTTAAATCCTCTTGTCATTCTGGACAAACCGCTGCTTGATTAGTATTTGTAGAACTCTTTCCTTTAAATTGTTGCTGTTTGTAAAGCATCAGCTGCTAATTTGCAGGACAAACTGTGTTTTGTCATGGTTGTCATGCCACGTCAAAACAAAATGGAGATGACAAATTAGCTCTTCCAGGTTCAAGATAATTTAATACACCAACTGCACTGAATGAGTGTCCAACCACCTCCTGAGCGACAGGTTCCTGTCAGAATGATTGAGCAGCTGAGTCAATGGTTAAACTAATGACAAAATAAATGGATCTATCACTGAGCAAAGGACAAGCAGACAAACAACTCACTAACACCCTGGTGTGGTGGAAAGAACATTTGTTTAATGTCTAACTTTCCCAGATAAGTACTGAAACAAAGCTGTTTTATTCTGGGAATTGCATCATGGTGTTGATATTTATCATATATGTATCACTAGTAGTATTGTTGTTCTGACAAGATATATCTAGATATGTGTCTTACTCATTGACGGTGTTGATGTAGTGTTGTTTGAAAATGTAAAAGAGCAAACAGTGGTTGAAGTCAAATGGCCATAATACCAATACCAACAAAGAGAGCAACATGTTTTTTAAGCATATTAAATAAAGTGAAATTCTAGTTCCCAGGCTCTAGAGATGACAATGTCAGTCTGTAGGTCAGTTGATTGGTCCCACATTTTGATCCAGAATTAAATATTTCCACAACTATGACATTTTTAAGAGACATTCATGGTTCCCAGATAATTATTCCTAATGACTTAAGTGATCCCCTGACTTTGCTTCTGCTGCCACCAGCAGGTCAAATGTATCACTTATCCTGTGAAAAAGCTTAACAACTACTTGATGGATTGGCATAACGTTTTGTACGTTCCTGGTCCCCAGAGGATGGGTCCTAATGACTTTGGTAATCCCCTGACTTTTCTTCTAGCATCACTAGGATATTGACATTCTTTGTTTTGAGTGAAATGTCTCAGCAGCTATTGAGTGGATTGCCGTAAAATTCATTACACACATTCATGTTCCCAAGAGGATGAAGTGTAATACCTTTGGTGATATCTGACTTTTCATTAAGCGCCTCCATTTTATATTTGGTCAATACTTTGATTTATGAACAACTATTGGCAAAGTTATTGACTATTTTCATCCGCATCATCTGCGCTATGTGTTTAGTGCTTATTAGGAAATGTTAGTATGCAAACATGCTCCATTAGGATGGTGAATATGATAATCAAACAACACATCTTTACAGAGCCACTGTCATGGCTGTATACTCTTAACTTTGGTTTACTTTAGCTTCTCTTGCTAACAAACCAAAGTTTTCCCATATAATTACATAAAACTGAGACACGAACAATTAGTGAATATTATCATTTTGTCAATCATTGTAAAAGTTATCAATAACTGTATGTAATTGACATATTTGTTGGCATATCAAAAACACTGTGTGATGATCATTAATTATCTTTAAATTTCTCACTAACATTTACTTTATTGCCACATTTAGATGTGATGTTACTCTTTGTGTAATAAGTGTTGATATATACACCAATGCAAATGCTTTAAGCATTCCTGTGTTCATTATATTTTGATGTGCCACGTGACTCAAGATCAAAAAAGACTTTTATCTACTCTCAAGTGTTTTATCTCAGGCTGTTCTGTACAGATTTTACTGTTAAAATGAAACACCCACTCTCATCTGTTTCAGTGTTGCAGCCCAGAAACTATTCCCTTGTCGAACAGTACTCAGGACACACATACCTGTATTTAGCCCTGGGCGCTTCATGTCATGAGCGATGAAAGTCGGTTGGAAAAAAGAAAGAAATCCCCAACAGGTACACAGCAATACACCAGAGAGGACCGAGGCACAAACAAGAGACTGTTTGAAATTTTGTGTTTTTCACTTTCAAAAGTTTTTCTGCATTACACAATGGGGACATTTGATTGGAACATTGTTTTAAGTAAAATCTCTTTCATGTTCTTATGTTAATCTCATTATCGCACTGTGACAACAATAGAGTGAAGAAGCCGGTTTAATACATCAAAACATGTTACAGTGGCAGAGTGATAAAAGAAGCAATCATCACTGTCATGTTGCTCATTGAGCTTTATTGTCACCTCTCAGCATGCAATATTGATATCACTATCCACCTTTATCCCAATTACCCTCAGAATAATAGCTTGCTGGCATGTGAAAATCATGGCCTTATGGGAGAATGATACTTAACATAGTCTTCGGGAGCTTTCATTATTATCTTCTGGGGGCCTATAATTTACAACTAAGATTTGTATTGCTGAGAGAAGCCCAAAGTAATTTACAAACGCTAGGCTTTTTTAATATGCACCACTGGCAGCAATTTGCTTTAGCAATAGTTTTTTTTTGCTTTATGCATTGGCATCAAATCCCAAACGGGAAAACGTGTGTGGTGAAAGATGTAATTGAAAAGTACCATCAAGGTGCCTTTGAGCAACACACACAAATCCTATGCATTCTCAGATATTTATTTACAGTGCACTTAATGCAGGAAAAGAAAAGAAAAAAGACAGTTCTAAAAATAGTAAATGTGTAAATAAAGCATTAATTATTGAGTTTAAAGGTTCACAGTTAACACTGAGAAAAAAATTGAATTCTTTGTCAAATATTTTTTTTAACATAATAGCTATTATAAGCTTCCAATCAAGAAAAGTATTCTTGATTGGGCTAGGTTTAGTGGATCAGTGTTGAAATTGGCAGGACAAGAGCTAGTTAACGTTAGCTTTTAGCAGCCAATAAACAGCACAGTCCTGCACGGAGCTGACAGCTAACGTTAACGGTAGGTGCCATTGATTTACATTGTGATGGGTACAGGTGCTATTCAGTAAAAAATGGTATTGGGCGATGGTAATTCTTAAGTTATCATGAGCTGTTCCAATGTTACCAAGCAAAATAAAGTTTTTGGGGAGAAATTGAATAACACACCTGTTTGGAGATGTTTTTACAGCAATATAAAATAGGTAATGTTTAACTTAAAAACAAAAAACAGTATGCAAACAGTAATAAAGGTGTGCATGTTGAAGTACATGATATTTATTGTTTTACTTTCTTTTTTTTTTACCTTGGTGTCAAACTAGTATCAAGAATCGTGAAATTTCCGTGCTATCGATATCGACAACTGTGCCTCAGACACCTATATGTGTACTGCATTGTGTTGCTCTTTCATCTGTATGGAATAAACTATACGGAGTGAGAGATAAAGCAGCCTAATACACTATACAGTGATTACCGGGGAATTTACTCACATGACACTAAACATCAGGGAGCACTTACTTCCTAAATGTAATCAATTAAGTTTACAAGCTACAAATAAATTGCCTGCAGTTACGATCACATTTACATTGGCTCCAATTGTATTTAATACGGATGTAAAAGTGATTTATCATACTGACAACACAGTTAAATTTGGATTGCGCTGTCTAAAAGTATTTGTTCCAGCTTTTTGGCATTCCCATCCCCATTCATTCTTTCCCCGTATGAACCGTCTCATTGTAGCCAAGCTGTTTTTTCATATTATTTAATACACTGTCACTTGGTACTATCTGGAAAATGCAGAGAACACTGTGATTGAAGCCAGAAGCTTTCAAACAGGCTGTACTTAGGAACCCTGTCTTCTCTGCAAATTGGTTAAGATTTCTGTTGCCTTAAAATAATATACAACACACACGCTCTGGCTCCCTGTGTAGCTTACATTTCTATCTAAGGTCCTTTTCGGAAATGGAATATATTGCTTCATATACCTGCAAAAGTAAAGTGTTGTATCATTCAGACATACAGGTCTTGTATATTAATGCAACAGCACCTTTACAGAAAGAGTCCATGTCCATGTGATTCTATAACTCGAGTGCACATGCACTGAATAACAGGATGTTAAGTGGGGTTTTGTATAATTTGCTCTCCTACTGTATGTAAAGTGCTTTGCTGTACGTTAATTTATTCAGCTTCGAAGCTGGTATGGATGTAAACATTTTAGTAATACAGTAGATTCATGTGAATGTCAACTGATTGTATTTTCTTTGCCTTGTGCGGCTGTTTTTGTATTTAACTGATGGCATTCAAGTTGTGGTCAGACTGAATGCGATACAGAAATGTTACTAGGGCCGACTAATGAGATTGTCGTTGTGACCTTTATGTAAAAGGGACTTTGGCTCTCAGACATGAGGCCAACGTGTTAATTTACTGTCTGTTTAAAGTAAATGGGTTCGTGTCTAAAAGGGGCGTTTAATATATTCGAAGTATACATGCTAATACTTTCGAAGTGGCCTAGGTTGTATTGCATCTGGATTTTCTTTTCTTCACAAATACATGACAAATCAGTCATTGTCACAGTTTTCAAAACATGCTGAAATCCTTATATCAATAAAATAATGAGCATAATGTAAGTAAAATGTTAACATTTCCATTACATTTGAAACAACACATAAGACTCCAGTTTGTTCTACAGGTCCTTACAATAACCTGCTGATGCTCCTTAGACACTGCATGTTCTGCCATCAATGCAGTTCCCACAGCGCTACAATTCAATGGTCCTGAGGTGAATACTTTGGGCCACAATCATTCTTTCAGTTCAATTCCTGAGAGCAACACTTGTTGTGTTGGGCTTTGGATTCGGAGCTGTCTGATAAGCACTTTGCAGAACTAATAAGGGCTGAACAGCTTTGTTAACAGTTGCCTTGGGAGGGGCAACATTCAGCTCTTATTTCATCAGACCTCGGATTGCAGGGATTAATTAACTTCGCAGTCCTGGCATGTGTCTCGGAAGAGTGCTTCCATTTTGATGTGGGAATTCTAGACACAGATTTGCTGTAGCCTAATTGGTTTTGGCAAGATTACATATCTGAGATTTTAACTGACATCAAGAAACAAAATTCTGAAAGGCTAGAAATGCTGAAGCTGCACTTTCCCCCCCAACGACATTGCTTTGCATGGGTTATGAACCTGCCACTCACAGCGTGCATTTCACTAATGTATGAGCGGTAACTTTACAGAACGTCTTTACAAGCATTTCTGAGCACTTGTCAAAGTTTCGATCAACGCCAGCTCTGATGCATCCAATAATGTGGAAATGCAGATGGATGCTTTAAATCGTCCATATATTGGTGCCTACAAGTCCTTCAAATTAAATGGCAAATGACATCCATTGTCATGTCCAACTAGAACTACACCCACAAGTGTTTTAGTGATCTGACGCCCCTTTCAGTTTTCGGTGCAGTTAGGTTTGGGAAAGGTTATGGTTTCTGTTCAAATTCCAACTTTATCATTGAACCCATGATGATGTAAGTCTTCAAACCTTAACAGGCACATGGCTACGGTGAGGGAGCAGCCAAGCTTTAAAAAAAAAAAACTGTCTGGGAACGAACAACAGTGTCTCGTATTAAAGTCTGAAACATTTGATGTATGGGGGCACGTTTGACATAAGTCTCTAAGGTACAGTAGAATAGTATTAAAAGGTGTCCACAGTCTCTTTTGTAATCTCTCTGCGTTGTTCATGCTATTGCTTGTTTATGATGTGCAATTTTCTGAATTGCTGGACAAGCAATTTGTATCTAACTGTAAACCACCGCTCTAAGAGCCAATGACAGCTAGAGGAACCATTTAAAACTGGAAACTTAATTGGCTGACTGGATCCTTTCAAGCAGCAGGATAATTAGCCCATTACCCATCAGCCTACTGTTGCTGACACTGATGTTAAGTTTGGGGATTATTAGTTTTAATATACTGTGGGTTCATTCTGAACCTTAAGGAATGCACACTGCGGTAAATAGAGCGTGCTGGGGCTCCGTTGAGCGCCCAGTTGGTATGAAGGTGGCAGAATGAAAGGCTTGTGGGCCCATGTAGCTGAACCAGGTCTGAATGGAGGTGACAACTTTACAACCCTAATGAAGCACTTAGCCTCCTCAGGCCTTTGCCCTACTTTTATAGCACTTAAGAAGGTCCCGTGCACTATTTTTGCCTGACAGTGGAGCAGTTCAATCATCCGGAGTGACATTAATGAAATGCATGGCAAAGCTTAAATGTTTGGCATGAACTGTCCAGGTGTAGTGGCCCAAAAGACAAGGCATGGGGAGGCACACACTAGGGACAACTGTTGGTTTTGATGGCCAGTTTCAGTTTGAACCCAAATTTGTATCTAAATCTTTTATCGTTTTCAAAAAGCAATGTCAATTTATCAATTATTTAGCTGTGCAGAAAAGATGTCAGCGTTAATTCATCTTGCAAAATATGATTCATTTGAATAATTTGTGCGGTCCAGTAGTATCCTCCTAATCAAATTACATGAAGAAAAATATATGTTAAGAGATTAGAAAGGATTCTAATTAAATACAGTTTTTAAATCCTGTCTCATTTTATTATAAACTGCTGTTTTTGCATCTGATAAGCCTTCAAATTCATGGATATATTACCATTACAAATATTACTTGTCATGTAGATTGACTTTCATCTTCTCACCAATACCTGTAGCCTGATAAGTATATATAAGATATAAAGTGCTATTTTGGGTTTGAACACCCACAAACGGCGGTTTCTGTTTTAGCCAGGAGAGAACATCGTCACACCTTTTATCTTGGCCTCAGATCAACCTTTGTGACAGATTCACACTTCCCCTGTCCGAGCTTGAACCCGAGGGTACGGAAATGGTAAAATGTTCTAAACCTGCCAAGAGTCTACAGAGATGAGGGGTAAAAAGGTCATGTAGTTTCATGTAACCACAAAAGTTTGGCCACCCAATGGAAAGGCATATCTGACAGTACATGTCTGTGCCTTGGCCAGTGAGCAGACATGACTGAGTGCCCCCCCCTCCCTCGGGGCCGCCACACTCTACTGTCTGTGTCTACTGAGAGGACGAGGCTCGGTGGTGAAGCCTCTATGCTCAGCACCCCTGGGACCCGGGCTTGTGAACGCTCTGTCAAAGGCAGTGAGCACCCACGTCATGCACAGTTTACTCCGTTACATAAACTCCGGCAGAGGTCTGTATGTTTCAGATTTAACAGGCAAAAATTAATTACAGTTGGCCTCTCTGTTTTCATTAATCTCCCATCTGCCATTTTAAAACAAGAGATAGATCCTTTGGACTAATTTGGACTATTTTGCCAAAAGCTCCATTTTTTAGTATATCACTATGGTTTTCTGCAGGGTTCACCAAATCAAATATCAAACTATTAAAGACCTGTAACATTTTTAAAAACATAGAATTCAATTTATTATAGTTTTTCCACCCATTCTGATGGAAAACAAGAAGGGACAAAAAGGCTTACAAATATGTATTAAGAACATTAGCTTATCAACATGTATATCACATTGTGTGAATTCCCAGCTGTATATAACAATAATTCCTAAAAAATAGAATTAATCTATTAACATGACCCAGGTAAGAAGTAGAAGATTGATGGATGGATCAACCTATTCAAAAATGATTTCAGTACATTTTTCAGTTGAATTGACACTTGCCCTTATGAAACGATTAGGTTTCTAGTTTCTGTGGCTAGCAGTAGCAGCAGTGTTTGGTTCAGGTCTGACGGCGCTGACAAACAAACTCCTGGAAGCACATTCCAGTCAGATCGGTGTCACTTTTAGTTTAAAGTATAGATGTATAACGACTCCCGACAGCCCACAAACACAAACAAAAATAACAAATAATGTATCTGTCTACGGCACGCAAGACTTTTTTGTGGATCTGCCACTCTGGTCAGGTCCAGGCCTAGCATTGTTAACTTAACCGCTTAAAGGCAATAGAAATGCTCCCACTCTTGTATATAGCACCTTAAAGAACTAGAAATACTTGTTGTTTTTTAAGGGAACTCAATGCAACACTTTTCTTGCAGATTTCCTTTTAGATTCTAAAACTAATGCCTGGGGAAGACTGCAATCGATAAGACATTCAAATCTAAACAACGATTGCTTTATAAGAATAGATCTGAAACATAAAACCAGTCGGTCCCTAAAGCCCAACGCGGTCTTCACCTAGGGCCCAATTAGAGGAGTTGTAGTGACAAGTCAAGCATCACTGGTCCTCGCAGGCCGAAGAGATCTGGACTCTTGTTTATATCTTATTTCAATCGTAGAAACCACATTAGAATTCTCCTTCGACATGTTAATAATAAGTGCCAAAACAACGTAAGCTGCATAGGCAATATATGTTCAATTAGGATTACCCAGAGACACGACTCATCAGGAGTGTGGAGTTCAAGTCTTCACGAAGCTTGACAAACTGCACAAACTTCCACACGGCTTTAAAGGCATCGGATTTTGCAATTAACTAAAACGATAGTGAGGCGAACAATGCACCTACCGCAGCCACCCCCATCCCAAAGCTTTTCCATTATTTTAACAAGCACAACAACATATTGTATGTTAATTGATTTCCTCCCAGTCCTCTAGAGCTCGCCCTGCCTGTTGTCAGTCTTGTTGATTAACAGGAACACAATTAGAAATTCAGGGGCCTGTTCAACATTAGTATTCCTGATATACAGCTTAACACACCTACATAGTAATCTTGGTGTCGCTCGCCGCCTTTACCTGCTCGTCTCCTCTCCAGGGAGCGTCTCTATTTGACCTCCGGTGAGCATTATACTTAAATATTTTATTGTCTTAATTTGAGACATGATTACATCTAAAACAAAGCCTTTAGCCTCTCCAAATGCTCCACGAATACTAACAAGCAATACGGTTGCATATGTTGAAGCTAGGGCTGGTCGATTTGGAGAAAATCCAAAATCAAACAAAATACCTCAATATAAAGATATTGTCGGGCTGACAATTGTTTTTTGGATAAACAATCCTCAAAAAAGTTGATATTATGACAAGGCAAATAATAGAACCAGTAACAGTCTTTTAAGTTTAGGAAATTACAAAGACAAAATATGTTCGATATTACGATATCCAAAATCTAAGACGATATCTAGTCTCATATCACAATATTCATATAATATCCATGTATTGCCCAGCCATTTGTAGCAGAAAATACTCTTTTATTTGGAGCATTTAAAGTGCCACTGTGGCCTCCAACGTGGCTGTACAATCTGCTTTTCCAACTGCAAATTGCCCTGCTACATTTTTCGATCATGATTCTGTTAAAAACATATTTAAAGGATCCTTTTAAAATCAGACAAAACATCAAAAACAAATTTATGCCTTTCTCAATATCAATATCAGACTCAAGCACCGGTCAGGCACCAATTAAAATCCATTGTAGGTAGTGCTGAAATTACTATTTTGACAACCAACTAACTAATGGTTTGAGTTGTTTAACCAGCAAAACAGTGACACATTCAGTAGTTCCAGATCATTAAATGTGGTTTTTTTCTGGGTTTCTACATTTGATATCATTGCAAATTGAATACCTTGGAGTTTAGGGAAAAAAAAGCAGTTTGGGTTTGACATTTACTGAAAATGAAAATAATCCTAAATTGCAGCCAGGCGGCAAAAAGTGAAGCTAATGCAGAAAGGCAAGCCTCGACCGAGCGGTCCCCGAAATGAGACGGTCTGGTCGACAGAGGATTTCCTGTCTGCGTCACCAGCTTTTCGCATCAATCAACTTCCCCGGCACGCAATGAATCTTGGGATATGTTGGGCGGTGAAGGATCCATCAGTTGTAAACTCTGAATCTGGGAAAAGTAGGCTGCATTTGTCGGCTGCATTAGAAGGAGTCTTTGAAATGGGACAGCCTCGTCACAGCCGCAATCAGTCTACAAATACACCCTCCGAAGGATGCAGCCGCTGGATTGGGACACAGCGTATGTCCACTTCTTATATACGGTCTATAAACGCAGCCCTGATTTCAAGGGCACACACAGGTTTCCTTACATCACTGTCTTGTATGGAATTGTTGGTGACAGTGATGGACTTTCAACAGAGACTTCGGACCACTTCAGTTAGCCCTCTTCACCCTGAAAACGATGGCCTAGCTTCCATCATTCTACTTCTCTCCTCCTGTCAAATTAGTGCTACGAAGTTCCTGCTTAAATGTGTGATTGCTCAAGTAGAGACCTGCTGTAAATGTGATGAAGACATCAGCTGTTGGTAGTCGTTCAGTGGATGCTGCTTCTATCCCCACTCCTACGCAGACATCCCACACAGTTATCAGGCTCTCTGAATAATCTATTCAGAGCCCTTTACCAGTGTGATAATATGTTGGAGGAAGCTGCCAGTTAATGATACACTTGTGATTCTGGGTATGAAAGCTTTACAGACACCGAAAAAAAGGCCTATTCCAAAAACACCATTTGTTATCTCAATTACTTTTCAGTTCTTATGAACACAGTTTCTTATATTCCTTTACAGTTAAATCACCTTTTGTACTACACTGTACTGCTTGGCATAGAGGCGTTATGTACTTATTTTCCACAATAACAAAATGTAGATAAAATAGATACAATGGAGCTAGTCAAAATTCTGTGGAAAATTTGTTCAGTTCAAGAATTTTCAGTTCAAAAGAGTTTTCTGTTTTCCTTGAAGCATGAACTCTACACATCCATGGAACAAACAGCAATGAGAACAAACATGGCTACGGGTTATGCACATCTCTCTGTGGGTTGAATACAGGGTTTGCTTTCATGTAATACACAGAAGAATCATTTTCCACATCATGAAAATGGTTGGAAAAGTTATGCACAACATGTGCTTTTATTATATGTTTTTATTCAACGGTAATGTTATTGTGCTTGAAAGCTGCTGCAACTGATTTTGTGCCAACTTGCGGGGCAAATACAACATTGACATGTCATCACCTTTAACATCGATTTTGTGAACTTGATGGCAAGCAGTTGCTCAATTACACATGCAGCAATAAAATGGCAACTTTAGCTCTTTAAACTCTGTTTTTTGTTGCTACCGGCTGCTAAAGGCTACTCTGTATTTTTATCATTTTTAGTTTCCCTCATTTACACTGATTTTGAAATTAATGATTTGTCAAATTCTTGCCGAATTCTTTTCATTCTATATATCAGGTCCCGTTATTGTTAAACTTCTGACTTTTCACCAATATAACTTGTTGAAATGTGTCTCTAAAGGCCTCCATTTGACCTTAAACCCTTCCTCTCTTGATAAAATGCCACTCCAGACTGCTGTGAAGTACTCTGTTTTTGATTTAACAGGCTGGGAATCACTTAGTCATCAAGCTTAAAGTGGCTGCTTATGTCTTTAATAAGCTGAGTTCATTCCAATTATGTAAGCATCAGATGTGGAGAACAAAGCAGATAAATCTGACGCGTGCTTTATTCAGATTAAAGGCTATAATACAGCCTTGAACGGCTTCTATTTCAGTGTTTATCCCCTCACATTTTTTTTTATATCTGATGACTTGAGATGGTTAAAAGGTGTTTTTATGGGTTATTTGCCAAGCATTGCCAGCGTCTTTGTTTCCTTCAGCTGGAATTACTGTTCATTACAGCTTGGGAGACGGAGCACATTTATGCAGTCAAACAAAGAGCTTTCCCCTTTCATGTCCAAGAATCTTACCAACAAAGAGAAGATTATGCAGCATGTATACCATCTAAAGCCTCAAAAGGCAGTTTGTTCCCACTTAAAACACAACCTGCTGCAAAGTGTCTGCAGCTTCCTCTGCTTTCATTTGACAAATTCCACTAGAAACAACATTTTTGGATTATTAAGTTCAATGAGAAATTCACGAAGCTGTTTTTTTGAGCAAGTCAGAGTATCTTGTAACCCCGGAGGTGATGTACGCCCAATTAGAAAACGGCTAATTTCTTTCTCTTCATGTTTACCAAGTTAGAAAGTTGTGGGGAAATAAAACTTTTGAATGTAAGTGGTATACGTACGACTCAGGACTCATTTCTCTCTGCAAGCAACCTTCCGGAGGACAACCTCACATTAGCGTCAATTCAAATCAATACTTTCCATTTAGACGATGAATAGATTTGCGTAAATGAACCTCTTGGTTGAGCGACTCGACCATTTATCTGAAATGGTTAAACAGCTCACTCACACCTGTTATTTTGTGAACTGCTGCAGTGAGCTGAAAACATTGGAAATGAAAGACTGCAATGATGTTTGTCGGAAAAAAAGAAAGAAAGAAAGAAAGACTCCGCTCTGTTTCTCATCGTGTTGCTGCTCGCAGCAAATAGGCGAATATTAGCCAGTCAATGTGCCACGAAGAGTGCATGAATATAAATGTTTTATTGAAATTAGGTATTTCTCAAACATCTGTGCATGATGCATTATGCAAAAACATTTCCAGCAAAGTAAAACCAGCCGTGAGGATTTTCTCTCACATTATTCTCAGACAAACATGAGACTTTACAGTAGAACACAAATCATATACAAGTTCAGTAACAAGATGACATATTTGTTTTTTGTCTGCATCATTTGAGGGAAATACCATGGAGGTTTATCATGGGTAACTGTAGTAGTAGCAGCAGCTGATGTACACATAATCTTATCGATAATGAGGATGATGCAACACATTTACCTTCAATATTGCACATACACAAAAGGAAGCAGACGTCACATTTTTCTCCAATTTTTCCCACTGCACCTGCAGCATGTCTTATTTCTAATTGCTCTCCTCTTTTCAACCACACTGGGTGTCTAAATGCAGCAATTAGACAACGTCATTTACATCCCAGGGCTCTTTCAGGCAAAACCTTTCTAATCAGATCACTTTTGTTCATGTTTTTTGTCTTAACAGTTTTTCGTCCACAACTGCTAAAATCATGAGGAAAGGAGATTCAGGCCTGTTTAAGCTGCTTCAGAGACAAATGCTTAACATCTCAGAGGGTTGGCATATCATTGTGGATGTGTTGAAGCTGAAGCAAACAGAAAAACATCAAGAGTTACAGCTGTATGATGAGGCGGCAACTTCATGACCTTACTCTAGATTCTCACTCATGTCAGAAGTGACTGCAAGATATATTTCCATCCCAGAGAACGTGGCGCTTACTCAGCTTCGTGGTGAATTAAAAAAGGCCGTTAGAAATGCAACATTTCTTCACAAAAACAAGCTGAAATGTAAATACATTGTGAAATGTCACCCAACAGGTGGTTCCCTTTTCATCCTCCTCCACCTGCGTTTGTCATTGATCCAGTGGGGAACAATGATTTGGCATATATAACATTTTAATAAAGTTAGCTAAAAGTAATTTAGAGACACTTTTAAAAGTATGAAAACATACGGCATGTCCTTTAACCCGCTCTCAAACAGTTAATTTATAAAGATAAAACACAACATTGTCTAATTGATCTGCTGCATTACAGATGGACAGTTGTAATCATACACAGTGGAGCATGCTGTGGCTATTGAGCTGCCCTCAATAACAACATACTAGAAGTAAACACTACATCCAGACAAAGATCTATAAAATCGTACAATGCCTGTGTCCTTGTCCTTAGAAACCAGTGCTCTCATTAAAAAAGCTTATAACAAGCAAAAAAAACATGTCTTGGGTCATTTTCTTGGACACAACCTGGACATCACATTTAAAAAAATGCAAGGCCGAATTGTCTCAACCGACAATCTGCTCTGCTCTCACTTTAACATAAAACAATGGTTTCAAAAACGGCCCTTAATGGTCAGATGAAATGCTAGCAGATGTGAGAAATCATAGTTTCATAAAACACATAGAGCTCATCCATCCGGTCCACATAGAAATCTAGAGCCGAATGTCTCCCCTCTATTGGTATTTACAGCACGGCAGCTCAATGAATGATGTCATAGACTTATAGAAATTGTTTGAAAAATCAAAGTCATCCTTGCAAAGCAATCCGCAAGTAAGTGCTTTTTTTATCGTATCTGGAGAAGAGTTTGAACCCCTTGGTAATATATTTTAAAAAAAACAAGCTGCAGCTTTAGTGTAGCACACATTTTGGTGACCTGTGAATTACGAGCCAGAAATAAAAGCTAATGTTCAGGTAACGAGGAGGCCACCACAAATAATGCAACATTCTCAATTATGGAAAGAAATCCTTCAGGCGGTTCAGTTTCCTGTTGCTTTAATGAATGCTGTAATGCTGCTCTTGAATCCATTAGTGATCAGTCCAGTTTTATAAAATGTAAAAGAAGCTCCGAGCTTGAAAGGAAATGTCCTGAGATTACCCAAAATGTAGTTCATTAAACTTGTTTAAGTTTTATGACTTTTCAGATACACAATATTTTTTCATAGTGTCAATGTATATTTATAAAAAAACATTTCAAAGTACGCTTTCAAATTCCGATGGTCAAAGCAAAATCAGAGGAACAAGCTTGAACACATTGATAATGTAGTTGATGTCGCACACAATTCTGAAGGATTTTAACCAAATAAACCAACTTAGAGTTGACAGGAAAATAGTAGGCGTATACTAATGATGGTCACGTCTGAAAATGTCCCACTTCATCATGACTTCTGACATTAGAAGAGGAAAGTAGTTGGGCAAATTGTTGCAAGTTGTTTCTGTCACATTTTTTAGTTTATGCCAGAGAAAAGCTAGAAGAAAAAACAAAAGAGAAGGCCATCACAAATAATGCAACATTCCCAACATAGACTACTTCTTACTGAACTCACCATTATGTATTTGCATGTTTTGGTTTTTTTTTGCATGAAACTATGTCAACATTCTTTTTTTTTTTTTTTTAAATAAGCACTTTAAATTACAAAAATAATGTGTAATTCTGTGTAATTTTACAAAACTTTATCTACATGGAATTTTGAGAAAAAGATGTCACATTATCAGCTACACTTAACATTTTTTGCCATTTCAAACATTTATGGTCAGCAGTATCTGTTCATAGAGTTCAGGCTAAATAACCATCAGAACGACAGCCCATGGTTTCAGAGGTTTTTCACTTCCCAGCACATTTTCCAAGCTTGTCTGTAAGTTTAAACCAGCAAACCTGTTGCCACTATTCTTACTTTTAGGTTCCCAAAGTGGAGCTTCAATAAATGTGGAAAAGAAGGTTCTCTGTTAAACATATTTTGTTCCACAGCAAATGTGTTATTGAAAAATACTTTGAAATTAGAAATGTTTGCTGTTTAATACCGCTGAGAAATACATAGGGAAATGTTTCACACTACAACAAGCAGAAATTAATCGGCAAGCAGCACAAACAAATAAAGGGAATGTTTATCTTCCAAAGGAAATGTGTCATTTGAATCTGGGCACTACTTAATATGGTTCGAGTTTGAGGACAAAGCGGAGGAAACTGCTGCAGGACACAATGTTTTAGTTAGCTCATTAATTGGGGGGCAATTATGGAAACAAATCCTTCAGGTTGTCCTGTTTTCTGCAGCAGTACTAAACACTGTTATATATTGCTCTTGGATCCATTAGTGATAGTCTCCTATGTCTAGTTTTAAAAAAATGTAAAAAATGCTCCAAGCTTGAGGTGAAATGTCCTTAGATCACTAAGAAATGGTGTTCATTAAAATAGTTTTGGTTTTATGACTTTGCTTTTTCCAGATACACAGTGAATGTCCCCTATAAACCTACTTAAAGATGAAAGATGAGATATCCCAATGTATCCTAACTTCTAAGAATAGAAGAGGATAATAATACATTTTATAGATAGTAGCAGAGGAGAGCTTTAAGTTGTTTCGGTCACATTTCACGACACATTGTTGTTTCTTCAAAGCAACAAATGGAACAATTTTTTCACAGCTCTCAGTAGTCCATCAGTAGCCGATGATGAAAGCATGAAGATGGCCCCATATAACATTTAACAAACCAAATTCTAGTAACATAAAAACTTATATATTTACAGTAACCACTTCACAGATTTTAGCAACCTTTGCTGCTGCAGTAATACTGGGATGGAAAAGAAAAGGTTCTCTGAATTGTAAAATCTTATTCGAGAAAAAACGAGTTTGAAAAATGTAATTATTTGATATTTTATTGCACTTGATGTTGAGTAGCTTACCCAGTCACACATATGTGATGACGGACTGCAGTATTCAACATATTGTATCATTATTATTATGACTACATTATCATATTATCATTATCAAAAATCAGCAGATTTCTCGATAATGAAAATAATTGTTAAGTGTAACCCCAAACACTGCACATTTTTAAATAAATATGAATGATTATTTGAATATAAGAAGATGATTTATGTGAATATAGTAGATGTGGTAGAATCCTCATTGGATATAATATTGGTAGATAACTGTACTTCTACTATCAAACTCACATGGAATGGTATTATTATGTGAATACAGAGTGCTCCCCACATGCACCGAGCTTTGCATAGTAAGGAGTGGGGATAAACTTCTCACCAATACTACTTTAGACACAAAACTTAATTAAACACAGCGGAGTTTTAGGGATTTGAAGCCTGTCGGACGGGAACGCAAATCTAAACACAGGATCGCACCTGATGCACAGCTGTGAGGCAGATGTTAACAGCATCTTAATATTCACAACTTGTAGCAGATAGTCTTCTCTCATGAAATGTTGTGAAGCGATGATAAGCTGCAGATGACCATCAGCTCGACTATGAGATTAAAGAGCAGTGTGGCATCAAACAGAGGCTCACCGGCTTAGATGTGATTATGATATGGAGAGTAAAGAAAGTAACACAAAAAGCCACTGAAAATGGTTCTGTAATGCTTGGCAGAATATTAAAACGTAAGTCTGAGGCCTATCCAAGAGACAAGTGAATAATCACGTGTATGTTAATGAGTTGTGTTCAAAACAACAACAAAGAGAGGAAATACTGTCTAATATATCAGCACAATGAGAGCATCATAAAGGACACGACAAATAACAACCAAAAGAAAAAAACAAGCTAGCAAAGCATTTCACAATTAGCACCAACACAGCAGCAATTAACTGACAGGCATTAGATGCTAACACGTTGTTTGAAAAACATCAACACACAGAACAGATGTGATTTAAAAACAGTAACAACAATAACAGGGCCTCTTAACGTTTGCTTCATTTGAGTTGGGAGTTCACCCTTGACCTTTGAAACAGTGGCTGACCTTCAAAAACAATAGTTCTGTAAGAGATAAGAGAAAAAGGGTTAGCCGTTTATCAACTAGCTAACTTCTATATAGATCTCAAGAGACATCGAATAGGCGTAACCTTGGTAACATTATGTCGCTGATGTGACGTGACGTTAACGTATGTTATAGGGAGAACTGGTTAAAAGATGCAGACAGCAGAGGAAATCTCCAGTTTCTTAAGTGAACGTTTCAAATAATCTGAATAATAAACATCTTTATTTCCTCCAAAAAAGTGTCTGTTTTCAGGCTTGCTTTGTTATTTTAAAAATGACCTTTCAAAAGCTTCACCTGCAGCAACAGCGGATCATAACAAGAAGCAAGGCCTTGACAGTTTAAATGCACCGCCTTTATGCAAAGGGTGAGGTGGATATGTGTCACCCTGTTGTCAACTATGTCCCATGTCTGCACTGCTAGTGTTGACGTCACTGCACGGATCTGAAATGAGGGAAATGACAGAGACAACAGCGACATCAGTATTTGACGTAAAGAAGTGATTTAAGCTTTAAATAAATTAAAAAAATCAAAATATTATTAAAGAAAGAATCATGGAAACACACGGGGCAAATAGAAAATAAGAATTACTGTAAAATGAGCTTGTATAATACAGAGAGTGTTCATGAGCATGCATGGCAGGTAAACAGCATCTCTTTAATTAACTTTAATCCACTTACTGTAAGATTTACTCTGCAGTTTGCTGTACGAGTTATGACATTTTTTATGTAATGTTATTTTAATAATCCCTAACAACCATGCTGCGGTTTTGTTTTTAATGAACGGCAGATTATAATGTCACTTCTAATACAGAAATATATGCAATGTGTTAGAAACCTGGTGGACATTTAGGTTCATAATTATTTTAACCACAGCTTCCATTCATGTGCAGTAAATTTTGTTCATTATTTTGCATTTTAATGAGGATTTTTTTCCTATTTAAGCTCAGCCTGAAGACAATTGTGTTCCCTCTTTCTGACCAGTTTAAGTTGCTCTTTGTTTTCTCTGTTGGTGCATGCTGATTTTAACCCCATTATGGTTCACATTAAACTTTACTTGTGGAGATAATTAGAGAAAACTTAAGTTCAAAGTGGTACTTTCCTTGTGACATACTATATATCCCAAAATAACTATCAAGGGCTGTGAGTTAATTTTTATTTCATTTACTTAATTGCATCACAAATTGGCCAATAACTTTACGTTTTACACTAAAGGCAACGATGCTTTGTGAACTTGCAGCAAATTATTGTAATTTTAAAAATAAATCTGGCATTATTGGATTTTGTGTAAAACATAAAAGTCATAATTTGAGGAACTCAGAATGCAGACTCCTCTTTAAATAATCAGAGATAACTTGTCCATTCCTTCACTGTTAACATTATTACAGCACTTATTTAAATATATCTCTTTAATATAAACATCAGCGCCTCCTCCGTTCATAAACCTCAGCAGAAATCACATAAAGAAGGAAGAAAAAACCTATTTTAACTTTATTATTTATGAAACTATTGCTCTGCAGATGAGTTACAACTTTTCAGACTTTATTGAACAAGCTGCAGTTGTGGCTCAGTGCTGACTCTGAACTCCCATATCCTCTCAATTCAGAAGGTAATCAAGCCAAAATATGTAACACAATATTAAACCTGACCCAAGATTATTTATTTCAACCCCACAAATATGCTACGAGGCTAACCTTGAGGTTTGCAATAATAAAATTGATTCAGTAACCTGGCAAGACATCAAAACGTTGATGGTGAATTCAGTTATTTTCTGCAGGCGGACATATTTATCACTTTCATTTTGTTTAAATGTCTTTATTTTATATCAGTAATAACTACATATTTGTACTTTCAAACATTTTATTCAATCTTTTAAAGTTTATTTCCGATTCATCTGGAACTTTAAAGGACTGTAAAGTACTTCATTGTATGAATTGTATTGATAAAATGTTATTATTTTGACATACTGTGTCTGGCTTTTAAAGTGTGCAAGTTAATAATATTCTGTGCCAATAATATAATCTTAGAGGTCAAGTTTATTATTTATCAAATGCACATAGAATCAGTTGTTGGCAATGAAAATCCTAAATCACAGGCTCCCGTCATCAATTTAAATGAAAAAGAGAGAGAAAAAAAGATAACAAACGTACAAACAAAATGAAAATATCAACATGAAATAGTTCAAAGTTAAAATACGGGATCAAATATGACATAAGTAAAATAAATAAAATAAAATACATAATAAAGTTATATATATATATATAATATTATATATATATATATATATATATATATGGAGTTGTAAATAAAAGGTTAAGTGACAATATAATGGTAAAGTGGTAAGCTGGTAAAACACACATCAACTTCTAAATGTGACAACTCAGTGATAAATTTCAATTACAGATAGTTATTTAATCCTCTGCTAGTATAAAGATATTGGTTAGAGTACAGCTTTGAATCTTAAATTGATATTTAAGACCTTCTGCAGCTCACTGCGTTACTCTTCAGTAAAGGTCACCAGCAGATGTAACCCACCTGTAGAAGCTTTAAACATCCCATTAAAACACACAAAGCTACACTCGTTCTTAGTCGCTGTCAAAGACACATGGGACACTTCCTGACTGCTGACCTGAATTAGCTATTTAATGCCTCAGGCTGTGTCATGAGGAAAAGGACAGTCTGTACTTTGAACAGCGACGATGTTTTACACCCACTTGAGCTGGAACACTGTTGAAAGACTGAAGCATGCAAAATGGATGAATTCAGTCCAGGAGGCTGAGGGAGACAAACGGGGAAAATTTAAATGTTTCATTTTACTCCTGAATCAATGCTCATTGACATGAATTATGTCCCTTTTTTGTTTCCGCCGACAAAGAATAATCACATAACTGCTGTGTCCCATTTATAATCTGACAAAACATTACTTTTAAATATTATTTTGGGGCATTGTTTGCTTTTATTTCACAGTGAAAGTGGAGAGAGACAAGAAATGTCGTAAAAAGAGTGTAGGGCATTGACGTGCAGCAGACGGGGGACATTGGCCCCCGTGTGGTACGCGTCCTAACCACTCCACCCTGAAAAAACATGATTCAACATTATTTAAAATTGGAAAAAGGAGTAGAATTATACATTATAAAACAATTTATTAACCAATTATATAAAGTATTCCTATTACCTCAAACTTTTATTGAAAAATGATTTTCACAGCTTAAAAAATAATAACTGTCTTCAGTAAAATATCAACACTAGTGCAGACTTCAGCCGTCTCCCAAGGTTTAGAAATACAATTAAGGTGATACTCCAAATTGTTCAAGCAGAGTAGATTTGTTTTTGTCTCCCGGTGATAGGTTACTCATCCATTGTCACTATGATTGCACATCCACCGTGATGATGGAGACTAAGCTAAATTCAATTTTCTCATGGATAATGCCGCCTGATTTTCTGCTGCTGAATCTTAACAAAACATCTATCAAAGAATCCATATAAATCATCCCTGACAGGGTGTTTAAAAACAAATACACGCAAAGATAATAAATGCAGAGTCACACGGCACCTCGACTCGAGATCAGCGCCATCAGACCAACGTTTGGCATCAGATCATCAGTTATATATTCTTCCTTCACTTCTACCAGTGTCCACTATTACATTGATTAATAGTGACATTTCATTACAGTTCTTTTCATAACTTGCAATTGCTTTCTGTGCAACAATGCAAACGTGTCAACAACAAACAGCAATACACAAAAGAAGATGGACAGCGGTGTGTGTGTGTGTGTGTGTGTGTGTGTGTGTGTGTGTGTGTGTGTGTGTGTGTGTGTGTGTGTGTGTGTGTGTGTGTGTGTGTGTGTGTGTGTGTGTGTGTGTGTTTCTGTTTGTTGTGTGTGTGCGTAGCCGCCCGGGTGGGCCGCCTGGAGACGCTGTGATGAGAAACAACTTTCAGCTACATAACTCACATATTTGGATGAACACAGGATTTTTATTGAACGCCGACGCACCACTGGCTTGGAGACAGATTTCCCGCTTCATGAAAACACACAAGATTTTGGAAGAAAAATAATCAATGAGTGTGTTCTGCCGATTCAGCCGTGAATGAAGCTGAGCGGCTTGAAAACGTGCTGCTGTCATATTGAGGAAGGAGCTGTACTTGTGCTTCTTTTTGTGATTTAGATTTCGCTCCTTCAAATAAGTGTAAGGAAAGTAAAGATGTGGAGATCTGGGTTATATATAAACAGCTATCCATGGTAACCCGGGGGGCAGGTTTGTTTCCTGTCTCACGTCAACAATTAATGTTGTTTTTTGTAATATTTCAGGAAGAAGAGAGCTTTGCATTCATAACGTGGATGTAATAGTTTTATTTTTACACACACTTTGGTCATGAATCAAATTATATGAGTTATGAGTGTGCATGAGTCTGATGGGGTTTGCACCGATGGCTGAATTCAAGCTAACTAGTAACTGCTAATGGACGGTCGGTCTGTTTCCCAAAACTGCAGAAAGTTCTTGCAAAGTCGTCTCCTGGCAGCGGGTCATTTTGGATTTGGATTCTTGACAATGTTAGTTCATTTTTCGAATGTCTTAAACTGAAGTTCTGTCCAGATCTTACACATTGCACCAATGTTTCAGTGTTTTTACTAATCACTAAAAGGCTTTCCCTTCAATTTTTGCTGTTTGAGCGGCCTCCATATGAAGCACAACTGTTTATTGCAAAACAGTAATGACTTTTATGACCAACAATGTAAAACGACTGCCTCAGGTGTGTGTGATGTCAGTTCAATAAGGGCGGTCACACAGACCATTTTTACTTTTAGTTTTTTTCCTCATCAGCATTTTCTTCTATTAAATGTGTTTTTCTTCATAAATGTGAAGCACATGTTGCATTATTGAATGAAAGGTCTCATTTCAACACGCAGCAGTGGAGCAGTTGTGTTATCACCGTGACTGCCAGCTATATCAACACTCTTGAGTGATAAGGCTTCAAATGAATCAGGCAAATCATGTTGTGTTTGCTATCAGTGGCCCAGACTTGCAGTGTTTCATCAACACACTACACGCTAATACTTGCCACTTATCAGAGGAATACAGCCGCTGGTTAGAAAACAGTTTCTTTAGGTCCTCCATGAAGGATTCAACAATATGACATAAATGGATGCATGACTCTGGCCTTCCTAATTTGCAGCTATCATCTGATGAAAAGAAACGAGTTAAAGCCATTCCTTGAACTGAGTCTGAACGAAGGTGAATCACTGTCCACAGTACTGAAATCAACAAATCTGTGGTTCACCTAACTGGTGTTTCTTTGTTGTACCATGAAGGATGTAATGTATTGTTTCCAAAAATATAGTTTGCATAAGTGGTTTTACAAAAAAAGCCACAAAGAGATGCAAAACAACTGCAGAGATACGTAAAACGACCACAATGAGACCCAAAACAACCACAAAGAGATGCAAAAAAACTGCAAAGACACGCAAAACAGTCACAAAGAGAGCAAAACAACTACAAGTATATGCAAAGCATCCACAATGAGACACAAAACAGACACAAAGAGATGCAAAATGACTACAAATATAAGCAAAAAAAACAGTCAAATGACCTTAAAGCCTCAAAACGACCAGAAAGATATGTAAAACTACCACAGAGAGACAAAACCACCACAAGTACACGAAAAAACAACTACAAAGAAATGATCAGAAAGAGCTGTTGATGCTTACAAGCGATGTGACTGTGAGTCTTGCACCGATGTAGGAGGGGTGAGGTACATTGTCTCAATCTGCCTATGCTCATTGATGTTGAATTTTAACATAATATCACATTATTTCCTGCCACATCATTCTACATTCTTCCAAATAATTAGAGAATGAAGTTGCAGATGAAAAGCAGTAAGTTCCATCAGCATTATATTTTTGCCCAGCTGTAATAATGATCTGAATCTGAAATGGCTCAGTAAGTAGGAAGCCTGTCAAAAGGTAAAATATATGCCACTTATTTATGGAACGTCAATAATATGGATGTTCCATCCGCAACTTGCTCCTTTGATTAACTCACTTCATTCGGATCTACTCTCCTGGGCTTGTTTCAGTCCGACTCCGATCGATGACCCTTTCTGTTTATTAAACAGTCACATGATCCTGAGTAGTATTTTTAGCGCCGGCACCATAATAATTTATTGCATTGCCATGCTGATTCCAGATTATGTGCTAAATTCTTTATGTCTGCCATAAAATGTAAAAGCAGCAGCGTCAGGCAAACAGCACTGCTATACGATATAACATGAGTTTCTGTCAGACTTCAGTTTTCCAGCGTTATGCAACCAATAATGCCCTCATAACTTACTTATATTACATCATTACTTAATTCAAAGCTTTACTTTTGTATTCCAGTTTCTAAGCACATAACTCTTTAGTTTTCGGTCTTTGTAGTCGACTGATGAGTCTTTGTAACGGAGAGGAAATAAAGCAGGACAATTACTTTGACAATCTCTCTTCATTAAAAAGAAAATCCTCCCCTCATTCAGTATTGAGATGTGTTATTCCCATGACTTTCAGGCTGACCTCACTTCATAATGATCCAGTTCCTTCCATGTGAATGTGGACCACGTTCCTCTCCGATAGCCGAAACCACAGAGCCACAAATCTCACGAGGACTGGTGAGCTGCTGCATTGACAGTGATTGTCAGTTACAGTTAACGTCATGGATGGATGCAGCCTGCTGGATTGTGGATGAGACAGTAATTTACAACGATATCTGCCATGGTTTCTACATAAGATGAACCGTTTTACATATGGCAATGGCTCTGCAGTTATGGAAGTGTAAGTGTAAAGATAAACTAGTCCACACACGACACTAAAGACTGATGTACCAGCAGTGGAATTGGATTAAACATTTCAACAGCCTGACTAGACATTAATGTTCTGGTCTCCAGCAGCGTGTCATCAAGTCTGTTGGAGCAAACTGACAATAGACCTGCATTGATAATGTATTCATCCAGACAAACCAACGGCCTTTTCTCAGCAGAGGTCGCTTTTTTTCTTTATTGATACACACTCAAATCACATCTCCCATCGAGAAAAACAGCCAATTGTTCCACATGAACACCATCAAAATGGAGCAAATACTTTTTTTCAGAGTCATTTAACACAAGAATGTTTTAAAGGAAATCCAGCAGAAGAGCTATAAAAGGTTTATGACTACTGATGTTTATGATGTTTTATCTTGTTTTACGACAACAACAAAGTGATCAAAGATATACTGTTATAAATAATCATCCTCGTTAAACCTTAATTGATTCATCATTTAGCTTATTAAGAAACATACAATGGAAAAACCAAACAGTTTGGCTTCTTCTAGTTCCAAATCAAGACAAAGAATCTATAACATCTTCATAATTAGCTAAATGCTAATGTGATCAGAACAACAATGCTAACATGCTGTTGTTAAAGCTACTACATTTTGTTTCGATTCTGTCCCTGTTGACAAAAATGTTAATGTTTCTGCAGCACCAGAGAGGTTCTGGTTCTCCTGAGCCTCCAGAGGACCCAGCAATACGGCATGGGTCTCCAGCAGCGTGGCGTTGGCCCCCAGCAGGTACCGGCGGAGTTTCGACTGCGATTCAAAGATGGCAGTAAAGTCGGATCTGGGTCGGTCCGCGGTGGTCTGCTTGCTGCCGGGGCCCCACTGGAATCTGAGCCCAAGAAGTTTCTGGTGAACCTGCATTCGACCCGTTGGCACCGATGACAAGCATTAAGAATAACTATATAGAAATAGCTGATGGTCTTGTTATGTAGGTCCTATAGGGGCATCAATATCAAATTAAGAATGTTTCATAACCAGTTACTCACAGTAACATTAAGCAAGTATTATGTTTACAATGTTCACCACCTTAGTTTAGCATGTAAGCATGCTAACATCTGCTAATTAGCACTGAACACAAAGTCAGACTTTAAATGATGGAAATGTGGGATTTTTGCAGATTTCTTTGGGTCACAAAACAAATGAATGTAAATTAAAATGTTTAACTCATGGAGGTGCTGTTAGAATTCATAAGGGATCTACAATGTTATGCAGGTCATCCTGAGGTGGACATGATTGTGAGCACCAAATTTCATGTCAATCCATCCAACCCGTCCACTTGATATTTCAGGTATAAAGTTTTCATCAAGCTCATACAGTTTGATTTAAGTATTAATATGCATTGTGTCACACATAGACGAGCTGGACTGTGAAATAAGAATGGATTATGAGTATAATACATGTATTCTGATGCATCACATGCAGAGGCTACAGTGTCACAGCAGAGAACTCATATGAATATAAAATAAGCGGGATGTAGACCAAACCTTGAGCCTCCAGGTTCCTGCACCTGCTGCACAGGCCAACTAAATAAAAGAGCGGGAGATTCTATCACAGAATGAGTTTGTTATTCGTCGTGTCTCGAGCCCAGCTGAGATCATTTTCACCAGGAGATAAGACACTTCACTTAGTTAACGCCTTCTCCACATTCCAGTGTAAGTGAAAATAATGATTTGTGGTCACACTGGAAGTTAGAAACATTGATGATAAAAGAGCACGTATGCAAACAAACCTCTTGATGTGGTCCAACTCTGGATGCTGAGATAGAACTGTGCTGTTTATATGGACCCTTTTTATTTTGACCTGAATCTAACAAAAACATTTTGATCGTTTTTTTAGTTGTCTATCCATTATTTGTTTTTGATTTGTTTCTTATAGTCCTGGGCAAAATTGCATAAACCAAAAAAAGAATCAACACAACCAAACGGACAGGTGATGAAGAGGAAAAAAAAATCCATCAGGGCCAAACAACAAAATAAACCGTTTTCTGGGAAACTATACATCGGAACATTTGCATTTGCTCATTTCAGACATCAAAACGACTGAATATGAAATACATGCATGTAATCACACGGCATCCCGAAACATAATCACATATCACATAATGCAAATAGATGAGGCCCTTGGATATACAGGATGTCTCTCTGCTGTGCATGTGTGAGTCTCAGTTTGTCTGCAGGAACTGAAGGCAGGAAGAGACAAGGACGGGGTGACCTGTTCAGAGATTGTGGTGCCGCGAGGTCGTTTCATTTTGGCTGCCTTGACGATGGAGATTTTTCACCATTAGGATCCATTAGCTTTAGTTTAAGACTTTATAAAGGAAATTATCTGGCATAATTTTTCTATCACAGCATGTGAAAAGTGGTGGTGAGGTGGTTACACAGCGGTTCCTTACAGAGGTTGTCTCGCGCTGTGGGAGAACCAAGAAAGACGCAATAAGGGTTGATGGCCTTTTGTATTACCATAATATGGTGAAAATGAAGAATATACTTAAGAATAAATTTGATAAATGGACAAAGTATCCTTTTTAAAGCATTACAAAAACAAAAATCCACTTAAAATTTAACAAGATTTTGCAAAAATGCTTTTGTTTTGGTTGAAATGAGATCTAATCTATTCTCTATTTAATCAACCATGTATTTATCAAGTCAGATAGTGAAGGGTTAACTGTCCTGCTCTTTCCTGCATCCAATTGATTCCACTAATATGACCATTTGATGCATATGTATGTACTCATACATACATATGGGAATGTACTTTCCACTAAGTGTAGGTAGACATTGAAGTTCATGATCAGCTGAGCAAAGAAGAACTGTCAGCGAATTCTGATTTTGCATAGTTCAACATTTTAGGAGATTCGTTTATCAACTATATTTCTGTGAGTTAGATGAGATGAGACTTGGCCCTCCTGTGTCTGTGTGTTAATCATGGAGTTGAAGCTGGAAAGTCATTAGCTTAGCTTATGCTGCATCCTGGTCATATGGGATGGACGGGAAAGTTTCCATATTAATGACATGCAAGGCTTCACATCATTGAACATCTCGAGGCAGCAGTATGATTAGTGATTTGGTGGTGTGAGAGTTAAAGATAGTGTGCATTAAAGCTCCAGCTATACTGTATTAAGTTAAGCTAAATTAATATTTGCTCAAATTGTCACTATATTCTGATTGTAGTATGAATCATTTGTAAAATAAATCAGGAATTTGCAAGATTCCACCGCGCCTGAAGAAAACAACCAATCAGAGCCGAGTCTCTAACACAGCTGTCGATCAACTCTGGTGGGAACAAGGCAGCGTTGATCAAATATGAATCAATATTCTGTTAACACATGGCCTATTTCTCGCCTCAAATGTTTTCAGAAAAACATGTTCAGAAACAACAGTTTTTGGTTTTAGAAGGAGTTACACGCTGTTACTTATTCTTGACAAACAACAGTTTATTCAACCATCCAGCACTTCTGTGCAGCTTTTACGCTGGTTGCCTGACAACCTGATTGTGACGGCAAGACTCTGGGAAATCCCTTCGCCTGTCTGTTGTTCACCAAGAAATGATTATGGCACATAAACCCACGCAAAACTACAAACATTATTATGATAATGACATAATCAACATATTCATTTCAACTATATGGGGTTTTTGGTGGATGAGTTGTCCTGCTGCACTGAGATTCCAGGTGTAAAGCATGAAACAGGCAATAATACAGCAGGTTTGATCTCTTATTACCAATGATGGAGACTTTTAAATTTATAAATCTATGTTTGGTACATTAAATTCATCACAATCAAAAATAAGGCGGTTATTTAATTATGTGACAGTAAACATCTAATGCCCGGAATTTCTGTTTCTTCCTCGTCAAACATCTCATAAACCTTGACTAAGCCTTGACTAAATCTAAAATGATGCCCTTGGGATAAGAGGTGCAGAACAACAATTTTTTTTTTTTTCCCTTGTATCGTGTTTTCTTTTTTCTGCTTTCTTTCCTTTTTTATTTCACAAAACCAGAGGACTGTGGCAAGAGATGTTCTTTCATTTAACAGACGGCTGAGTAAAAATAAAAATGGACGACAGAGCGATTCTGAAACAAAATCAGAACAATAAAAGTGGAAACAAAGAAACTGCTCATCCTGCATAGGGAGGTGAGTCACAAAGGAGAAGTTTTCAAAATAGTGTCTCCTGCCGAGGCTCTCCTGTAACTGAAAAAATAAATGAAAAGGACAGCAGCAAAAAGACTATTGTCATAGATAAAAACCCAGGCAGGAGAAGATGAGGCCACCATATGGCGAGGCAGCCGATCCGGGTTGTGACGGAGCGGAGGGACGGGGACAGATATAGAGACTTAATGGGACTCAGGTGCTGCTGGCCGTCTCATCAGGCCTCCTGACCAACAACCCCGCTCGGCCCCGCTCTGCCACACTCATCCATCTTTTAGAGGACTTTTCTTTTTTCTCATTCTCTCTCCTACCGCCATGTTTGAATATTGTGTCTGTCGATTTGTTTCAAAACTGTAGAAGCTGGAAGGAAACTAATCTGAAGCCCTTCTTTTGTTGTTTTACACAGCATTTAGAGTTCACTTCAAACACTTTTTAACGGGTTCCTGTGGCAATAAGGCGAAACATAAAACATCCCTGAGCAGCCATGGAGAATATATGAATACTAGTTGACTATTTTCCCTGGAGACTATGAATTTATTCTCCTTTTACACTGCAGATAAAGATACACGGGGATTGTTAAACGGACGAGCGATATGTTGTTTGTTTTGATGATTACTGTATGCCAACACTGACACTCATAATCTACACCCTTACAATTGAAAAGTCTTCCACGTTAACACAGGATCTTTACAAATGATATGAATATTTCAAATCACAGCTTGAGCTCTAAAGAGAAAAAAAGGTACAGTATAAATCAAGCCTCTTTCATAACAATGAGGACATGTTTTTCTTCCACATTCATCAACCTCCCGCTGCTCTCTACTCTCAGAGAACGTTAGATGCTTTGCCAAAAGTGCTGTGTTCCCTTCCTGCTGGTAGAATGACAACTCCCCCAATAGGTGAAGTTTTACACCTTCCAGGAATGAGACAAGTCAACCATAACATCCAGTAGAGCTCCATGGATGCACGCAGACCGATCTCTCTCCCATTCTGCATGAGAAAAAACAAAAAAAAAGCCCCACAGAACGCCGCTGGTTGTGTTGGCTCTCCACAAAGTGCTGCCATGAACCCAAGGGGCGCCCGCTGTACAACCATGTCAAGTCCTGCCTTCAGCATCTTTGGAAAAGATTAATGAGCAAGCACACTCCAAAAGACTCCCCTGCTTCCTCTCTCACTTTCTAAGTAATCCAGGGGGGGGTTCCCAGTCATTACCTGGGATGTTAAGTGGGTGGAATTTACTTCAAAGTCTTGGATTTGATCAACATTTCTTCATTTATATAATTGCAGCCCAGCAGACTTCCATAAGATGCAAACGGTTGTGTCATTTTGCCCCAAACAACTCAAACACTTTTCCAAATGAAATCAGAAAATGTTTGCCAGCTGAGAGAGAATATGCATTTGCAAGTAAATAAAAAGCGGTGATCAAAATCATTGTGCGTTTTTATTTTTATTGCAAAGCAGCGACTTTTGCCTGAGTGGGAACACAGATACTGTAAGCTCCTCTGTCCAATATGTAAATATGTAATCAGTTACATGAAGTGAGATGTCACACAATTAGCCTTTGCACCATCTGTCTTGTGCCCAGTCGTCAATCCCAGAAGTATTTCCTCATTCTCTCAACCCACCAGCAAGCAGATCGGCCCCACGACGCCAAGAAGACAGCTCCTCGCCCATCCCATGACAAGATAATTAAAAGGAAAAGAAAACAAAAACCCAATTAAAACTTCCATATTACTGCTCTTTGCACAGAGCACTTAAACTGGGAAATATTGCACGCATGCTGCTCAGCTGTTGCCTCTTCCGAATAAGCGATGATTCATCCAGTGATGATAAGGCTTTTTTCTTGCTTTGTTTACTAAGAACAAGCACAAACAAAAAAAAATTCTTATAGGCAAGGTAAGAAAAATGCCCCACAACCTTTAAACACAGTGGAAGAGCAGAGATGTAAAATAAAGATGAAATTGTGAACGTTGCAGCCACGTCGGCTCAAGTTAAGTTTATTTGTATCGCCCAAAATCACAAACAAGTGTCTCAACGCACCAACATCATTTGGGAGTCGCGATAGCTTTGGGGGGTTTATGACACTGATCATGTGATCGCAACATCCACGTCTCAAATCTGCCCGGGGATCTTTGCCGCATGACATTCCTTCTGTCTGTCATCTCTCTACTATCTAAAATTATATTTTTTAACATCTGTGGATTCTTTACCCAAGCTGAAGAATGAAAGATTCCTCAAAGTCTACGTAAACTACCCATATGAATATGATTTTCTAACATCTGATACGTCATTCATGTCGTTGAGGATTTCAATGGTATTTCAATTTAACCATTTAAAACATAATCCTTAAGAGACAAGATCATTTAAGAAAATTTCCATTTAAAAAGATATGAATAAATACCCTCTTTGTCACAGATCTTTAGTATTTATTTCATTATGATGTAATTTTGAAATTACAAATCTAAACAGACACTATTCTATAAGAAACAACACAAATACTTGTTTTCTTTGTATCAGTGTGCAGATTTGCACATCTCCACTGTCTCCTTTTTGAGACAGTAATATAATAGACTGACAGTTTGTTAAGCTGCAACAACTGCATCTTACAGTATTTCATACAGATATAACTTTTCTTCTTTTTTACGTTTTATTACTGGTGCCCTGTTGCTTATTGGATGTTTTGTTGCTGATCTTGTGTGATATAAGCTGACCTTAGTACCATGAAAGGTTGCTGTAATTATCATTTTTATTATTATTATTATTATTATAGTTTTGAATGACTCAAATCAGGGCTCCCTTCAGTTCTTTGCAGACTCCACTGACTTTATCCATGAGCCAATGACCAATCTTTAGAAAAGGGCTTAGAGCTTCACAGCAGGATAAAGTTACATAATCAAAAACGTCCGTGCTTCAGATTGATGCATAAAACTGGGCTGAACCTTTCACTGGATGAGCCTTTATTGTTTTTAAATAGTTTTTTTTTTACTTTGGAGTAGACTCCTGCTTGAACTTCCTTGTTCTTCTCCATTCACAGACTGCAAAAGGTTGAAAATGATGTAAACCGATCAGTATCTTGATGAAAAAATCATCTTGGTTTAGTAGATTACTGTAGAAACAAACAATGTCTGCACAAGAAAACATGGCAAACGACTCATTAGCTGATTCATGGGAAACTTATTAATAAGATCTAACCATTACAGACGCTTGAAGTGTTTACGGAGCCGGATAACTGAACTTTCTCTGTGCTCTTCTAAGGATATCTGATGATGATATGAAGCGTTAATATTCATTAAATCTCCAGAGGGTTTAAAGCTAAACTCTGTTTTAAAAGGCATTGAAAAAAAGAGCTGCCACTTTAGGTCAAGTAAGTACTAATTATGACTAGTTAGTCTATCAATGGAGGAAAGAAAAGAAAAAGTGTGTTTAAGTGCAAATAGAAAGAGGACAGTAGAAATGAATGATGAAAAGAAAAGACAATATGTAATCCCTGTCCTCCTCCTCCTCCTCTTCTTCTTTCCGTCCATGCGTGACAGACGATCCTCTGATACATCACCTGAAGGAAATCCAGATTGGCAGTAAGAATGTTAACATAAGGTCATTAGCTTTTCATTTTGCCTCTGCAGTCACTTTCCATGCTCGTTGGTAAATGTCAGGCCCGGCTGATACGAGGATGCAAATGGTGCCAGCGAGTGCAACCTGTGCTTTGTTTGTTCTCCGTAGCCGGTGTTTTGTTGCCGCGGTGTCCCTTTAACCCTCCTCCCACAACAATCCTTCACCCTGTTTGCAATAATGTTTCTGACATTTTTCCGCAGGACTGACGCAACAAAAGATGCACAGCAAAAAAAAAGGGAAAAAAAGGCAAAGATCAAGGGAGATTGCTTGATTATTAACTAACATGGGCCCTTTAGCGTGATAGCACGTGAGAGGCATAAACAAAAAATACCTGGAAGTGTTTGGCAAACTTTAAAACGGCAGGGCGAGAGATGCACTGGAGCGCTGCGGCTCCAGTCGTCATGTTAGAACGGGGCATGAATATTTCAAACTGCACGCTTCATTTTGAAAAAACTCCCACGTTTTCTGAGAATCTCAGTTGCTTACGGGGGAAACTTCCCAGTGTCATCTTAGTCAAATGGCTTTCCAAAACATCGACATCATGAACTGAAAGTGGCACCAACAAACAAACAAACCAAAAAAAAAATAAAAAAAAAGAGTTGCAATCGTCATACCGTCCTGAGATTTCAGATTCATTCAGCCGTGAAGATGGTATGAAATTAGCATCATAATAGTAGTCATTACGTTGTGTCACTGAATGCCTGCTTGGCTCAGTCTGCTAACATTCGGGGACGGGACTCGGGGAGTGATGAATGTTGTCAGACGAGCAGTTTCATCTTGGCAGCTCAGGTCAGCCCAGGGAACGAATGGTGGTTAGAAATTATATTACCGTTTCTTTAATTTCCTGTCAATTTCAGACTCCTACTGTGTAAATATCAGAGAGAATGTTTGTTTTCATTTATAGAGACGGAGCAACATTTGAAAAAGGAAACATTACTTCTTTTTTTTTTAAAAGGGAACAAATCAATTCTGAGCTTTTTTTGTTTTAATTTTATGTTTTCTGCAGCTCTCTGACAGCAGAGCAAATAGCGTCAGAGCACGCGGGACGAGGCAGATGAATCTATTAAGAGCTCACTGGAGTGAACACAATTTTATTCATAATAACCTGTAAAAAGAAACACCTCGCTCCCAAACACGGTGTGTTCATGCACAGGAATCCCCAGCTTATACTTGATTAAGGTGACACTAAGAGGCAGCTGTTTAAACTCATCTTCATCCTCGTGATTGGATCAGAAATCTCCTCGTACACTGAAACTGACAGAATAAGGAATTTAGAGATATTTACCAGCTACTATGTGTGTGATACATATTGTTAAAATCAATATATAAGCTGTTGTCTGGGGGATATTATGTCACCTTTGACATCATCAACAGCTGTTAAAGTACACAACAAATATATTCAAAAATAAAAGAATCAAAGCACTTTAAAGAGTTATTTTGTGCCGCAGATTTGTTTTCATAATTCAAACAATCATTGAGCATCTCAGCATCAAATCTGAATTCAATATGTTCATCTCTGGGGCTGTTTTTCTCTTTTTAATTTACTAATATTTACATCTGAACCTGCAGCTGGCCGGAGAAGAATGAATTAACCTGTGACTGAATCATCATTCATCCGGAGCCTGGTGGAATTAACATAAATCCCACAGTAATTTGGGAATAATTTGAATCTAAATAGCAAAAGGCAAAATAATCAACAAGTAATGGGGAAGTAAAATTGGTCATCTGTTCGCATCGTTCACTCTCGGCTTCAACGGCCATGGCTGCTCCCATTCATTCCAAACAATCATATTTAGAGGTCAGACTCTGCGGTTTATTTAACCGAGAGGCATGGATGTTTCACTTCATACTGTATTACTCATCACTCCCGAGACAGAAAGGCTAAATAGCAGCCTTATTAATTTATTCATGTGAGCCGGCTCTTCCTTTTGCTGCCATAAATGCTAATTCGGTCTTGATTAAGCTTCTAATTTTCATTTTGTGGAAAGATCAGACTTTAAAAAATCTATTAATGACTAATATGATTTCAACGACAATGACTTATCAGTAATTTGAAGGAGTTTGTCTTCATAAGTAATATGATTTTACAGTTACGTTATTAGAAACGTGAATTCAGATGGAAAAGGCAATTTAATATAAATTCCTTATGACTTCCACGAAGATCAACGTTTAATTGTTGTTGTTTTTTTTTTTATCTAAATGTACTTCATCTTAAACAATAAAAATGCATATGTGTAATCACCTCTTCTCAAAAGGTTATCTCCAAACATTATGCAGCATCCATAACTTATAACATCCTCTTACTGTTGCTTATCAGGCCTGATATTAATCTGTGAATGAGGAGCCACATCGTGAGGGGAAAGGTGGAACGAACCACTGGGGGCCCAAACATAGGGCGAGCACTCACGAAGCCTGCAATTTAAAGTTCCTATCTGCTATTTTTAATTCTACATTGTCAGTCACATTAGTAAATTATAATCTTAGGCAAAAAAAAAAAAAAAAAACAAGTTTGATGAGGTTATTCTTTGTATTTAACACAATGTTGCAGCCTCTCTTGGTCTCTCCCACCTCTACGAGCTGCGGATGGTTTAATCCACTGGCAAAAAAAAAAGGTTAAACCACAGTAATTGCAGGCTTTTGCAGGGGATTCAAAGACTTCCAGGCAATCATGTCTAAAGGGAAAAGCAAGACATTCATAATAATAATTTGAGGGAAAACAGCTGTTGACAAAAATCCTTTCAAAAGACAAATGAGTGAACACAACTTGCAAACACCTGCTTTAGAGTTTAACTCTGCTCTGCAGCTACGGAAACATGACGGGCTTCCTATCAATATATTGTGATAACATAGTAGAAAGAACACACTGCCATATGCATCAAATCTGAGTTTACTTTTTCTATGCATTCATAATGTGTTGTGCAGTCTGAGCCGCCGTCTGCCACAAATCTTTGCATGTAAACTATTCATTTAAAAAAAAGAAAAAGTGTTTTTTTAGAATCACTACAGTGTCACGAAACAAAATATTGCGATACTCAACTATATCAAGATTTTATCCTAGCCCAAACTTGGACTAGCTGGTTAAGCTTTCTTATAAAATAAGCAGTATTTCTAATCCCACCATATTCCAAAATGACTGAGCATGACAAGATGAGCTCATAAAGTGGCTCTTAATAGAGTTATCAAGCCGCCATTTTCAGCAGGAAACTTGCATTAAACATCAACAGTGAACACTAGCTGAATATTGAACACTGTAAAACATGGCTGTTGCAAAATCTTCACTTTGTCTTTTATTTTGAAATACAGTAATCCTTCTCAGTGTCGAAAAAAAAACATATTTTCTGATGCCAAAGGTATATCAGAGATTTAAACAACCATGAAGGAGATGATGTTCCATTATTATCCGTTATAACCCAAAGCAAACTTCATAGTAAAAGTATCTCTTTGAGTAATATTCGCTTAAAAGTGGTACAAAACAGAAGAAGAGCACGTGTGTTTTAGTTGTTATTTGCACACTATGTTATATTTGCGAGGCCACACTGTGAATCCCTCTATAGATCTCTGGGACATCAAATACATGAGTTGTATCTTTGATAATGGAGCTTTGATAGAATAACATCCTTTTATTCCATTACTGTTGGTTCTGAACTCTGGCTTCACCAGAATCAAATCAACAAAAAAAAAAAAAAAAAAAAAAGTGTCCAACACAGTGATTTAAAGACTACTCTTAAGAGGAAATCTGTCTGCTGGGCTGAAAATACTCCTCACAGGAAATGGACATCTCTGCACTGTCAGAGAGCCGAGCCCGACAAACACTCGCGGCGTGCCAAGCTTCAGTATCATCCCACTTCCCATTAGTCATGCTGTATGTGACTCTGTATTAGCGCGTCCCTTCATAAGCTCTCAATGAGAGAATGATTACATATTTCTACATGGCTGGCAGTGCAAATTATTAGCATAGGCAGAACTGGTAAATGACTTTCTGTAACAAAGCAAATACCAAACTGACTGTGTAGAACAAACACCGAGGGGCAAACAATAACTTCAGAGGAACTGTGGCTCTTGAGGAATATCACACTGATGATTCTTGCATAAGTTTTAACATATTACCGATTCACTGCCGCCGCTGTGTTACGTTTTTGCAGGGATAGAAATCAGCACCCAGCAGTGTGGGATGTGTCTGCGCCTGCAGCTGTGAGCCTCACTGGTGCCTCAACAGTGCCACCTTTTGATCAGAGTTATGAAGGAAGCCTCTTCTTCATGTTCACTCATCAAAAAAACTCTCCAGGAAACATCTAAGTTGAACAAATTGTTCATTGCAGGATGAATATTAGAATACTCCTGATGATCATTTTAAAGGCTTTCTGTACATTCGGGCGAGGAAATACCTCTCAGCTGAGTCCTTCCTGCTGGCGTTTGGCTTTAAAGTCTGAACGCTACTGAACACACTGGAGAGTTTCTGCTGGAGCTTGTGAGCGAGGATCCCGTCCCAGTATTTACAAACCAGCGACCCCCCCGGCTGTAGAATCCTCTCAGCCAGATCCGTCAGAGACAAACACATGGTGATGAGTTTCTCGTGGTCCATCTCCCGGAAACCGCTGGCGTTGGGCGCCATGTCGCTCAGGATGACGTCAGCCCGGCCGCCGGGGAGCAGCTCCAGCAGCTTAGCCTGAGTGACGGGGTCGGTGACATCGTGGCTGGACAGGAAGTGGGCACCGTCCAGAGGTGGGATGTTCAGCAGGTCAATGCCGACAACTGAGCCGTGTGGTAACGCTGGATCTAGGACGGAAGAAAACCCTGTCAGCCGTCATTTAACAGGAGATGTTTCTGTGTGAGTGAGAGTGTTAATGTGTGCGTCATTCTTATGTGTCCCCTTACTGCAAAACATTAACAATAATAGTTCCTATGTGGGATAATCATATTCCACGCTTCTTTTTTAAAAGTGAAACTACATTTTAATAAACATTTTTTTTTATTTGCAGGCATTTATCACATCCCACCTAGACTACTGTAACAAAACAATTTTCTATTGTGGGTCCTAGAAAAACACTATAGTCTATAGGCTACCTAAAGAAATCAGGCATTTTTTAACATTTAATGTATTATTTCAATGCCTTTTATGTGTAATATGTAAACTTTTCTTAAAATATGAATATAGTAAGTTTAAAATGTTGTGTGTTTATGTCATATGTCTAATATAATATTGTAGTTGTTTATCTGTTTTCTATGTCTTAAGACATTATCTTATCTTATCTTATTTTATACTTCTGTAACTTTAATTTCCTCTTTCTTCCATCAGATTTGATGTATTCCAGGCTGACAAAGCAATATGGTTATGTAACAGCAATCAACAAGTGATGAACTGCAAATAAGGGCAACTAATAATAAAGTATAACCTAGCAGCTAGCTTTTACTTGTTTCCCTGTCCAAACAAATAAATGAGTCTTCTAAAACAAATGCATTAAAACCTCCTATACTGCACTAGTCATGGTCGGATAGTATTCCCTTACATTTAAAGTTGTTATTTAAGTTATAAAAGAATGTTGTTTAGCTTCGGTTGGTTGAATTTAGGGTTTGCTGATGTAACAGCCTAGTTATCTGGAAATCCATCTAATTTAAAATCAGACTTTTCCAGATTTTTCTAAACAATCTGCACCTAAAACTCTATTATCAAGCAACAATAATAAAACTTGAATCAGAATAAATGCAGACATGATGGTTTTGAGATGAATTGAGACATAGTAAAAAAAATAAAAAATAATAAGTATTATAAATAAGCAATTGAGCAATAAAAAAACTGTAAAAAAATAAACAGTAAAGAATTCACAGTAACTGAAATATTATATATACACAGACAGAAACTAACAGAAACAGACATAAACTATTATAACTATTATATTCCTTTATTGATCCCCATGGGGGAAATTCAAGTGTTGCAGCAGCTCAACTACACAGACACAGACAATAAATACACATACTATACAACTACACAGACAATAAATACACATACTATACAACTACACAGACAATAAATACACATACTATACAACTACACAGACAATAAATACACATACTATACAACTACACAGACATAAATACACATACTATACAACTACACAGACAATAAATACACATACTATACAACTACACAGACAATAAATACACATACTATACAACTACACAGACACACTATACAACTATACAATAAATACACATACTATACAACTACACAGACAATAAATACACATACTATACAACTACACAGACACAGACAATAAATACACATACTATACAACAAAATAAAGATAGAACAGGAATAAAAATGTACAGTATATATAAAAATGTACAGTATATATAAAAATGTACTGTGCAATACTATTGCATTGCACAGTGTATTAGTGTCAGTCAAACTGCTTTATTTGGGACTTTTCATCCCCAGATGGCTGCAGTCAGCAGGATATTTTTAATGTCATTTAAATGTATTTTAAATATCAGTGTGTGTGTATCTGTCTCATCCCCCTCACCTGTCCCCGCTGAGTTGACCCTCTGCACGGCCACCTGGCTCCAGGCTCCGGGTGCAGTTCCGCAGTCCACCACACTGCTCCCCGGGCGCAGGAGCCTGAACTTGTCATCTATCTCCAGCAGCTTGAAGGCGCTTCTGCACCGGAAGTTCTGTGCGTGGGAAGCTTTGACATACGGGTCCTTGAGCTGCCGCTGCAGCCAGCGCTGCTCGGCGGCAGATTTACCTTTTAACTTCTTCATTAAAGTCAGGGAGGAGTGGAGGGATCTGCTCTGAGAGGGGAAGCACCACATCGCTGTGTTTACAGCGGGGCTCAGGTGCAACGTGTGGTGAAACTGCGCCTGCGCGGAAAAACAACTCGCCATTGGTCAATGACAAACACTGTGCGTCATTCTTATGTGTCCCCTTACTGCAAAACATTAACAATAATAGTTCCTATCTGGGATAATCATATTCCACGCTTCTTTTTTAAAAGTGAAACTACATTTTAATAAACATTTTTTTTATTTGCTCGCATTTATCACATCCCACCTAGACTACTGTAACAAAACAATTTTCTATTGTGGGTCCTAGAAAAACATATAGGCCACCTAAAGAAATCAGGCATTTCTTAACATTTAATGTATTATTTCAATGCCTTTTATGTGTAATATGTAAACTTTTCTTAAAATATGAATATATAGTAAGTTTAAAATGTTGTGTGTTTATGTCATATGTCTAATATAATATTGTCGTTGTTTATCTGTTTTCTATGTCTGTTTATTTTATACTTCTGTAACTTTAATTTCCTCTGTGGAAAGCAATAAAGTCTTATTTTATATATATTATCCTATGTTATCTTGATTTATCGAATGTCCCTAGTTCTATAAAATAATACTAATAATATTAAATTAATAATATAATAATAATAATAATAATAATAATAATGTGTTATTATTATCTTTATCATTAATGCTAGTAGTAGTATAAGCCTATTAAAATGTGTGATTACCTCACAATGATCATCCCAAGAAAACAAAGTTATAATTCCATTATTTTTTACCTTCTATATTATTAATATTTTTAACATATTATTCATATACAATATATCTAAATATGTGTTTATTTTTTACACTGTGCATCCTCTTAAATCGAAAGTGAGGGGTTTGACTGGAGGACATGATGCTCCGTTACAGTTTCTAGTCGAACATCCTTTACAGTAACACACTAGAACTGATCTTTCATTCCAATGATTGGATGAGACCAATCAGTGCTCATGTCATGTGACCGCGTCTGAAGCGCTGTACGCGGGAATCATTCCACGTGTAGTCTTTTTTTTTTTTTTTTTTTATATATATATAATAACTTTTCTTCTTTTTTTGGATCACAGAGCAGAATCTGAGCAGGTGAGGATCTCAGAGCTCACACAGTAAAACACATGAGATCATCTTTATTTTGTTGTATAGTATGTGTATTTATTGTCTGTGTCTGTGTAGTTGTATAGTATGTGTATTTATTGTCTGTGTCTGTGTAGTTGTATAGTATGTGTATTTATTGTCTGTGTAGTTGTATAGTATGTGTATTTATTGTCTGTGTAGTTGTATAGTATGTGTATTTATTGTCTGTGTAGTTGTATAGTATGTGTATTTATTGTCTGTGTAGTTGTATAGTATGTGTATTTATTGTCTGTGTAGTTGAGCTGCTGCAACACTTGAATTTCCCCCATGGGGATCAATAAAGGAATATAATAATAATAATAATCATGTTGCTTCAGTCTGTGTTTACATTGTGTTGACTTCCCTGGACAGGTGAGAGGATGAGCTCCCATAAGCTGCTCACTCTGGTCCTGGTGCTCCAGCCGGGCAGAGTGCTGCTCGGCATGAAGAAGAGAGGATTTGGGGCTGGAAAGTGGAACGGGTTCGGGGGCAAAGTTCAGCCTGGAGAAACCATTGAAGAGGGTGCAAGAAGGTAAAATCTTCTCAGCTGTTGTTGTTGTTGTTGTTGTGTTAAGATCCAGTTCACAGATTTTACAAGTCAGCAACCAAAATATCTGAATGAAAACAATCAATAAAAGCAGAAAATTCCTCCTTAAAACAAAGTTTGAAAAACAAAGAAACTTATCTTTCAATTGTGTTTTCTTATAGAAAAAGTTACTTAAAATGTAATTGATTTCACAATCAACTTTTTAACTGCATTATATCATGCCATGGTCAATATCATTACAACACTGTTTTTGCATTTAGAATCAACAAACCTGTGTGTTTCTGATGTAACAGCACATGCTGTGACAGTCCAAGTGTTAAGGGGAGGAAAGAAACATCATTTAAAGATGTTAAATTGTGCAATTTGTAAGCTTGGCAAAATAAATGAATGTTGAGTCTGGACGGTGTTTGTGGATCATCAGCAGGAAGTTTGCTCTTAAGCTAAAGGAAGGAAACCCTGAAGGCAGTCAGGCCCAGCCCAAAGCTGTTTTCTCCCCAATATTAAAAACAGACAATACAGGCAGGCTAAATAAATCATAAATATCTCAAGACGGTCACAGTTCTGCTTTTGAACAAAACAAAACAGGACAGCCATCAATATTGGAGCAAGCAAGTGACAAATCCTTGTTCTTTGAATCAGTGAAATAGATTACATTGTGTGTGTGTGTGTGTGTGTGTGTGTGTGTGTGTGTGTGTGTGTGTGTGTGTGTGTGTGTGTGTGTGTGTGGTGTGTGTGAGTGTGAGTGTGCTTTCTGATCTAAGTAAGTCTCTGGAATAGGATTTCAAGACAAGACAAGAAAATGTGAATCTCAGTGTTTTACTATATTTAGCTTTGCTTTCTTTGCAGGAAACACTGAAATCAAAAAAGGCAGATGATAATAAACATCAGATCAGATACAGTTTATTATACTGTTTGTTTGCTGGTCAATTAGTGTTGCAAATTATTGTTCTTGAATGCACCATTCTAGCAGATCTTTTCAAATCAATCTGCAGTTTTAATTTTTTCAACATTTTGTCTTGAGATTTTGACATTTATTTATAAAAAATAAATAAACAATGTGTCAAAGGTATCCTACAAACCCAAAGATATATATTTTTCCGAATATGAATATAGTTGACGCATTAGAAAAATGCTTTGGTGTCTGTTTGCGTTGACCCCACACAAATAGAATCTCCACTTTACTTGCTTTTAGTGTCTGTGTGAAGTGAACTGTGAGTTTATGTTTTAAAATCCACCTCATCAAATATTCATTTCACGTTTTTTCATTTTCAGAGAACTGCTGGAGGAGAGCGGCCTCACGGTGGATGCTCTCGAGAAGGTCGGAAACATCAAGTTTGAATTCGTTGGTGAAACGCAGCTGCTCGACGTCCATGTTTTCAGAGCCGACGCTTATAACGGAGAACCAACAGAGTCAGAGGGTTGTGTGATTTCTATTGCTTCTAACTGAACTGTGAAGAAAGCGGGTTGTGGTAAAGGATGATTGCATCATCATTTTTTTCAGGGTTTTATATTCATAGAAAAATCATAATAATTAATAATACAGCCCACTTGAGCTAAACACACAGCTCTCTAATATTTTAAAGAGCAACAGTTTTAAAACACTTAAAAAAAAACGAAGTGCCATTTATAACCATGATAACAAAAAATAATGCATTTTGGATTTGAAAAAGAACTCCACATTGTTGTTGTTCATAATTTTAAGTTACTGATGTGTAAAAAAAACATGTGATCCTGTAAAAAATATTTTCTCACTTTTAGTTCCCCTTAATCATGTCTTCCTGTTTATATTATCCTTAAATTTCAGATATTGAGGCCTTCTGAGAATCCAAAAGAAATTTCAGTTCAACATTTTGACCACAGGGATCCTTCTAAGTAAATTGAGTGAAACACTTTTCGGGGAACTTTTTCACAAACATGACAGCGTGCAGCGAGAGCACATTAGTTAAGAGGAAGTATCTATGAGTATATACTCTCAGAGGTGAAGTATAGAAGTCTGTAAATACACAAAGGAATGTGGAGCCCCTCAACAGAAGGAGAGCAGAGACCTGCAGCGAGCTGTGTTTCCTGAGAGTTTAGTCGAGGTCAGCATGGTGAAGTTTAGAGACGCACAGCAAAGTGCAGCACTCGACCAAAGAGACCGAGGTCAAGAGAGGTCAAACAGAAAGTTCTCTCTTTTTTATTTTTTAGAAGAACACTTGTTAGCATTGGCACTTAAGGGAAGTTTCAGATTTTCTGTTTAAAACAGTACTCATGAACCTTACATTACTTAGAAAGAGTAAAAGGTCACTATAATCATTCCTCCTCTCAATACTGGCAATGAAAAAGTCTCTACTTTTGCTTCACAGCAGCTCAGCATAAAAACACAAGGAGGGATTTTAATTTGTATATTTTTGTAAAAAGAATGACTTAAACTTTATATGATAGCAACTTTGATTTGACCTCCCTCTCTTGAATTTGAGTTTTTTCATGGCCAGTGATCAATAACTCTTTTAATGTACATATGGACATGCAAGTATTGTTGTCGATTGTATTGAAACCAGACTTAAAAAAACACAAACCCATCTTTATACTCAATTGGAAGTGTTTTGCTTGATTTTTAATTTTAAAAGGAACTAATTTTTCCTTGTATAGAACAGATAAGGAGTTTGGCCCAAAAATAACAGATAAGTTATTATCACAGTACTTCTTGACCCTCCTTTAAAAGGTCATGGGAGATGATGAAATTTGTTTAATTCTTAGGACGTTTACTTATTATTTCCTCTCTCGTTTTCTAGAAATGCGACCTCAGTGGTTCGAATGTGACCAAATTCCTTTCAGTCAAATGTGGGCGGACGACATCCTGTGGTTCCCGCTGATGCTCCAGAAGAAGAAATTTGTGGGATACTTTAAGTTTCAGGGTCACGATGTGATCCTCAGCCAGAAACTGGAAGAGGTGGAGGAACTGTGAGCTGAAGAGCTGCGTTTCAGAGGACATTTATGACTGCGACAAAAAAAAAACGAAAAAACACTGGCCTACAAAAAGTTCTTCCTTTAAATGCAAAAGTTATCCCACTTTGTTGTGGGAGGAAACGGTTACATTTGAGCCACCTTAACTGTTTACATGTAAAAATTCACATCACATGAACAAAAATCAATCAAAGCAGCATTATACTGTCAGAAATATCCATTCTGTAATTTTAATTTCAGTAATGACTTTTTTTTAATAAAATATTTACAATATCTACAGTAATAATTTTATTGGATTTCATATTCTGTGCTGGTTAGTTATATGATTCCAGATACAGTTTGTTTGCAGATATAAAAAAGTTGATCTATGTGCACATTTCCTGATTTGCATGTTGGCGTTGTTCATTTTAACACAGTCAGTTCGGTGTATTTGAGATGATATCAGTTTGTGAGGTAACGTGGGCCCGCATATATACGGCAACTTGTCCCTTTGATTTACTTATTTAGAAAAAAAACAAAGTTCTGATAAACTATATATGCACAGACATAAATGTGCATGATTATTTTTATGCAAAATGTCTGAAAAGTAGAAAGTCTAATAGAAAGGGAATTCAAAAGTAACCACACGTTATAAAACAGTTTAAATTTGGATTTCTCCAACTGTGAAAATAGCCTCCATCTATAAAGTGACATGGCAAAAAATCTTCAAGTGAAATTAAAGAAATAAAGGTGGTGATTATTAAATGTTTAAATTCAAACTGTGCAGAAATCCCGTTACATGGTTTAATGCACCGCTGTGTGGATTAATATAATTTCTCTTTGGTAGTAAAGCAATAGCTTATAGTGTTATTGTTGACATTATGCCACAAAGGCTAAAAGTTGTCATTTTTTAATCAATAAATCTCAAATCTCTGCCCTTTGTCGTATTTTACACTTGTATTATAGGCTTTTCAAAGTAGCTTATAAAATAAAACTGGGAGTCAATTTAAGCAGATAAAGCAAATATATTGCTCTACATAAAAGTAAACACTGTATAAGTAAAAGAAATGGCACATTTGTCGATTTAAAATATAAAGTAGGCTGCTACACATCCTTATGAACTCAAATCGGTATAAAAAATACATTGTTCTAAAGTTATTCTGTAAGTAAAACCTTCATGACTGGAGATTTAAAAGAATCCCATCCTTTAATAAACTAAAACTGGCTGTCGCTCTCAATGTTTCTCAACTATCTTAGTGTATAAAAACTTCTTCCAAGTTAGAAACAGGTGATTTAGGAAATGAGTTGGACTGCATATATATTCTGTCATCCCTCTTGTCTGACAGTCTGACTGGTCCCTTGTAAAAAAGCATTTATATTTCCTCCTCAAGCATGACATTAAATGGACCCACTGTCTATTCCAGTTACATGGTTGATGATCAAACCCCCCAAAACAAGCTGGAGAATCCATTTACATTAGAAAAAGCTATTGTTGAATGGAATGTATATAGTGTAAAAGAAGAGTTTTCTTCAGCTCACAGAGAAAGGTATTTTCCAGTTATCCTCATCAGCGGCAGTGTTTCTCTCCTGCACCCTCCTGTATTTAAGGTTTCAGATCGGGGGTTTCAATCCATTATTTCCACCAAAGAGACATCCGAGCTTTGGCTGGAGTTCATTCCACACCGCTCCCATCTAGGCAGAAAGCAGAAAGTCACTTCTCTCTAACTACATTTCACTGAAGCTCGTCATACTAGTATAATATCAAACATTGGAAACATTGCCTCGTGGTTCTCAGGTTATCCTTTTCAGGAAACATCTGAGTGAAACTACCTTTAAGTATCTACAGAGACCCTCTCAAAAATGTTGCCATATTGGATTTAAAGTAAAAAAAAAGATTATGTGCAGATAAAAGCATCTAACCAAAGAAATACATACTTTGCGCTTTATTTGATTTTGAAACAAGAAAAAGGTATATGAGAGATTCACTTGTTCCTGTGAAATGAAAGCCAGCTCAAATGCTACATAAGGAGAGGGTTTCTTTTCAGTGATACCATCCACCATTATAAGTTCTTTTGTTGGACTTTAAAAACCAATTTAAAACTGATTTGACCCTCCTGAAGGGTCTGTGGAGAAATGATTTTCCACACAAGCGGCCTCACCTCTCTGTGTCCTTGGACCTGGGAGTTGACGAAAGCCCCCAGAATGTGTGATGTGATCGGGAGGTAGATGAAGATGAGCTGTGTCTCTTGGTGGAGGCAGAACAGGGAGAAGTAGTTACGCAGCTCCATGGTCTGGATGGCGTTTTCTTGCTATTAGCAGAATGATAAAAAGAAAAACACAGTGTGATATTAGCACCACTTATCAAATGATGAGTAATAAAAAAAAAGTGGCTTTTCTGTGGAGACATTTTCCTCAGATGATACCAGAGACGAGAGTGATAAAGCGCTGCTCAAACAGGGAGATGCCCATAAATCATTCCTTTACGTTTGATTCACATGTGAACTATTGCCTAATCCTCTTCATCACCGACTCACTCTCTGTTACTGACACCGACACTGGTGTCTGTAAATGATTTACTTAGCAGATATTTAAAATTAAAAGCCAGGATGCATTAATGTCTGCATATTACTCTGCTATTAATAATGCAAACGGTCGGTCCAGACTGAAACCTCAGACATCCATGAGAAGATGAATACTCCTACTTCCTCTGGTGATCCCCTGGCTGTTTCTCTAGTGGCACATTTGTGTTTTTTGTGAAATGTCACAATAACTAGTAGATTTATTTACATGGCATTTGGTACACACAATCATATTTTCCCTCAGGATGATTTGTAATTACTTTGGTGATCTTTTTGACCAATATTAGCTGTGTAACTAAATATCATACCTCAAAAATGTATGACATCCCCAATAACCTCAGCTGTACTTTGTGTTTAGTGCTAGTTAGCAGATGTTAGCATGCTAACACGCTAAATTAAGATGGTGAACATGGTAAACAGTATATGCATCAGCATGTTAGCATTTTTCATTATGAGTATGTTAGCATAGTGGATATTAAGGGATCCCATAGTTGTTGAGTAATAGTTTTTTTTCTGAATCAATCAACAAACATGTACGAGTTAGTGTGCAAATCTCCTAAATTCAATAAATATTCTGGAACTGCGTCAGGTCTTAAGTAACTGAATCACAGTTAATAACTGATGGAACAGTCATCTGAGCCAAGACTGAAGGTTCATTGGCCAGAAAACTGCCAACTGCCACTCTTGAAACTCATGACCACAATCGCCAAACACACACAAACCACACTGACTAAGAGGAACGACAGTCACAAGATGAAAACCCACAGTGACAAATAAAGTTGACAAATGTGACAAATAAAGTGACAAATAAAGTTGATTGGTATTGTGTCAATGTTTGAAATGGTCATTTGGTTTCCTCCAAGAACTGATTCATGAAAACATATCATTGCATCGGCATCCTTACAACGACTTTTTCAATAGAATTAGTATTTTTAATGTAGATTTAATTTCTAAAAACTGGAAAATGGGAGCATTTCACACTTTATATAGAAAATCTCTAAAGAAATTTCCTTTTTCCTTTAGTTATACCCAATGGATATTGTTTAATCCAAGCCCCCAGGAAGAGGGCAGGAGTGTGGAGCAAAGTTGAAATGGTCCGTGATGTGATGCTATTGGGCCCAAATGACTTTTTCCCCATAGTATTACATTGGGAAAGAGATGTCTGTAAATCAGAAGATATTTTTCTGACGTATATATATATATATATATATATATATATATATATATATATATATACTAGAATAGCCTAGAATAGCCTTTTTTTAAATCATCAGGTCCTAAAATCTGTAAAATGCACCAATAGCCCAATCTAGACTTATTTTCCTTCCTCCGTGTGTGTGAATGAGCCCGAGAACATGCTGGACTGAGGGCCTTGGAGGCGGGGTTAAAGGAAACGCAAGGTCGTTTGCTCTATGGGTGCATGGATGCGGAAGATCGACAGAAGATCCAGGTAATTTTATCATATAACTTTTATTGATTTTATTAGAATTTTATACTAGAAAGTCTAACTTTTTTTGCTTCATGTGCCACTGAGCCACTTTCTTAGGAATGAACGCTGTTTCCAGTTCTCTTTATACATCCATGGTTTAAACATAACTATATTTGAGTTTTGTCGAGTGGAGTATTAGGAGGTTTGTTCTGACTATATTCAAAAGGAGTGTAGTAGCACTAGATTCACTGGGGCCAACGTAGCAACTTGTTTATCTTCTACTAAACTAAAAAACAGTGTGCTATCAATCAGAAAGCATCCTGACGGTGTAAAAGTGTTGGAAGAGATTGAGCACCTGAACGATTCGTGACTCCAGCTGCTCCACAGACGCCTGCTCTTTGGGCTGAACCGTGGCGCTCATCATCTGCCTCTTCATCATGCCGTACTTGTGCAGAGCTCTCTGGTGCTCGTGGAGAACGCCTTTCTCGTGTCTTTCACAGAGATCCTAGAGGGGGAAAAAAACATGTGAAGCTCCTCTTGTGTGCTTCAAAATGACACGGTTATATAAAAACAACAGTAATTCACAACAGACGAGGATGATAGGAGAACTGTTTATACAAATGATGACATTACCATACATATTACAGTTAATAGAGGCTATGGAAAATGCCACTTTATCTGCCCACCAGTCCCCTTGTTTAATCTCTGCAAACCACCCACTTCTAAGAACTATGGCTCCAAGTGAGATGAAAAAATACTGTGCATTGTTGTTAAAATGACTCATTACATAATATCCTGTTTAGTTACTAACTGAACCTTGATTTACTGCAAATATACAGCTCCTTTTTGTGTATCTCTGTTAGACAACAGGAGATTGATTTTTGCATGGCCTTGAGGGATTAAAACAGTTTTGCAGTGCTTCATAAAGTGAGCATCATTAGATTGTGATTAGAAATGTGCAAACATCAATAACAAAAATCACCATGCTCAGGTTGGAATGAGCACGGCAACAAAAGAAAACCCCCCCACATAAAACTGACTTACTCTGTACGACTGCAGCAAATCCAGGAAAATATTCAGTTTTTCCACAACATCATCCTCTTCCCGTCTGCCCTGAGGACATAAGCAAAACAACATTTATTACCCAGCGCCAGTTTTGGACAACCCGGCCGAGCAGGTGGCGGGGACTAAGGACCGAGGGCTGTACCTGCTGAGCGGCTTTGTCAGACAACACAGCGAACTCCACAGACAGACTCTTCAGAGACTGACGCAGCCTCCCCCAGGTGCTCTGTGAGGAGGCCAAGGAGGGAAGAGGCGAAGCATCTGAGCCCAGAGTACTGAAGAAAAAAATTAATTAAAAAAAATAAAGCATTATTACAAGGCCAGAATGTGACATTGTGGTGTCTTAGCTGCCAAACTCATTTCAAACTAACTACCATGAAGAGACACAACAACACCGAGGATTTGGAATCTCATTAATGTTTGTTTTCTCAGTCCAAAACCTCTGGATGCTAGAGAAAGACTTTATACCCGTAATAATGAAATACCTTAGCTCTCTGCCAAACATGAGAAGATCAGTTGCATTCTCCTTGGAGCGCTCCGCCATTTTCTCAGCTCTGTCCCGCAGCTTCTGGAAGCTGTTGTGAATGTTTCTAATCAGCTCTCTGCTTGTTGAGAACTGAGCCTGGATGTCAGCGGGGAGATATTCCTACAAAACAAATCAAATCATTGTAAATGCAGAGGATTGTTAAGGGAAAATGGATATATGAGGATTTTCTCCTCTGTACACATGTGACCAACCTTCGCCTGGGTTGCGATTCTGTTGGTCATGAACTCATCGCCCGTTTTCTTGTAAGTGTCACGCAGCTTGGTCTGAACATCCTGTTTGGGAGGATGGGTGAGGAAAAAAAACAGTGAGTAACTGGAACAGGATGCTCCTCACTGTCAGTCATCATAATGATAACGCTTATTGTGCAACAGCCGGAGCCACAGCACGAGGCGGCTGGTCACAATGACTCTACGTACGGAGCCGCTGAAGGTGAGGAAGGTCTTGACCAGCTCGTCCTCTGAGAAGAAGGGATGCCGGGCCACCAGGTTAATGAATCTGCCAAGAGCACGTCTCCTCCCTTCAATGAACTCGCGCTCAGAGACCGAGGTCAGCACTGTGGTCAGAGAGGAGAAAGAAGACACTGTGAGAAGAGAACATGATGGTAGAGATGGGGCAAAACACCGTAAAAGGATTAGACAGTCAGCATAAACTAATCTCAAATCAATGTTTAAAGTTGATTTACCATTTGAAATAAATAAAATAATAATACATAGTCATATAAATAATAATAAATAAATAGAAATAACAAATGAGAAGGTGTTGGGGAGTACTTGTGAATATTTGAAAAATAAGTTGCATGTATCTTTTTGTGGCTACACAGGGAGCCGTTTGAAATCAGATAGAGTACTACGAGTTTGAAAATGAAAATAGTCTGTGGGTTTGTTGCGTTAGAAAAAAATGCTGTTCTTCCTCTCTGCCTGAGGCTAGCCACTCAAAACTAGTTGAAACACCTGAATCTCCAACTGAACTATTTGTGGTTAAGTTGCATCATGGGTACTGTAGGCACCAGGTTTTGACAAGGAAAAACAATTCATGGCATTAATAAAACAAAACAAAAATATCTTATCTCTTGTTCTTTATGCTGCATCTATCTTTAATATGTTTTCTAATGGCCCTCATAAGTTCTACAGTGTTAGTGGTGCAATGCTAAAAGTGCTAAATCAAAGTAATGCATATAAATTTGACTGTTTATACGTATACGTATGTATATAATTATATATGTATATATACTTCAAGTGTTGTGTCTTTACAACATTTTCTGTACTTGATGAAGATCTCTAATTGAAACATTGTCTACTGTGTGTGTGTGTGTGTGTGTGTGTGTGTGTGTGTGTGTGTGTGTGTGTGTGTGTGTGTGTGTGTGTGTGTGTGTGTTTGTGTGTCTGTTTGTGTGTGTGTGTGATGACATAATTATGTCAGAAGAATCATTTAATGCATCACTAGTTTCTTTGTATCTTTCAGGCAATAACTGTGATGAATGGCGATGAACAATAGATGCTGCTGGAACAGTTTGTATTAAAATCTAACATCTCTATTAAGCAAGAATAACCCTCCAGAGGCACCTGGTTATTCACAACTGACCTTTCAGTAAAGCACACAAACCCAAATAATCCAAACAATGCTCTGAAGAAAATAATGGGTTTCCGAAAGAAAGATGCAGGAAATACAGAAACAAAAGGAATACAATGGTGAATGTGCAGAGGTCAGACGGAGTTACGTACCTCCCTTTAACATTCTTTTAGGCGGCAGTGCCGGCACCACTCTGTAGGCAAATCTCTGCAGCAAAACCTCATGGAAGACATCAAAATCACTGTAGCGCCGGTAGACCGAGATCTTATAACGCTAAAAACAAAAAAAGGCAGTGAAAGAAAACAATCAGATAATCAGAAAAATAAGTTTTGTGTGGGAATCTTAAGGCTGCAAAACCGCTGGAACAGGAGAATAATTGAGCAATGAGAAGTTTAAGTGAGAAGAAAATAAACAATTCAAAGTAAAACAAACATAAAAACCTTGTTGTTGAGCTTATTCCAACGCAATCCTTTACATGCAGTGGGACTTTATGGGACCCCTTACCTGGCTGGTGACCTGGTACTCCACATGTTTGAGGAACAAGCCCTTCTTCTCAGGTATGAGCTCCACCTGGACCGTGTCTCTGCCCAGCAGCTGGTCCAGCGTCTGGGACATCGTCAGGACGTCGTCCTGAGCCGGCTGCATCCTCAGCGTGTTCAGGTCCCTGGGCTCCCCGAGCTGAGGTTTCGGTAACTCTGCCAAGCACACAAACACCACCAACTTCTAATATTTGTTTTTTTATGATTGACTCAATAACTCTAGAATGAAATTAATTTCCTAACTGTGAGGAATGCTGGCGTTAAAACCACTTTTCTCTTATCAACAGATTACTACGTGTCTCGCTCTGTTTGTCTTTAGCACAGTGTTACGCCTGCTGTCTGTTATTCGTCCCTCTCTGTGCATTCCAAGAGAGTCATGGATTGAATGTAATGACAAATGCAGAAAAGCTTGTTCTTGGGCAGATGAGGAAGTGGCATGCAGCTGGCTGCCATACTGGCCCCACCTGAAATAACAGAGAGAGCCTTAAATAATCACAGAAGGTCGGGAATGAATCTCAAGCCGGCATAATGGCTACCTCTAAGAAAACCATGAAACTCCCCCCTATCATCTTCCCACTGTGGCACGGGTGAAAGAATGCAACGCTTGAACACAGCTAAGGGTTCTCTTTCAAAATAAAGTAAAACAAATAGCAAATTTAAAGCACATTTTCTTTTGTTTTAAAAGAAACTTAAAGTATGCGTTGAAAGTGTATATATTTTTACAAATACATTAAATATTAAAACTCCCATATGTCCCTCTGTTACTTTATAATCATTATGATTGTATGCAGTGTAATAAGAGGGTGCATCCCAGTGCTAAACTGTCACTTCTGTTAGGAATATAACCTTGAGACTATGTGAGCCAATAAAAGAGTTATGACATATCTCAACAGTGGGGGGGGTGAGCTGAGGTTGCTCTCAGACAAACAGAGGAATCATCAAGCTACTCATTAAGCAAAAGCTTTGCTGCTCTGCTGTCGCCGTCACCTACCTTGTATGAAGTTCTCCAGGAGTTTGGGACTGGGGGGCTTTCCTTGCTGAGCGAGGGCAATCAGAGCGAGCGCTTTGTAGAGGGACAACTTGCTCAGGAATCCATCGGAGGAGTCAACGTGCTCAGCAATCTGAAGGAGGACAAAGACATTGTAACGTGAAGGTCGCTGTTCCTCAGTCTGAGATCCAAATTTAAACTGTGGTTTGCGTTCCTCTATGCAAAATAAAAAAAAAAAAAAACACCCTGCTTGCTAGACACAAATGTGCTGATAAAAAAAAGGGAAATTCTACTGAACCATGACAGACATACCACACTCAGATATGTTGAAACATTAGCTTACATCTCAGCATGAAAGGAACCAAATCTAACAAACTGTGAATAATGTAAACGCCCGTTTCTTTAACAGTCTGCTGGCCTACGCTAAGCTTTCACAAATCTCCTGTTGATAAGACGTTAACACCTGTATCTACATTATCTGTGTCTCCTAATACAAATTCACAAAACACAATGTCTAATCAGAATCATGCAAATATAAGTGTTAACTTCGTTATTCATTCCTTTTGAGTAGAAACAACGGTGTGTGTGGATGGATGGCTGGATACTCAAGGTGTATTAGATATCATAGCAAGCTGTATCAGGGCACATGCCAGGTAAAAGACACAAATCAGAAAGTGAATGTGAATTGTTTATTGCGGGTGTTGCCTCTTTACAATTACAGTTGTATATCACCTGACTTTTTTTGCTTGCTGCAGCTACTTGATTTACGTGTGAACCCCTCACCTGGCCTACAACCGTCTTGGAGATATTGGTCCTTTGGAGCAACCGCTGAAAAACTTCAACCTGCACTCTCTCATCCGTCCTACAGCGGATGGCCTCATATACCTCCCTGTAATAGGCAGGAACTGAGCCTAAAAGGGGGAACAACACCTACATAGCATCAACACCTCCCAAGTGTGAGACATGTTTGACCTGCAGCATGCCTCTAATAAGACCCCTTTAACTCTAATGTAGGGTCTAACTTCACATCAGCGGTACTCAATACTGAGGTTATAGTTATCTTATCACCTTTTATAGGACAACTCGTTTTACTTCCCATCATATGACTTGTCCCAAAACAGATTGTACAGTGTTGTGCTGATAGGTTAAAGTTGAACAAAACAGACAACCTTAGAGATAAACACTTATCATAGCTTTACAGCAGAAAGAAGATAAAATGAAGATATAAAATCTGAGTTCTGACTATTATACTGCTAAAGTACTGCAATGCTTTTTTCACGTGGCAGGAAAAACCGCATCAAAACCCTTTTCAAACCCTGGCATTATCTTTAACAGTCATAGAAAGTGTTACTATAGATCATCGAGGTTTAAGAAAACATAAACAGCCGAATGGACATAACGTAAATCACTTATGGAGGGTTTTTAAGATGGAGCAACTTCATTTTCAGATCTTTATGTTCCCAAAAGTTCTCACTGGTTCGCTCACATCGAGATTTCACCGAACAGAATAATCCACGTTGTAAAAACAAACACATAATACTATATTTTTGACCAATCTTGACACCGCAAAACACCGACGTGATTAGATAAATGCAAAGGGAACATTGTGTTATGAAGAGTGAAAGAAGTTCTCACTGTACCTTCATTGATCTCTCCTGCCATGGCTCAGAGTGTCATGTGAGCGCAAGAGCACCTCCATGTGATTTCCTGCAGAAAAGGAAAAACAAGTCATTTATTTCTTAAAGTTGTAGTGGGTGCTGGTTAAAGTCCAAGTGTCAAGTAGAGCAATATAAACTGAAACTTGCACGCCCTGGTAGATAATGAGTACATCATGTCCTGCAGTAATATACATATTTAGGTTATTATAAGGAGTGGAGAAGCCCTGGTGCATGACTTTATACCAACGCTGCTAAACCAGCTGCTCTGTGCATGCAGTCTAAAATGCACCAAATAATCTGAGAAATATTCTATTATTAAAACCTTTTTGTTTCATTGTTTCACTTTTGCAAATTAATATGGTTACATGTTGTATTCTCCAACAACTGGTGTTGCGTTCACATGCTCCTCGTATTTTTCAGCTTCTGTATTTCTTATGTCGAATGGTTAATTAAATGCCAGAGTATTTGCAGGTGGCACATATGTACAATACTAATTTGGGCATTTAAATATATATATTATGGTTTGTAATGCACACTGTATGTTGCGTTCACATGCTCCTCGTATTTTCCAGCTTCTGTAGTTCTTGTGTCAAAAAAAATGGTTAATCGTTAATTAAATGCCACAAAGTATTTGCAGGTGGCATATATATATAATACTAATTTGGACATTTAAATATATATATTATGGTTGGTAATGCACACACTTTAATATACTTTATTGAGAGGGGGCTGTATGTTGCGTTTAAATGCTCCTCGTATTTTCCAGCTTCTGTAGTTCTTATGTCAAAAAAATGGTTAATGGTTAATTAAATGCCACAGAGTATTTCCAGGTGGCACATATGTACAATACTAATTTGGGCATTTAAATATATATATTATGGTTTGTAATGCACACAATTTAATATATTTTATTGAGATGGGGGCTGTATGTTGCGTTCACATGCTCCTCGTATTTTCCAGCTTCTGTAGTTCTTATGTCAAAAAAATATTGTTATGTCGAAATAAAATTGGTTAACTAAATACCAGAGTATTTCCAGGTGGCACATATGTACAATACTAATTTGGGCATTTAAATATATATATTAGGGTTTGTAATGCACACACTTTAATATATTTTATTGAGATGGGGGCTGCATGCTTTAGCTACTGTCAAATCTCAGGCTGTAGTTGTCATATTTCCGACACTACTTGAATCTCTCATCAGCACGACAAAATGGCGCCCTCTGGATGGCGCTGTTGGGTCATTTATTTGTGCCGGTGAGGTGGGCTGTGTGCGGGCCGGGCCGGGTAAACTGCCAGCTGGGTGAATGTCGTGAACAGTCGCCTCGTTGGCTCCAGTCTCTCTGGTTTCATTCTGGGTGCGCTTGTCCGGTCGCTGGGGAGCGGAACACACTACCGTAAACTGAGGAACCGAGCAACCACGAGCCGAACGAACCCGGAAGTAACCAACCCTGGAGCAGAATGAGAAGTGGAACAAAAGAGACTTCGTGTTGTTGTTCGAAGCCTCAGCGGACCGAACTAACCAGCAGCTAAACCGGGCTAACGCTAGCTCCACAACAGGTATAACCAGCTTCAAATAAAAACGGGGTGTTTATTTACGACACTTATTACGCATTACGACACTCGGGAGTTTACATTTAGCGATAGAACGTTGACTTACGTTGACATGGTAACAAGCTAACTAGCTTCGGGTCGCGACGGGTTAACAGCTAGCTACTAGTTAGCTTACATACGTCACTGTGTGTGAATTTAGTTGTTGTTGTACTTATTATTACTAATGCATATGATTTAATGTGTTGTTTTAATGTAAATATTAATTTAGATGAAAAATGTTGTGATTGGCAGTCGTTAATGTCATTTAAACTGTTTTAAAGGGAGCTAGTTTACTAACTTCGTTTTTCCAACTAGATGAGCAGCAGCGCTCTTGGGTTCGTCTTTCGTCTTTGATACAGACGGAGTTTACAGAGAGCAGCACCGCTCTTGGGTTCGTCTTTCGTCTTTGATAGAGACATTCTCCTCTCTGTGTTTACAGCCTCCAGCCTCCCTGCTCCTGTGCCTCTGTGAGGGGATCCCGTTGACCTTTCCTCGCCATGGCGGCGGTGGTGAGCTACTCTCCACCGTGGTGGGTGAATGTCCTGCACAGACTTCCACATTTCAACTTCATGTTGGAGCAGACAAGCAGTGACTTCAGACCAGAGGACTGGACGTATCAACAGGTATAATAACACACATCACTGACCCCTTATCCTCTCATCAAACTCAGATGTTTACAACAAAATGTTTACTTCAGTGTTCAGTGTTTAAGGAGAATATTTCCTCCACATTCTGGAGCAGAAAAATAAGCAGAATATGATTGTGTTCATTACATTACAGTCATTTAGCAGACGCTTTTATCCAAAGCGACTTACAATCAGTAGTATATTACATATCATTCACCCATTCACACACTGATGACAGGCTACCATGCAAGGTGCCACCATCAGACTCTAACTAACATTCATGCAACATCCAGTCCACACCGATGGCAAGCCTTCGGGAGCAACTTGGGGTTAAGTGTCTTGCCCAAGGACACATCGACTGCCGAAGCCGGGTATCGAACCACCGACCCTCTGAGTGGAGAACTACCTTGCTCTCCACTACACACATCACTGACCCCTTATCCTCTCATCAAACTCAGATGTTTACAACAAAATGTTTACTTCAGTGTTCAGTGTTTTAAGGAGAATATTTCCTCCACATTCTGGAGCAGAAAAATAAGCAGAATATGATTGTGTTCAATACTTTCAGCAAGTTTGCAGCCTTAAATTGAAGTTAAAATATATTACATTACATTACATTACAGTCATTTAGCAGACGCTTTTATCCAAAGCGACTTACAATAAGTGTATTCAACATAGGTATTCAAGAGAACTACTAGTCACCAGAAGTCATTAGTGCATCTCCTTTCTTAAACAAGCATCTAAGAGCATAAACCAGAGCAAAAGTACAGTGCAGAAACAAACTAATACCAATACATTACATTACATTACATTACAGTCAATAATGCAACACATCATCGCCGCTGAATATGACGCATGTCTGGAACTTGTCTTCTTCTTTCTCAGGAACGATGATTCACTTCTAGATTTTATGAATCATATCTGAACGGTAAAATGGACAGAGCGAGTCTCACTCGTGCAATACAATAAGTGAAACAAACTAATACGAATACAATAAGTGAAACAAACTAATACGAATAGAATAAGTGTAACAGACTAATACGAAAACAATTAGTGCTAAGTGGAAGGCTCAGGGTAGTATGTAGCTGTTCTATACATGTCTTGACCTTTGCCAGACATCAACCAGCTGGCATTGTATAGGGTGATCTAAGCCTCCTAAGTTGACCTTAACAGCCATTTACTTTGTATTTAATCAATATATAATTATAGCCTGTATTTGTTATATCATATAAGAGGCATACGGACTCTGGAGTACCTTTAGTAGAAAACCTTAACTACTCAAGATGTCTGGATTATAGAGGTTCGTGGAAAGAAAGGTCCATAAGTAGACGTTAGAGCCTGATCAGCTCAGACTGGGGGAGGGGAGGGGAGAGCAGCATGGCGTTTGTTCACAAGTTTAGTATTAAAGAGACTCTCTCAATTTAGGTCAAGGGATGCGCTTTTTTAAAATTGCAGACGTAGTTTTGGCAGCGGTACAGCATATTCTCATTTATCATGTCATTGGTTTCTGTTACGCCCCAGTTGGTGTTCAGGTTATGCCTCTCAGAACGGTGATTGACACAGACACATATTAGCTTTGACCCACTGCATCCAGTGGAATTACTCTGCATATATATTCTGTTTGAAAATGAGGAAATCAGAATCACTGATTGCGTCAGATGGCACAGCATTCATTTTAGATTAACCCTTTAATCTTGGTTTAACATATAACAAAGACGTCCTACAAATCCTGCAAATCCTCCTAAGAAATGCTGTGGAAACTGCTCATTAAACTCTTTAACGAAGTTAATCTGCTGTCTTTTAAAATGGGAGGTTTTTTAATTGGCATGGGCGTGATAAAGAGTTTCATTCATTCATTTGACCCTAAAATAATTACAGTTGTCTTTGATTTGTTTATTAATGGACTTTGTTAAAGCTAAACCTTTTTCCAAAATGCATCATCACAAACTCTCCCGTGGGGCTGTGGTTTTTAAAAGGCTCTGAGAGGCTGGTTATTTAGTGGTTAGCATTATAGTTTGAGAGACTACTGAGGACAGAGGGAATAATAAACGACAGAGGGTCATTTTCAACACGAGTGAGACTCGCTCTGTCCATTTTACCGTTCAGATATGATTCATAAAATCTAGAAGTGAATCATCGTTCCTGAGAAAGAAGAAGACAAGTTCCAGACATGCATCATATTCAGCGGCGATGATGTGTTGACGCTTGTACACGCATTCATGTTTGAAAAATGAAAGTAATCTAAGCAGTGAAACTCTATACATCCTTTTTTCACTTTGACTAACTTGTGTAGGTGTCTAGTTGAACTAGTTTAGACAAAATGAGTATTTTAAGTAATGCATTGTTCACCAGAGTTGTCCCCGGAGTGCATTAACTGAAAAATGCTCATAATTTAACGACATCATTGTACGTATTTGTTCAGCTCTTCAGAGTATATCGGGAGCCTTTTTCCGGGTAGGATACAGGAAGGATTCATCGGCTGGATAATGGCTGCAGCTGTTTGGCGGCTCAGTGTGTGCAGCTAGAAGTTCAATGTAAACAACATCACTATTTAAAGGATAAGGACATTCAGAGGAAACAATATGGCATATTTGAATAAAAGGCAGGTTATACAGTTGATTGAGCACATTTTGGTCACTCTCTTCATACAGTTATTTCAACAAGAACACAACATTAAGAGGTCATCATTAAACCAGCTTACTTAACCACCGTTATTACAGCGCTGTGGTGGCAGGATGCTTATTATTGTCAATGCAATGCTCTTACCAAGGTTTCAGCAGAAGTCTTTGCAGCTGTCAGTGGTGCTCTCTATAGGACTTCTTTGTGAATATGCAACCTTGGGTGCCTTTGCAGAGATGATGTTGAAGCACAAAAGTAACATTTATAGTTTTCCAGGACTGAAAACGTCTTGTAAACAAGCTTTGTAAAAGTGTTTGATTTCAATTCAAACCAGATTTCTTTTTAGTTTAGGGGGTATGATTTCAATTTTGTTTCATATTTATTCTCATTATTATCTACCCAAGATCTTCCTTGTTGCCAGTGTTTTGGTACTTTTTGTAAAAAAAACAAAAAAAAAACGTTTAATGAAATCTTAAGTAAAGAGGTAAAAAAATGAAACACCAAAGTATGGTTTACATTTTGTACTACCTTGTCATTTGCAAGTGCCTTCATCATTTCAAGTGTTGATTGTAGAAAGAAATGTTATGTTACTTACAAGATAGTTTTCAGTCCTGGATAGGGCGTGACGATATGCAGAAAATCAAATATCACAATATCTTAGTCCAAAAACCTCGATATTGCAACAATATTGTCGGGTTGATAATTGATGCTTTCACAATATATTTAAACAATGAGATTTTTGATAAACAATCATCAGTAATGTGGATATACTGTAATAACTAAGTGGGTAAAGGCAAATCATAGAACAGCTCAAACAGTCTGGTAAATCCAGAAAACAACATCACTGAACTCTAATGCAGCCTTTAAAACCAGGAAAAGAGAACATTTATGCCATAT